>NC_141004.1:74305115-74367543 GCF_052327205.1 Somniosus microcephalus
TTTTTCCATTTAAAAGCCGGTGAGCCAGCTGTGCAGGACCTCCGGACCGCCTCACAGCTTAATGTGATCACTGGACATGAGGAGAATTTTTTTTACACAGCAAGTTGTTGTGATCTGGAATGCACTGCCTGAAAGGGTGGTGGAAGCTGATTCAATAGTAACTTTCAGAAGGGAACTGGATATAAAAATAGGATTACATCGGATATACAGCACAGCAACAGGCCATTCGGCCCAACCAGTCCATGCCGGCATTTTTGCTCCACTCGAGCCTCCTCCCGTCTTTCCTCATCTAAATCTATCAGTGTAACCCTCTATTCCCTTCTCCCTCATGTGCTTATCTAATCGCCCCTTAAATGTATCTGTACTATTCGCTTCAACCACTCCCTGTGGCAGCGAGTTCCACATTCTCACCACTCTCTGGGTAAAGAAGTTTCTTCTGAATTCCCCATTGGATTTCTTGGTAACTGTCTTTATTGATGGCCTCTAGTTTTGCTCTTCCCCACAAGTGGAAATGCTCTCTCTGTGTCGACCCTAGCAAAACCTCTCATAATTTTGAAGACCTCTGAAGGAGAAATTTTCCGGGCTATGGGGAAAGGTCGGGCGAGTGGGACTAATTCGATAGCTCACACAATGGCCTCCTTCTGTGCTGTATTATTCTATGGTAACTGATTCCCAGAACCTTGAGCCCAGCTTCTGCCCTTAACCTCAGGCCTTGGCTCTCGGGCTCTCAGTAGCCTCAGTCCCCAGTCATAACATTCACTGCATCAGCAGGGCCAACTCATGCCCCACTCTCACTTACTTGCAGTCTTCCTCTGTCATTTTGGAGGGATCAGTGCAGGTGTAAAACTTTCCCTGAATTGAAGAAGATGATAAGTTAGCAACAGAGAGACCATCAACAACACAGAGATTTTACAGCAAGTGTCAATACTCAAGGACAGAGTGTTAATTATACATCAGTCCCAGAGCCCTGCTCAATACAGCACAGGACACGAACAACACCAGCAGTGCTCCAGTTAGACATACTAAACCCATATCCCAGTAACAATTCCTCAGCCGCCCTCCCAGTTGTGATAATGGGAGACTTCAACTATACCAATATTGAATGGGGCAGTGATTGTGTTAAGGGCAGAAAGGGAGAAGAATTTCTGGAGTGTGTTCAGGGGAAAGTTTCCTGCCCAATGAGAAAGGAGGCATTGCTGGATCTAGTCCTGAAGAATGAAGTGGGTCAAGTGGAGAATGTCACAGTCAGGGAGGATCTCGGGAAGAGTGAGCATAATATCGTAAGGTTTAGATTAGTTATGAAGAAGGACAATGAACAATCTAGAATAAAAATACTTAAGTGGGGGAGGGCTAATTTCAGCGAAGTGAGCAGGGAACTGGCCCGGGTAAATTGGAGTCAAAGACTGGCAGGCAGAAATGTAATGGAGCAATGGGAGGCCTTTAAAGAGATGGTGCGGGTACAGTCTAGGTACATTCTCACAAGGGGGAGAGGGAGGGCAACCAAAGTCAGAGCTCCCTGGAGGACGAAGGAGTTAGAAAGTAGGATGAAGCAGAAAAAGGGGGCGGATGACAGATGTCAGCCTGATAATACAAGGGAGAATCAGGCTGAATATAAAATGTACAGAGGAGAAGTGAAAAAGGAAATAAGAGGGACAAAGAGACAGTACCAGAATAGATGGTGGCTAACATAAAAGGGATTCCAAAGGTCTTTTATCGGCATATTAACAGTAAAAGGGTCGTCGGAGGAGCAGTGGAGCTGATTCGGGACCAAAATGGAGATCTATTGGCAGAGGCAGATGGCATGGCTGAGGTATTAAATTAATACTTTGCATCAGTGTTTACCGAGGAAGAGGACTTTGCCAAAGCTATGGTAAACAAGGAAGTTTCCGGGATACTGGATGAGATGAAAATAGATAAAGAGGAAGTACTAGAAAGACTGGCAGTACTTAAAGTCGATAAGTCACCTGATCCGGATAGGTAAGGTTTAGATTAGTTATGGAGAAGGATGCAGCCTAGGATGCTGAGGGAAGTAAAGGTGGAAATTGTGAAGATGCTGGCCACAATCTTCCAATCCTCCTTAGATACAGGGATGGTGCCAGAGGACTGGCGATTTGCAAATGTTGCACCCTTGTTCAAAAAAGGGGAGCAGGATAAACCCGGCAATTACAGGCCAGTCAGTTTAACGTCGGTGGTGGGGAAACTTTTAGAAACAATAATCCGGGAGAAAATGAACAGCCACTCGGACAAGCATGGACTAATAAAGGAGAGCCAGCATAGGTTTGTTCAGGGCAAATCGTGTTTAACTAACTTGATTGAGTTGTTTGATGAGGTAACAGAGAGGGTGGATGAGGGCAGTGCGGTTGATGTTGTGTATATGGACTTTCAATAGGTGTTTGATAAAGTGCCAGATATTAGGCTTTTAAGCAAAATTGAAGCCCATGGGATAAAAGGGGCAGCAGCAGCACGGATACAACATTGGCTATGGGATAGAGAACAGAAAGTTGTGGTGAATGGCTATTTTTCAGACTGGAGGGAAGTATACAGTGGTGTTCCCCAGCATTCAATACTAGGACCACTGCTGGTTTTGATATACATTAATGACTTGGACTTGGAGATACAGGGCACAATTTCGAAATTTGCAGAACACAAAAGTTGGAAGTGTAGTAAAGAGTGAGGAAGATAGTAATAGACTTCAAGAGGACATAGACAGGCTGGTGGAATGAGCGGACACATGGCAAATGAAATTCAACGCAGAAAAGTATGAGGTGATGTATTTTGGTAGGAAGAATAAGGAGAGACAATACAAGCAAAGTGGTACAATTTTAAAGGGCGGGGGTGGGGGCAAGACCAGAGTGTTTGTGCACAAATCTTTGAAGGTGGCAGGACAGGTGAACAAAGCAGTTAATAAAGCATCTGGGATCCTGGGCTTTATAAATAGAGGCAGAGAGTACAAAAGCCAGGAAGTTATACTAAACCAATATAAAACACTAGTTCGGCCCCAGCTGAGTATTGTGTCCAATTCTGGGCACCACACTTTAGGAAGGACGTGAAGGCTTTGGAGAGGGTACAGAAGAGGTTTAATAGAATGGTTCCAGGGATGAGGGACTTCAGTTACATGGATAGACTGGAGAAGCTGGGGTTGTTCTCCTTGAAGCACAGAAGGCTAAAAGGAGATCTGATCGAGGTGTTTAAAATCATGAAGGGTTTAGACAGAGTAAATAAAGAGAAACTGTTTCCAATTGCTGAAGGGTCAATAACCAGAGGGCACAGATTTAAGGTGATTGGCAAAAGAACCAGAGGCGACATGAGGAAAAACGTTTTTACACAACAAGTGGTTAGGATTTGGAATGCACTGCCCGATAGGGTGGGGAAACAGATTCAATAGTAGCTTTCAAAAGGGAACTGGATAAATACCTGAAGGAGAAAAAATTGCAAGGATATGAGGAAAGAGCGGGAGAGTGGGACTGACTAGATTGCTCTTCGAAACAACCGGTGCAGACTCGATGGGCTGAATTACCTCCTTCTGTGCTGTACTATTCTATGATTCTAAGCACAAGTCCCAGCAATAATTCCTCAGCCAGACATCCCTGTGATAAATCCTCAACCATAAGTCCCAGTAATAATTTCTCAACAGGCCAGGAATAATTAATCAGCCCTGCATCCCAGTAATAATTGCTCACCCAACATCCCAGTAATAATTGCTCCACCCAACATCCCAGTAATAATTGCTCACCCAACATCCCAGTAATAATTGCTCCACCCAACAGCCAGTAATAATTGCTCACCCAACATCCCGGCAATAATTGCTCCACCCAACATCCCAGTAATAATTGCTCCACCCAACAGCCAGTAATAATTGCTCACCCAACATCCCGGCAATAATTGCTCCACCCAACATCCCAGTAATAATTGCTCCACCCAATGATGAAGCCAATACAGAAATTCGGGCGAGAGAAGGAAGGCCCTTCGAGGCCCATCTGATCTTCATTCCATCAGAACCAGACAATCAGACAGACTCATTGCTTGTGCTCAACTACTGCCTGATTTTCCTGTTCTCACTGCCATGGGTTAATCTGAAACAGGACCAGCAATATCTGCCCCTTTATTCTGAGCTCCCTGTTTGCTATTGATCCGGGAGGGGAGGTTGCATTTCTAGCTCCACTGCCCGTCAATGTTCACTGTCAGTCTCATGGAGATCACAAGCCGGGCTCTTACCTTGAAAAGCTGCACCCCGAGGCAGGCAAACATGAACTGTAGGAGGGTGGTGACAATCACTATGTTCCCGATGGTCTTGATCGCCACAAAAACGCACTGTACCACATGCTGCAGGAGAAGCAGAGAGACAGCAGGTCAGACACTGGCACTGCTGCCTGGGGGCATCAAATTCCAGGCTAGACAGTTCACTCACAAGTCACCCTTTCAAAAAAGGCAGCTCAGGTCGGACCTGGGTACAGAGGAACTGGGGGTCGGACCGAGGTACAGAGGAACTGGGGGTCGGACCTGGGTACAGAGGAACTGGGGGTCGGACCTGGGTACAGAGGAACTGGGGGTCGGACCTGGGTACAGAGGAACTGGGGGTCGGACCTGGGTACAGAGGAACTGGGGGTCGGACCTGGGTACAGAGGAACTGGGGGTCGGACCTGGGTACAGAGGAACTGGGGGTCGGACCTGGGTACAGAGGAACTGGGGGTCGGACCTGGGTACAGAGGAATGGGGGATCGGACCTGGGCACAGAGAGGGACTGGTGGTCGGACCTGGGCGCAGACAGGGACTGGGGGTCGGACCTGGGCGCAGAGGAACTGGGGGTCGGACCTGGGCGCAGAGAAACTGGGGTTCGGACCTGGGCGCAGAGGAACTGGGGGTCGGACCTGGGCGCAGAGGAACTGGGGGTCGGACCTGGGCGCAGAGGAACTGGGGGTCGGACCTGGGCGCAGAGGAACTGGGGGTCGGACCTGGGCGCAGAGGAACTGGGGGTCGGACCTGGGCGCAGAGGAACTGGGGGTCGGACCTGGGCGCAGAGGAACTGGGGGTCGGACCTGGGCGCAGAGGAACTGGGGGTCGGACCTGGGCGCAGAGGAACTGGGGGTCGGACCTGGGCGCAGAGGAACTGGAGGTCGGACCTGGGCGCAGAGGAACTGGGGTCGGACCTGGGCACAGAGGTACTGGGGGTCGGACCTGGGCGCAGAGGAACTGGGGGTCGGACCTGGGCGCAGAGGAACTGGGGGCCGGACCTAGGCGTAGAGGAACTGGGGGTCGGACCTGGACGCAGACAGATACTGGGGGGTCGGACCTGGGTACAGAGGAACTGGGGGTCGGACCTGGGTACAGAGGAACTGGGGGTCGGACCTGGGTACAGAGGAACTGGGGATCGGACCTGGGTACAGAGGAACTGGGGGTCGGACCTGGGTACAGAGGAACTGGGGGTCAGACCTGGGTACAGAGGAACTGGGGGTCGGACCTGGGTACAGAGGAATGGGGGATCGGACCTGGGCACAGAGAGGGACTGGTGGTCGGACCTGGGCGCAGACAGGGACTGGGGGTCGGACCTGGGCGCAGAGGAACTGGGGGTCGGACCTGGCCGCAGAGAAACTGGGGGTCGGACCTGGGCGCAGAGGAACTGGGGGTCGGACCTGGGCGCAGAGGAACTGGGGGTCGGACCTGGGCGCAGAGGAACTGGGGGTCGGACCTGGGCGCAGAGGAACTGGGGGTCGGACCTGGGCGCAGAGGAACTGGGGGTCGGACCTGGGCGCAGAGGAACTGGGGGTCGGACCTGGGCGCAGAGGAACTGGGGGTCGGACCTGGGCGCAGAGGAACTGGGGGTCGGACCTGGACGCAGAGGAACTGGGGGTCGCACCTGGGCGCAGAGGTACTGGGGGTCGGACCTGGGCGCAGAGGAACTGGGGGTCGGACCTAGGCGCAGAGGAACTGGGGGCCGGACCTAGGCACAGAGGAACTGGGGGTCGGACCTGGACGCAGACAGATACTGGGGGGTCGGACCTGGGTGCAGAGGAACTGGGAGTCGGACATGGGTGCAGAGGAACTGGGGGTCGGACCTGGGTACAGAGAAAGAGGGGGTTGGACCTGGGTGCAGAGGAACTGGGGGTCGGACCTGGGCGCAGAAGAACTGGGGGTCGGACCTGGGCGCAGAGGAACTGGGGGTCGGACCTGGGTGCAGAGGAACTGGGGGTCGGACCTGGGTACAGAGGAACTGTGGGTCGGGCCTGGGTACAGAGGAACTGTGGGTCGGGCCTGGGTGCAGAGGAACTGGGGGTCGGACCTGGGTGCAGAAGAACTGGGGGTCGGACCTGGGTACAGGGGAACTGGGGGTCAGACCTGGGCGCAGACAGGGACTGGGAGGTCAGACCTGGGTACAGAGGAACTGGGGCTCGGACTTGGGTACAGAGGAACTGGGGGTCGGACCTGGGTACAGAGGAACTGGGGGTCGGACCTGGGTACAGAGGAACTGGGGGTCGGACCTGGGTACAGAAGAACTGGGGGTCGGACCTGGGTACAGAGGAACTGGGGGTCGGACCTGGGTACAGGGGAACTGGGGGTCGGACCTGGGCGCAGACAGGGACTGGGAGGTCGGACCTGGGTACAGAGGAACTGGGGGACAGACCTGGGTACAGAGAAAGAGGGGGTTGGACCTGGGTACAGAGGAACTGGGGGTCGGACCTGGGCGCAGAAGAACTGGGGGTCGGACCCGGGTGCAGAGGAACTGGGGGTCGGACCTGGGCGCAGAACTGGGGGTCGGACCTGGGTACAGAGGAACTGGGGGTTGGACCTGGGTACAGAGGAACTGGGGGTCGGACCTGGGTACAGAGGAACTGTGGGTCGGGCCTGGGTACAGAGGAACTGGGGGTCGGACCTGGGTACAGGGGAACTGGGGGTCGGACCTGGGCGCAGACAGGGACTGGGAGGTCGGACCTGGGTACAGAGGAACTGGGGGACAGACCTGGGCGCAGAGGAATTGGGGGTCCAACCTGGGCACAGAGGAACTGGGGGTCGGCCCTGGGTACAGAGGAACTGGGGGTCGGCCCTGGGCGCTGACAGGGACTGGAGGGTCGGACCTGGGTGCTGACAGGGACTGGGGGGTCGGACCTGGGTGCAGACAGAGACTGGGGGTCGGACCTGGGTGCAGAGGAACTGGGGGTCGGACCTGGGTACAGAGGAACTGGGGGTCGGACCTAGGTACAGAGGAACTGGGGGTCGGACCTGGGCGCAGACAGAGACTGGGGTCAGACCTGGGTACAGAGGAACTGGGGGTCGGACCTGGGCGCTGAGGAACTGGGGGGTCGGACCTGGGCGCTGACAGGGACTGGGGGGGTCGGACCTGGGTACAGAGGAACTGGGGGTCGGACCTGGGCGCAGACAGGGACTGGGGGGTCGGACCTGGGCGCTGACAGGGACTGGGGGGTCGGACCTGGGCGCTGACAGGAACTGGGGGGTCAGACCTGGGCGCTGACAGGGACTGGGGGGTCGGACCTGGGTGCTCGGACCTGGGCGCTGACAGGAACTGGGGGGTCAGACCTGGGCGCTGACAGGGACTGGGGGGTCGGACCTGGGCGCTGAGGAACTGGGGGGTCGGACCTGGGCGCTGAGGAACTGGGGGGTCGGACCTGGGCGCAGACAGAGACTGGGGGTCAGACCTGGGTACAGAGGAACTGGGGGGTCAGACCTGGGCGCTGAGGAACTGGGGGGTCGGACCTGGGCGCTGACAGGGACTGGGGGGTCGGACCTGGGCGCTGACAGGGACTGGGGGGTCGGACCTGGGTACAGAGGAACTGGGGGTCGGACCTGGGCGCAGACAGAGACTGGGGGTCAGACCTGGGTACAGACAGAGACTGGGGGTCAGATCTGGGCAGACTGTGTACCTGCTGGGACTGAACCGTGCAACACACACGCCTGTTCTGACAAGGGCTGTGATTTTGCTCCATCTCCACTGGCCTCAGACTGCAGTCTGGGAGAAAGTCCACCAGAGAAATTTGATTTAAAATCCTTTGAAAAAATACTGAAAGAGAGATTAAAGCTGCAGCTCTCGGAACCGCACTGGGTGGAGCCTCCTGCAGGATTTAAACCCCGAGACTGCTCGAGGGCCTTGTCTCCTGTGGGTCACTAGATTCCAACTCGACCTCACCGCCACCTCTCTCCACCTCGCCCGCCACACTCTCTGATTTGTCACGCTGCTTGTCCGACATCCAGTGCTGCATGAGCAGAAATTTCCTCCAACTAAATATTGGGTACGCCGAAACCATTGTCTTCGGTCCCCGCCACGAACTCCGTTCCCTCTCCCTGGCTACTGTCTGAGGCCAAACCAGACCGTTCGCAAACTCAATGTCCTATCTGACCGAGATGAATTTCCGACCGCATAGCCTCTCCATCACCAAAACCATCTACTTCCACCTCTGTAACATTGCTCGTCTCTGCTCCTGTCTCAGCCCATCTGCTACTGCAACCCTCAACCATGCCTTTGTTACCTGCAGACTCGATTATTCCAACACTCTCTGGCCGGCCTCCCACTTTCCACCCTCCGTAAACTTGAGCTCATCCAAATCCTAACTTGCACCAAGTCCCGTTCGCCCATCACTCCTGTGCTCGCTGACCTGTGTCCTAACTTGCACCAAGTCCCGTTCGCCCATCACCCCTGTGCTCGCTGACCCGTGTCCTAACTTGCACCAAGTCCCGTTCGCCCATCACCCCTTTGCTCGCTGACCTACATTGACTCCCAGTTAAGCAATGTCTCGATTTTAAAATTCTCGTCCTTGTTTTCAAATCCCTCCATGGCCTCGCCGCTCCCCATCTCTGTAACCTCCTCCAGCCCTACAACCCTCCGAGATATCTGCGCTCCTCCAATTTTGGCCACTTGAGCATCCCCCTATTTTAATCGCTCCACAATTGGCGGCCGTGCCTTCGGTTGCCGAGGCCCTCAGCTCTGGAATTCCCTCCCTAAACCTCTCTGTCTCTTTATCTCTCTCTCCTCCTTTAAGACGCTTCATAAAACCTACCTCTTTGACTAAGCTTTTGGTCATCTGCCCTAATATCTCCTTATGTGACTCGATGTCAAATTTTGTCTGATAACGCTCTGTCTTCACAAAGGACACAAATAATCCCCCAGAGATGTCGGGGAACATAGGGTCTAATGAGAGGGAGGAACTGAATGAAATCAGTATTTGTAGGGAAATGGTGTTGGGGAAGTTGACGGGATTGAAGGCCGATAAATCCCCAGGGCATGATAATCTACATACTAGGGTACTTAAGGAAGTGGCCCTAGAAATAGTAGATACATTGCTGGTCATCTTCCAAAATTCTATAGACTCTGGAACAGTTCCCATGGATTGGAGGGTAGCTAATGTTACCCCACTATTCGAAAAAGGTGGTAGAGAAAAAGCGGGGAATTATAGACCGGTAAGCCTGACATCGGTAGTGGGGAAAATGCTAGAGTCCATCATAAAAGATGTAATAGCAGAGCACTTGGAAAGCAGTGACAGGATCGGACAAAGTCAACATGGATTTACAAAAGGTAAATTGTGCTTGACTAATCTACTGGAATTTTTTGAGGATGTAACTGGTAAAATAGATAAGGGAGAACCAGTGGATGTGGTGTATTTGGACTTTCAGAAGGCTTTCGATAAGGTCCCGCATAAGAGATTAGCGTGCAAAATTAAGGCACATGGGATTGGGGGCAAGGTATTGATTGGATAGAGAACAGGTTGACAAATAGAAAGCAAGGAGTTGGAATAAACGGGTCGTTTTCCGAGTGGGGTACCGCAAGGATTGGTCCTAGGACCCCAGCTGTTCACAATATATATTAATGATCTGGACGAGGGAATTGGATGTAATATCTCCAAATTTGCAGACGACACAAAGCTGGGTGGGAGGGTATGCTGTGAGGAGGATGTCATGAAACTCCAGTACGATTTGGACAGGTTGGGTGATTGGGCAGAAACATGGCAAATGCACTATAATGTGGATAAATGTGAGGTTATCCACTTTGGTGGCAAAAACAGGAAGGCAGATTATTATTTGAATGGCAATAGATTGGGAGAAGGGGAAGTGCAAAGAGACCTGGGTGTTCTTGTGCACCAGTCGCTGAAGGTAAGCATGCAGGTGCAGCAGGCGGTTAAAAAGGCAAATGGTATGTTGGCCTTCGTAGCAAGAGAGTTCGAGTACAGGAACAAAGATGTCTTGCTGCAGTTATACAGGGCCTTGGTGAGACCGCACCTTGAGTATTGTGTGCAGTTTTGGTCGCCTTATCTGAGGAAGGATGTTCTTGCCATGGAAGGAGCGCAGCGAAGATTCACCAGGCTGATACCTGGGATGGCAGGAATGACGTATGAGGAGACACTGTGTTGATTGGGCTTATACTCACTGGAGTTTAGAAGATTGAGAGGGGATCTCATCGAAACCTATAAAATTCTGTCAGGCCTGGACAGACTAGATGCAGGAAGGATGTTCCCGATGGCCGGGGAGTCCAGAACCAGGGGTCACAGTCTAAGGATAAGGGGTAAGCCATTTAGGACTGAGATGAGGAGGAATTTCTTCACCCAGAGAGTGGTGAACCTGTGGAATTCTCTGCCACAGAGGGCAGTGGAGGCCAGTTCATTGAATATATTCAAGAAGGAGTTGGATGTATTTCTTAAGGCTAAAGGGATCAAGGGGTATGGGGAGAAGGCAGGGACAGGGTACTGAATTTGGATGATCAGCCATGATCGCATTGAATGGCGGAGCAGGCTCGAGGGGCCGAATGGCCTGCTCCTGCTCCTATCTTCTATGTTTCTATGTGAAGCGCCTTGGGATGTTTTACTATGTTAAAGGCGCTATATAAATGCAAGTTGTTGTTGTTAAACATAGGGACAGGAGGCCAGCTTCAGTTGAACTGGTTGTCGATCCGATCCTGACGCTTATTAGCCTGCGGGGGGACGAGGCGGGCTCGTTCCTTCAGTCAATCCCGGTTTTAACACCAAATGTAACAAAAGTGAGTATGAAAAACCTCAGGTAAACTTCTTTATTATTGTCCTCGGTACACAAGTATGATGAATTAACACATGTATACACACACTCATGTGTGTACTCACACACAAACACATTTACGTGTACTCCCACACATGCACACATACACGTCTACTCACACACACCTGTGGTCAGACACATATACAGGTGTAAATGCACACGTGTATTGATACACATGTACTCATACACATGCACTCTTAGACACGTATGTGTACTGACGTGTACACACACACTTGTTATCATACACTCACACAGGTGTACACAAAAAACATGTACTCATACATATACACGTGTGTACACACTCACACGTGTACTCGACACACTGGCTCACCTTTAATCCCTTCGCTCTGTTAATGGCTCTCAAAGGTCTGAGTACTCGGAGGACTCGAAGAATCTTTACCACAGAGATAGCACTAGACCTGGAAAAGAAAAGCAGGGCTCAGCTTCTCATCTCACCACTCGGCACCATCAACTCGTACTGTACATGTATACACACACACGCACACACCCATCCCCGGTAATCTGGCAGCCTAGGCACTATGACTGAGCAAGTTCCTGTCTGCATCAATTCCAGACAAGTTCTGGAAAACACAGCTGTCATTGCAATCTCTCAGGAATGCAATGGAAGATTTCATTAGGAAGAGACACTGAGCTCCTGCTAGAAGCAGTCTTCATACCTGTGCAATCTGTCATTGTATTACATGTATATAACAGCAGAGAATCAAATCGTCTAGAACACTTCATATACTACATGGTGCCGCAATGAACCAGAACAGGGAGTTACACTGTGTGGTGACGCACTGATATGCAAAAGTGCATTGAGCTACACAGGATCATGCTTATCTAGAAGATGTTACACTGCACAGTACCGCATTGATGTACAACTGCAAGTTACACATTGTTCTAGAACAATTTCACACTGAATTATTACATAAATTTAGAATAGTGTGTCACTGTGTTCACATTTTGATCTAGAATTGCAAGTTACACTAGATGGTATAACACTGATCCAGAACAGTGTATTACACTAGATGGTATAACATGGAGCCAGAACAGTGTGTTACACTAGATGGTATAACACTGATCTAGATAAGTGTAATACCATCTGGTGTAACACACTGTTCTAGATCAGTGTTATACCATCTAGTGTAACACACTGTTCTGGCTCCATGTTATACCATCTAGTGTAACACACTGTTCTAGATCAGTGTTATACCATCTAGTGTAACACACTGTTCTTGATCAGTGTTATACCATCTAGTGTGACACAGTGTTCTGGATCCATGTTATACCACTTAGTGACACACTGTTCTAGATCAGTGTTACACCATCTAGTGTGACACACTGTTCTAGATCAGTGTTATACCATCTAGTGTAATACACTGTTCTAGATCACTGTTATACAATCTAGTGTAATACATTGTTCTAGATCAGTGTGTTACACTCAATGGTATAACACTGATCTAGAACAGTGTGTTACACCAGATGGTATAACACTGATCTAGAACAGTGTGTTACACCAGATGGTATAACACTGATCTAGAACAGTGTGTTACACCAGATGGTATAACACTGATCTAGATGTGTGTCACACTCGATGGTATAACACGGATCTAGAACAGTGTATTACACTAGATGGTACAACACTGATCTAGAACAGTGTGTCACACTAGATGGTATAACACTGATCTAGAACCGTGTGTCACACTAGATGGTATAACACTGATCTAGAACAGTGTGTCTCACTAGATGGTATAACACTGATCTAGAACAGTGTGTTACACTAGATGGTATAACACTGATCTAGAACAGTGTGTTACACTAGATGGTATAACACTGATCTAGAACAGTGTGTCACACTAGATGGTATAACACTGATCTAGAACAGTGTGTCTCACTAGATGGTATAACACGGATCTAGAACAGTGTATTACACTAGATGGTACAACACTGATCTAGAACAGTGTGTCACACTAGATGGTATAACACTGATCTAGAACCGTGTGTCACACTAGATGGTATAACACTGATCTAGAACAGTGTGTCTCACTAGATGGTATAACACTGATCTAGAACAGTGTGTTACACTAGATGGTATAACACTGATCTAGAACAGTGTGTTACACTAGATGGTATAACACTGATCTAGAACAGTGTGTTACACTGACATCATGTCATATCCTTTGAATTTGCTGACAAGGTTAGATGACTTAAGGTGGGAGGAGGCTCGTGTGGATTATAAACACCGGCACAGACCAGTTGGGCAGAACCACACTGCACTCACTCTAAATTGGGGGTGCTTCACATTTAAAAAATATATATATATATATAAAAAATATATCATGCAACTCGGAAATGTACTAAACAGTGCGGAGGATAGACTTCAGGAGGACAGACAGACTGGTGAAATGGATGGGCAGATGAAATTTAATGCAGAGGAGTGAAGTGATACATTTTGGTAGGAAGAATGAGGAGATGCAATATCAAAATCAAATCAAATCAACTTTTATTGTCATTGTTAGTGCACAAGTGCAGTACAACGAAATGTAGGCTTGCGGTAATATAAACTCAATGGTACAATTTTAAAGTGGTTCAGGAAGAGAGAGACCTGGAATGTATGAACACAAATCTTTGAAAGTGGTAGGACAAGTTGAGAAGGCTGTGTAAAAAAAAGTATATCGGATGATTGGCTTTATAAATAGAGGCAGAGAATACAAAAGCCAGGGAGTGATGGTGAATCTTTATAAATCACTGGTTAGGCCTCAGCTGGAGTATTGTGTCCAATTCTGGGCACCGCACTCTAGGAAGGATGTCTTGGCGAGGGTGCAGAGGAGATTTACTGGAATGGTTCCAGGGATGAGGGACTTCAGTTATGTGGAGAGACTGAAGAAGCTGGGATCGCTCTCCTTGGAGCTGAGAATGTTAAGGGAAGATTTAATAGAGGTGTTCAAAATCATGAAGGATTTTGATAGAGTAAATAAGAAGAAACTGTTTCCAGTGGCAGGAGGGTCGGTAACCAGAGGACACCGATTGAAGGTGATTGGCAAAAGAGCAGAGGAGAGACGAGCAGAAACTGTTTTACGCAGTGAGTGATGATGATCTGGAATGCGCTGCCTGAAAGGGCGGGGGAAGCAGATTCAATGATCATTTTCAAAAGAGAACTGGATCAATATTTGAAAGGGACAAATTTGCAGGGCTGTGGGGAAAGAGCGGGGAGTGGGACTAATGGAGAGCCGGCACAGCGGGCCGAATGGCCTCCTCCTGTGCTGCACCATTCTATGATTCTAGGAAATAAAAACAAGTTGACATGACAAAGATGGGTGAGCTGGAGACTCCGTCATACTCACTGGATTCCGAAGGAGATGAGAGAGACACTGACCACCAACAGGTCCAGGATATTGAAAGAATTCCGGCAAAAGGAGCCTTTGTGTAGGAAAGCACCATAGGTCGTCATCTAGACAGAGAGACCGAGAGGGTGTGAGAGGTAACAGAGGGAGAAAGATAGAGAGACAGACTGAAAGGGGGTGTGGGAGATAAGAGGGTGAGAGAGAGATCGA
This sequence comes from Somniosus microcephalus, assembly GCF_052327205.1. Taxonomy (NCBI): domain Eukaryota; kingdom Metazoa; phylum Chordata; class Chondrichthyes; order Squaliformes; family Somniosidae; genus Somniosus; species Somniosus microcephalus. The sequence continues at coordinate 74,319,683 of NC_141004.1, forward strand.
GCGAGGGTGTGAGATAAGAGAGAGGGAGAACGGGAGTGAGAGAGGGTTTGAGAGATTAAAGACAGAGAGAGAAAGAGAGAGCCAGAGCGAGAGATACAGAGTGAGGGAGGGTGTGAGAGATAAGAGAGTGAGAGAAGGATAGAGTGAGAGGGAGAGGATGTGAGATAAAAGAGAGTGAGAGAAAGATAGAGCGAGAGGGAGAGGATGTGAGATAAAAGAGAGAGAGAGAGGGTGCGGGAGAGAGTGTGAGAGAGTGAGCGAGAGAGAGAGAGAGAGAGAGAGTGAGAGTGTGAGAGAGAGTGTGAGAGAGAGAGAGAGAGGGTGCGGGAGGGAGAGAGAGTGAGAGAGAGGGTGCGGGAGGGAGAGAGAGTGAGAGAGGGTGCGGGAGGGAGAGAGAGTGAGAGAGAGAGAGGGTGCGGGAGGGAGAGAGAGTGAGAGAGAGAGAGGGTGCGGGAGAGAGTGTGAGAGAGTGAGCGAGAGAGAGAGAGAGAGAGAGGGAGTGAGAGTGTGAGAGAGAGGGTGAGAGAGAGGGTGAGAGAGAGGGTGAGAGAGAGAGTGTGAGAGAGAGTGAGAGAAAGAGTGTGAGAGAGTGTGAGTGTGTGAGAGGTTGAGCGAGCGAGAGAGTGTGAGAGAGAGAGAGAGTGAGAGAGAGTGTGAGAGTGTGAGAGAGAGTGTGAGAGAGAGAGTGTGAGAGAGAGTGTGAGAGAGAGTGTGAGAGAGAGAGTGTGAGAGAGAGAGTGTGAGAGAGAGAGTGTGAGAGAGAGAGTGTGAGAGAGAGAGAGTGTGAGAGAGAGAGTGTGAGAGAGAGAGAGAGAGAGAGACAGGCCATGTGTGACAGGCGACTGTCTGTGTGGAGTTTGCACATTCTCCCGTGTTTGCGTGGGTTTCCTCCGGGTGCTCCGGTTTCCTCCCACAGTCCAAAGATGTGCAGGTTAGGTTGACTGGCTATGATAAATTGACCCTTAGTGTTAGGGGGGATTAAATACGTGGGGTTACGGGGATAGGGTGGGATATGTGTTGGTGTAGGGGTTACGGGGATCGGGTGGGATATGTGTCGGTGCAGGCTCGATGGGCCGAAATGGCCTCTATCTGCACTGTGGGGTTTCTGTGATTCTGTGATTCTGTGAGAGAGAGAGAGAGAGAGAGAGAGAGAGAGAGAGACAGGCCGTGAGAGAGAGAGAGAGAGTGTAGGAGAGAGAGAGAGAGAGAGGCAGGCCGTGAGAGAGAGAGAGAGAGAGTGTGAGAGAGAGAGTGTGAGAGAGAGAGAGAGAGAGAGAGAGACAGGCCATGAGAGAGAGAGAGAGAGAGGCAGGTCGTGAGAGAGAGAGAGAGAGAGAGAGTGTGAGAGAGAGAGTGTGAGAGAGAGAGTGTGAGAGAGAGAGTGAGAGAGTGTGAGAGAGAGTGTGAGAGTGAGAGAGGTTGAGAGAGAGAGGGAGAGAGTGAGCGAGAGAGAGAGAGTGTGAGAGAGTGTGAGAGAGAGAGTGTGAGAGAGAGAGTGTGAGAGAGAGAGTGTGAGAGAGAGAGTGTGAGAGAGAGAGTGTGTGAGAGAGAGTGTGAGAGAGAGTGTGAGAGAGAGAGTGTGAGAGAGAGTGTGAGAGAGAGAGTGTGAGAGAGAGAGTGTGAGAGAGAGAGTGTGAGAGAGAGAGAGAGAGAGTGACAGGCCATGAGAGAGAGAGAGAGAGAGAGAGAGAGAGAGAGAGAGGCCATGAGAGAGAGAGAGAGAGAGAGAGAGAGAGAGAGAGACAGGCCGTGTGTGAGAGAGAGAGAGAGAGAGGCCGTGAAAGAGAGAGAGAGAGAGAGAGACAGGCCGTGAGAGAGAGAGAGAGAGAGAGAGAGAGAGAGACAGAGAGAGAAACAGGCCGTGAGAGAGAGAGAGAGAGAGAGAGAGAGAGAGAGAGAGAGAGAGAGAGCCAGGCCATGAGAGAGAGGCAGGCCATGAGAGAGAGAGAGAGAGAGAGAGAGAGAGAGAAACAGGCCGTGAGAGAGAGAGAGAGAGAGAGAGACAGGCCATGAGAGAGAGAGACAGGCCATGAGAGAGAGAGACAGGCCGTGAGAGAGAGAGAGAGAGAGAGAGAGAGAGAGAGAGAGAGAGACAGGCCATGAGAGAGAGAGAGAGAGAGACAGGCCATGAGAGAGAGAGAGACAGGCCGCGAGAGAGAGAGAGACAGGCCGCGAGAGAGAGAGAGAGAGAGGAGAGACAGACAGACAGACAGAGAGATAATGCATTACATAAAGCATTACCTTCAGAACGATCTCCAGGGTGAAGATAGCAGTAAAAACAATGTCAAAATAGGCAAGGATCTGAAGAGTAAATGTAAAGAGCAGCTATTGGTGACGATTGAGGCAGTTGGTGATTAAATGTGAAAATATTGAAAATAAAACCTCGATAGCACAATGCCCGTGTACAATGGCAGCGACCAGAGATCAGGATAGCCCCTCCTGCACAGAGCAAGGTTCTCACCTGGTTACGGAAGGAGTCCGCTCGAATGGGGTCTTCTGCAGCCAGTGAGATGCTGCTCAGCAGAATGAAGAGAAGGATGAAGTTGGTGAAGGTGGTAGCATTGACAATTCTGTGGCACAACTTGCGTAATCTAGAACAGACAGAAAGAAGGGCAATCTGTGAACTAGAGGCAGGTCTGTGGGGCCTGAGGGGTCTATCGCTGAGAGGGGAAAGAGCAACTTCAATACAGTCAAGAGGAAGGTGGCTGTAGTTTTTCACCCTTGGAGACTGTTGTTCTGGGTTGTAACCGCTTACTGTTACAGGGCTGGGTTTCCGAGGTCCCGCCTGACCTCGCAAGTGGATGTAAAAGATGTCATGGCACGCGCCAGGGCTGTACGCACCACCCCATTCCTCGGAGCTGCCTGGGTACCTACACGTTGGTTGGGCTGAAGATAAAGAAGGAGCTGGCGTTGGGCATGGGGACTGCCTTCTCTTTCAGCTGGAGCTCAGCGAGGGGCCGAGGGCGGGGGCTCAAGGGAAACTCGGGCTCCTCCTCCTCATCGTCACCTGAAAAAAGCACAGAAAGGGTGATGGTGAAGTGAGCTAAAGTCTCGGTCATCATTCCCCACGACATCCCCCTCCCACCCAATGAAACACAGGCAGATGGTCATTGCTGCCAATAACAGGGGCTGGGGAGCAGCACAGGAAGCTCTTGTTAAGACAGACACCAACCTGGAGTGTTGGGTTTATCAGAAGCTCAACCAAAGGCCATGCCAGTACCTTGTGGTGGAAACTTCAGTTGATGACAGTTACTCCACTGTGTGAATATAAATTCATCACATGCATATCACTCCTGATTTCAGGCAACGTTAGAATCTCTATCAGCCGAATGCCCCACCCCCAACCCTCTTTAATTCTCTAAGTAACATATTTAAGACTGAACCCCTTCATAATTTCTCGCTCCATATAGAACTCTTGCATCCAATGCATGCCTGTCACATTCAAGGTCACACTTCCTGAAATACACAAAGTGTGAGTTACGCTTGTGTCTGATTGGCTCAGATGTCATCATATTCATAAAGGGGAACAAGTTACAATGGACTACAGGGACTATAGGAGCTCCACCAATCAGCGAGAGAGACAGACAGACAGAGAGACAGACGGACAGAGACAGACAGACAGAGACAGACAGAGAGAGACAGACAGAGACAGACAGAGACACAGACAGACACAGAGAGACAGACAGACACAGAGAGACAGACAGACAGAGACAGACAGAGAGATAGACAGATAGAGAGAGAGACAGAGAGATCAAAAGGCTTGGGGGACTGAGGTGTCCTTTGCTCCATGGCAGCTTGCCCCTGGCAGGGAATGGTTGCGTTGTCTATGGAGGGAGCCCTGGGCAGCCTGGTCTCTTGGCTCTCGTTACACTGCCCCAGTGCTGTGAGGGGGAGGACCGCAGACCTGGCATGTTGCTGCGCTGAGACCCGTCACCATCTGAATGGGCCCTGGATCAGTGGCAGCTCTTCGATCCTGAAACTATGGGTCAGGGGTTCAGGGTCTCCACCGTTGGTGCTGGGCTCCACTCACTCCCCTCTTCCCTCGCAGTGTCATTGGAGGTGGAGGCCCCGACTGGTCCCCGGGGTTTCACAGCCAGGGATCAGCTGCCACTCGCTCCACTAGTGCCTGCAGGGAAGAGAAAGCTTCCGTGAAGCGCCCAAAGGAGAGCTGCAGACGCGAGAGTCACACCTCAGACGCTGATCGCACCCTGCACGTAGCTACCATGTTCCACAATTACCTTGCTTTTCGGGTAGATACCCATGAGTTCTGGGTCTCGTGAATCTGAAGCCACGTAACGTCACTAGGGTGTAACGTCACTAGGACTTAGCGCCACTAGGACTTAGCGCCACTAGGACGTAACGTCATTAGGATGCAACCTCACTATGTCAGCCATGGCTCAGTGGGTAGCACTCTTGGCTCGGAGTCAGAAGGTTGTGGGTTCAAGTTCCACTCCAGAGACTTGAGCCCATAATCCAGGGTGACACTCCCAGTGCAGTGCTGAGGGAGTGCTGCACTGTTGGAGGTGCCGTATTTCGGATGAGATGTTAAACCATCTGTTATCTCTCGTGGATGTAAAAGATCCCACGGCCATTATTTGAAGAAGAGCAGGGGACTCCATGGTGTCCTGGTCATTAGCACATTGCTGTTTTGTGGGAGCTTGCTGTGCGCAAATTGGCAGCTGCGTTTCCCACATTACAACAGTGACAACACTTCAAAAGTACTTCATTGGCTAGGAAGCACTTTGGGATGTCCTGAGATGATGAAATGCGCCGTGAGATCTTTCTGTAAACCCACTCGGTCCCCTCAATGAGCTGGAGTCAGGAATTGGTCCCGGCCATTACCTGGGAAGTCAGCAGAAGGGTAGGGGTCCTTCACTTCATTGACATTGGCTTCAAACTCATCCACTTTAAGCTGCAAATGGGAAACAGAGCCCATGAGTAATAGAGCATCCAATCCTCACACATACATGTATACCCAACCCAAGTCCCCCTCCCCAGTGCACATCTCCCGAACCCGAGTCTCCCTAGTGTACATCCCCCCAACCCGAGTCTCCCTCCCCAGTGTACATCTCCCGAACCCGAGTCCCCCTCCACAGTGTACATCTCCCGAACCCGAGTCTCCTCTCCCCAGTGTACATCCCCCAACCCGAGTCTCCCCAGTGCACATCCCCCAACCCGAGTCTCCCCAGTGCACATCCCCCCAACCCGAGTCTCCCTCCCCAGTGTACATCTCCCGAACTCGAGTCTCCCCAGTGTACATCCCCCCAACCCGAGTCTCCCCAGTGTACATCCCCCCAACCCGAGTCTCCCTCCCCAGTGTACATCTCCCGAACTCGAGTCTCCCCAGTGTACATCCCCCCAACCCGAGTCCCCTCTCCCCAGTGTACATCCCCCCAACCCGAGTCTCCCCAGTGTACATCTCCCGAACCCGAGTCTCCTCTCCCCAGTATACATCCCCCCAACCCGAGTCCCCCTCCACAGTGTACATCTCCCCAACCCGAGTCCCCTCTCCCCAGTGTACATCCCCCCAACCCGAGTCCCCCTCCACAGTGTACATCTCCCCAACCCGAGTCCCCTCTCCCCAGTGTACATCCCCCCAACCCGAGTCCCCCTCCACAGTGTACATCTCCCGAACCCGAGTCTCCTCTCCCCAGTGTACATCTCCCCAACCCGAGTCCCCCTCCCCAGTGTACATCTCCCCAACCCGAGTCTCCCCAGTGTACATCTCCCCAACCCGAGTCTCCTCTCCCCAGTGTACATCCCCCCAACCCGAGTCCCCTCTCCCCAGTGTACATCCCCCCCAACCCGAGTCTCCCCAGTGTACATCCCCCCAACCCGAGTCTCCTCTCCCCAGTATACATCCCCCCAACCCGAGTCCCCTCTCCCCAGTGTACATCCCCCCAAACCGAGTCACCTCTCCCCAGTGTACATCTCCCCAACCCAAGTCCCCCTCCACAGTGTACATCCCCCCAACCCGAGTCTCCCTCCCCAGTGTACATCTCCCGAACTCGAGTCTCCCCAGTGTACATCCCCCCAACCCGAGTCTCCCCAGTGTACATCTCCCCAACCCGAGTCCCCCTCCAGTGTACATCCCCCCAACCCAAGTCCCCCTCCACAGTGTACATCCCCCCAACCCAAGTCCCCCTCCCCAGTGTACATCCCCCCAACCCAAGTCCCCCTCCTCAGTGTACATCTCCCGAACCCGAGTCTCCCCAGTGTACATCCCACCAACCCAAGTCTCCTCTCCCCAGTGTACATCCCCCCAACCCGAGTCCCCTCTCCCCAGTGTACATCCCCCCAACCCAAGTCCCCCACCCCAGTGTACATCCCCCCAACCCAAGTCCCCCACCCCAGTGTACATCCCCCCAACCCGAGTCTCCCTCCCCAGTGTACATCCCACCAACCCAAGTCTCCTCTCCCCAGTGTACATCCCCCCAACCCGAGTCCCCTCTCCCCAGTGTACATCCCCCCAACCCAAGTCCCCCACCCTAGTGTACATCCCCCCAACCCAAGTCCCCCTCCAGTGTACATCCCCCCAACCCAAGTCCCCCTCCAGTGTACATCCCCCCAACCCGAGTCTCCCTCCCCAGTGTACATCTCCCGAACCCGAGTCTCCCCAGTGTACATCCCCCCAACCCGAGTCTCCCCAGTGTACATCTCCCGAACCCGAGTCTCCCGTGTACATCTCCCCAACCCGAGTCTCCTCTCCCCAGTGTACATCCCCCCAACCCGAGTCCCCCTCCCCAGTGTACATCCCCCCAACCCGAGTCCCCCTCCCCAGTGTACATCCCCCCAACCCGAGACCCCCTCCCCAGTGAACAACCCCCCAACCCAAGTCCCCCTCCCCAGTGTACATCCCCCCAACCCAAGTCTCCTCTCCCCAGTGTACATCTCCCCAACCCAAGTCCCCCTCCCCAGTGTACATCCCCCCAACCCGAGTCTCCCCAGTGTACATCCCCCCAACCCAAGTCCCCCTCCCCAGTGTACATCCCCCCAACCCAAGTCCCCCTCCCCAGTGTACATCTCCCCAACCCGAGTCTCCCCAGTGTACATCCCCCCAACCGGAGTCTCCCCAGTGTACATCTCCCCAACCCGAGTCTCCCCAGTGTACATCTCCCCAACCCGAGTCTCCCCAGTGTACATCTCCCCAACCCGAGTCTCCTCTCCCCAGTGTACATCTCCCCAACCCGAGTCTCCCCAGTGTACATCCCCCCCAACCCGAATCTCCCCAGCGTACATCCCCGCAACCCAAGTCTCCCTCCCCAGTGTACATCCCCCCAACCCGAGTCTCCTCTCCCCAGTGTACATCCCCCCAACCCGAGTCTCCCAAGTGTACATCTCCCCAAGCCGAGCCTCCTCTCCCCAGTGTACATCTCCCCAACCCAAGTCTCCCCAGTGTACATCTCCCCAACCCGAGTCCCCCTCCCCAGTGTACATACCCCCAACCCGAGTCTCCCCAGTGTACATCTCCCCAACCCAAGTCTCCCCAGTGTACATCCCCCCAACCCGAGTCTCCTCTCCCCAGTGTACATCTCCCCAACCCGAGTCTCCTCTCCCCAGTGTACATCCCCCCAACCCAAGTCTCCTCTCCCCAGTGTACATCCCCACAACCCAAGTCCCCCTCCCCAGTGTACCTCCCCCCAACCCGAGTCTCCCCAGTGTACATCTCCCCAACCCGAGTCTCCCCAGTGTACACCTCCCCAACCCAAGTCTCCGCAGTGTACATCTCCCCAACCCAAGCCTCCGCAGTGTACATCTCCCCAACCCGAGTCCCCCTCCCCAGTGTACAGCCCCCCAACCCGAGTCTCCCCAGTGTACATCTCCCCAACCCGAGTCTCCTCTCCCCAGTGTACATCCCCCCAACCCGAGTCTCCCCAGTGTACATCTCCCCAACCCGAGTCTCCCCAGTGTACATCCCCCCAACCCGAGTCTCCCCAGTGTACATCCCCCCAACCCGAGTCTCCCCAGTGTACATCTCCCCAACCCGAGTCTCCTCTCCCCAGTGCACACCTCCCCAACCCAAGTCTCCGCAGTGTACATCTCCCCAACCCAAGCCTCCGCAGTGTACATCTCCCCAACCCGAGTCCCCCTCCCCAGTGTACAGCCCCCCAACCCGAGTCTCCCCAGTGTACATCTCCCCAACCCGAGTCTCCTCTCCCCAGTGTACATCCCCCCAACCCGAGTCTCCCCAGTGTACATCTCCCCAACCCGAGTCTCCCCAGTGTACATCCCCCCAACCCGAGTCTCCCCAGTGTACATCCCCCCAACCCGAGTCTCCCCAGTGTACATCTCCCCAACCCGAGTCTCCCCAGTGTACATCCCCCCAACCCGAGTCTCCCCAGTGTACATCCCCCCAACCCGAGTCTCCCCAGTGTACATCCCCCCAACCCGAGTCTCCCCAGTGTACATCTCCCCAACCCGAGTCTCCCCAGTGTACATCCCCCCCAACCCGAGTCTCCCCAGTGTACATCTCCCCAACCCGAGTCTCCCCAGTGTACATCCCCCCAACCCGAGTCTCCCCAGTGGACATCCCCCCAACCCGAGTCTCCTCTCCCAGTGTACATCCCCCCAACCCGAGTCTCCCCAGTGTACATCTCCCCAACCCGAGTCTCCCCAGTGTACATCCCCCCAACCCGAGTCTCCTCTCCCAGTGTACATCCCCCCAACCCGAGTCTCCCCAGTGTACATCTCCCCAACCCGAGTCTCCCCAACCCGAGTCTCCCCTCCCCAGTGTACAGGTACACAGTCAGTGGTATTCCCAATCCCAGTGTATACCTACACCCAGTTAACGTGTACAATGTATATCCCACCCCACCGTCCAAGTCCAGTCCAGCATCCTCATTCCACATTTTTTTGTTCAGACCTGCAATTCCATTCCAGACCCTGGAGCCAGACCAAGTCTTCAGTGACTCCGGGTAACGTGGCCTAACCTGGGTGGACAGGCTGGGAGCTGCCAAACCCAACCTCACCTTCCAACGCCCACTCCACCAATTCCCTCCCATCATCAGTCCCCCAGATAGGAGTGGGCATATTGTACTTAGATGCAAATAAGGGAAACGTCATGTGATCTATTTCTCGTTAGTGGGCCTTGGCGACAACGGGTGCAAGTTATCCTGGTGGGTTTCTGCTGTCCAGGGGTTGCTATGGGCAACAGATGGGTGTTGGCGGGGGGATGGTGGTTACGGTTTGGAGAAGCCACCTTGCAGAGCAGAAACATCGACCAAACGAAGTCAATGGAAGCATGAGTGATTCAACTTCCCCCAACTGGGGGCAACCCGCCAGGGCACAGGGCAGAGGGAACGGTTGATGGGTCAGGGGACATGGAGCAGGAAGCATGGAGCAGGGGGGAGACGGGGCACGGGGTATGGGGAATAGGTTGGGGGTAACGGGGGAGGGGCACGAGGAACAGGTCCGGGGGAACAGGCTGGGGGAACGAGGCAGGTGGCAGAGGGCAGGACAGGATCCCCACCTCCAGCCCCCACTGCGACAAAGGCAAACATCCTTTCACAGAGTCGCTTCCCTGTGTTCCTCAATCACAGGCCGGCCTGTGTATCCCCACCCCCATGTTATACAGTCCCAGGCCGGCCTGTGTATCCCCACCCCCATGTTATACAGTCCCAGGCCGGGCCTGTGTATCCCCACCCCCTGTGTTATACAGTCCCAGGCCGGCCTGTGTATCCCCACCCCCTGTGTTATACAGTCCCAGGCCGGCCTGTGTATCCACACCCCCATGTTATACAGTCCCAGGCCGGGCCTGTGCATCCCCACCCCCTGTGTTATACAGTCCCAGGCCGGCCTGTGTATCCCCACCCCCATGTTATACAGTCCCAGGCCAGGCCTGTGTATCCCCACCCCAATGTTATACAGTCCCAGGCCGGGCCTGTGTATCCCCACCCCCATGTTATACAGTCCCAGGCCAGGCCTGTGTATCCCCACCCCCATGTTATACAGTCCCAGGCCGGGCCTGTGTATCCCCACCCCCTGTGTTATACAGTCCCAGGCCGGCCTGTGTATCCCCACCCCCATGTTATACAGTCCCAGGCCAGGCCTGTGTATCCCCACCCCCATGTTATACAGTCCCAGGCCGGGCCTGTGTATCCCCACCCCCATGTTATACAGTCCCAGGCCGGGCCAGCGATGGGCCTATGCAGCAGGTTTCACGTTGACCTTGGCAGTGGTGGGAATCCCCTCGGCCTTCAGCTTCGCCAGCTCGAGTTTCTTCAACAGAAGCTTCTCTTCTTCCGATAGGCCCGGGTTGGCAGCCCTGAGTAATCAAAGCAGAGTGCAGGATTGAACAGGATGCTGAAGCACGGACCGGTTCTCAGTTACTGAGCCGGGGGCCTGGACCGGTTCTCAGTTACTGAGCCTGAGGCCTGGACCGGTTCTCAGTTACTGAGCCGGGGGCCTGGACCGGTTCTCAGTTACTGAGCCGGGGGCCTGGACCGGTTCTCAGTTACTGAGCCTGGGGCCTGGACCGGTTCTCCGTTACTGAGCCTGGGGCCTGGACCGGTTCTTCGTTACTGAGCCTGGGGCTGGACCGGTTCTCAGTTACTGAGCCGGGGGCCTGGACCGGTTCTCAGTTACTGAGCCTGGGGCCTGGACCGGTTCTCAGTTACTGAGCCTGGGGCCTGGACCGGTTCTCAGTTACTGGGCCTGGGGCCTGGACCGGTTCTCAGTTACTGAGCCTGGGGCCTGGACCGGTTCTCAGTTACTGAGCCTGGGGCCTGGACCGGTTCTCAGTTACTGAGCCTGGGGCCTGGACCGGTTCTCAGTTACTGAGCCTGGGGCCTGGACCGGTTCTCAGTTACTGAGCCTGGGGCCTGGACCGGTTCTCCGTTACTGAGCCTGGGGCCTGGACCGGTTCTCAGTTACTGAGCCTGGGGCATGACCGGTTCTCAGTTACTGAGCCGGGGGCCTGGACCAATTCTCAGTTACTGAGCCTGGGGCCTGGACCGGTTCTCATTTACTGAGCCTGGGGCCTAGACCGGTTCTCAGTTACTGAGCCTGGGGCCTGGACCGGTTCTCAGTTAATGAGCCTGGGGCCTAGACTGGTTCTCAGTTAATGAGCCGGGGGCCCGGACAGGTTCTCAGTTACTGAGCCTGGGGCCGAGACCGGTTCTCAGTTAATGAGCCTGGGGCCTGGACCGGTTCTCAGTTACTGAGCCTGGGGCCTGGACTGGTTCTCAGTTAATGGGCCGGGGGCCCGGACAGGTTCTCAGTGACTGAGCCTGGGGCCTAGACCGGTTCTCAGTTAATGAGCCTGGGGCCTAGACCGGTTCTCAGTTACTGAGCCTGGGGCCTGGACCGGTTCTCAGTTAATGGGCCGGGGGCCCGGACCGGTTCTCAGTTAATGAGCCTGGGGCCCGGACAGGTTCTCAGTTAATGGGCCGGGGGCCCGGACCGGTTCTCAGTTACTGAGCCTGGGGCCTGGACCGGTTCTCAGTTAATGGGCCGGGGGCCCGGACCGGTTCTCAGTTAATGAGCCGGGGGCCCGGACAGGTTCTCAGTTACTGATTTTTGAATATTAAGGGAATCAAGGGATATGGGGATAGTGCAGGAAAGTGGAGATAGAAACATAGAAACATAGAGATAGGAACAGGAGTAGGCCATTCGGCCCTTCGAGCCTGCTCCGCCATTCAATGAGATCATGGCTGATCTTCGTCTGAGATCATAGCTGATCTTACCAGTTCAGTACCCCGTCCCCGCCTTTTCTCCGTAACCCTTAATCCCCTTAGCCTTCAGAAATATATCCAATTCTCTCTTGAAAATATTTATTGAATTAGCCTTCACAGCCCTCTGTGGCAGGGAATTCCACAGGCTCACCACTCTTTGAGTGAAGAAATTCTTCCTCATCTCTGTTTTAAATGATTTGCCCGCTATTTTTAGACTGTGGCCCCTGGTTCTGTGCTCCCTGGCCATTGGAAACATTCTCTCTGAATTCAGCCTGTCCAGGCCTGCCATAATTTTATATGTTTCGATGAGATCCCCTCTCAATCTTCTAAACTCCAGTGAGTACAAGCCCAAACTATTTAATCTCTCTTCGTAGGTCATTCCCGCCATTCCAGGTATCAGCCTGGTGAATCGCCGTTGCACTCTTTCCATGGCAAGAACATCCTTCCGCAGATGGGGCGACCAAAACTGTACACAATACTCCAGATGCGGTCTCACCAGCACCTTGTACAGCTGTAGTAAGGTATCCCTATTCCTATACTCGAACCCCCTTGATATGAAGGCCAACATACCATTTGCCTTCTTGATCGCCTGTTGCACCTGCATGCTCTCCTTCAGTGACTGGTGCACAAGAACACCCAGGTCCCTCTGCACTTCCCCATCTCCCAATCTATTGCCATTTAGATAATAATCTACCCTCCTGTTTTTACCCCCAAAGTGGATAACCTCGCATTTATCCACATTATAGTGCATCTGCCACGTATCCGCCCATTCCCCCAACCTGTCCAAATCGCACTGTAGCCTCCTGACATCCTCATCAGAGCCCACCCCTCCTCCTAGTTTAGTGTCGTCAGCGAATTTGGAAATATTGCATCCAATTCCCTGATCCAGATCATTTATATATATTGTGAACAGCTGGGGTCCCAGGACAGATCCTTGCGGCACCCCGCTGGTCACTGCCTGCCACTCCGAAAACGAGCCGTTTATTCCAACTCTCTGTTTTCTATCCGCCAGCCAGTTCTCTATCCACGTTAATACTTTGCCCCCAATCCCATGAGCCTTAATTTTGCATGATAATCTTTTGTGTGGAACCTTATCGAAGGCTTTCTGGAAGTCAAGGTACACCACATCCACTGGCTCTCCCCCATCTATTTTACCAGTTACTTCCTCAAAAAATTCCAGCAGATTAGTCAAACACGATTTACCCTTTGTAAATCCATGTTGACTCTGTCCGATCCTTTCCCCATTTGTCAAGTGCTCCGCTATTTTATCCTTAATAATGGACTCTAGCATTTTGCCCACAACCGATGTAAGGCTTACTGGTCTATAATTCCCTGCTTTCTCTCTACCCCCCTTTTTAAATATTGGGGTAACATTAGCTACCCTCCAATCCACAGGTACTGTTCCCGAGTCAATGGAGTTCCGGAAGATGATCCTTAGAGCATCTGCTATCTCCAGGGCCACCTCCTTAAGTACCCTAGGATGTAGTTTATCAGGCCCCGGGGATTTGTCGGCCTTCAGTCCCCTCAACTTACCCAACACCATATCCCTAGAGATACTAATTTCTGTCAGCTCCTCCCTCTCATTAGTCCCTATGTTTGCCGATATTCCTGGGAGGTTATTTGTGTCCTCCTTTGTGAATACAGAACCAAAGTATGAGTTTAATTGGTCTGCCATTTCCTTATTCTCCATTATATATTCTCCCGAATCGGACTGCAAGGGACCGACTTGGGATTTTACCAGTCTTTTCCTCCTGATATACCGATAAAAGCTTTTGCAGTCTGTCTTTATGTTTGCTGCAAGTTTACTTTCGTATTCTATTTTCCCCTTCCTGATTAATCCCTTTGTCCTCTTTTGCTGTATCTTGTACTGCCCCCAATCTTCCGGTCTGGTGCTTTTTTTTGCCAGTTGATATGCCCTTTTTTTTGATTTTATGCTGTCCCTAATTTCCCTCGTTATCCACGGTTGAGTCACCTTTTTAGGTTTATTTTTATGCCAAACCGGTATAAACATGTTCTGGAATTCTTCCATTCTATCTTTGAATGCTTGCCATTGTCTCTCCACTGTCAATCCCCCCAGAAACACCACCCAATCAATCTTACCCAATTCCCGTCTCATACCCTCGTAATTCCCTTTATTTAAGTTCTGGACCTTAGTCTCTGATTCAATTTCCTCACTCTCCATCTCGACTGAGAGCTCGATCATATTATGATCGCTCTGACCCAAGGGGCCTCGTACAAGAAGATTGCTGATAAGTCCCTTCTCATTGCACAATACCCAGTCTAAAATGGCCTGATCTCGAGTCGGCTCCTCGACATATTGGTCCAGATAACCGTCCCGAAAACATTCCAGGAATTCCTCCTCCTCAGAATTTTTACTAATTTGGGTAGTCCAATCAATATGTAAATTAAAGTCACCCATGATGACAGCTGTGCTCTTATCGCACGCTTCTCTAATTTCCCTTTTTATGCCTTCCCTCACCTCCATATTACTATTTGGAGGCCTATATATCACACCCACTAACGTTTTCCTCCCCTTGCTATTTCTCATTTCTACCCATACAGATTCCGTTTCATCCGAGTTAATATCCTTCCTTTCCATTGCATTAATCCCCTCCTTTACCAGCAATGCTACCCCACCTCCCCTACCTTTTTGCCGATCCTTCCTAAATATTGTATATCCCTGGATGTTAAGTTCCCAGCCTTGCCCACCCTGCAGCCACGTTTCTGTAATCCCAATCAAATCATACTTGTTTACCTCTATTTCCACAACTAATTCATCCACCTTGTTCCTAATGCTTCTAGCATTAAGATACAAAGCCTTCAGGCTTGCTTTTTTCACACTCTCATTATGAATTAGTTTGTCCCTTTGTGTTTCTCTCCTTTGCTTATTGCTTCTCACCTTTCTACCATCTATTTCTGACTTCATATGACTTCCCTCTTTTCCACTACCTAGGTTCCCATCCCCCTGCCAAATTAGTTTAAATCCTCCCGAACCGCCCTAGAAAATATTACCCCGAGGACATCGGCTCCCTCACAGTTCAGGTGTAGACCGTCCCCTTGGTACAGGTCACTCCTCCCCAAGAACTGGTTCCAATGCCTCAAGAATTTAAATCCCTCTCCCTTGCACCACTGCTCAAGCCACGTATTTAGCTTATCTATCTTACTCCAATTCCAATTCCAATTCCAATTAAAATGCTTTATTGGCATTTATTTACTCTCTCTAAACTTATTAGCTCGTGGCACTGGTAGCAATCCAGAGATTACTACCTTTGAGGTAGAAGATCAGCCATGATCTTATTGAATGGCGGAGCAGGCTCGAGGGGCCAAATGGCCGACTCCTGCTCCTATTTCTGATGATCTTATCTTCTCGAGGACAATTACAGATGGGCAACAGATGCTGGCCTTGCCAGTGATGCCCACATCACAGGAACAAATAAAAATAAATAAACAAAACCTCGGGGTCGGGATTTGACCTGCATTTTCTAAATATGGAGCTCCTGTTGAGCGAGATGCAGTTCATCAACCGTCCAATCACAGCAGTGAGCTGACCATTCTGTCCCCGACAATTGTACCCGTCACCATGGTGATGGTCAATCTCGTCAGGCCGAGACCTGCTCTCCTCCATCTCACACTCACCTCACCCTCACCTCACCCCACACCCCACCCTCACCGTCACCTCAACCCCCTCACCCTCACCGTCACCTCAACCCCCTCACCCTCACCGTCACCTCAACCCCCTCACCCTCACCTCACCTCACCCTCACACCCCCCTCACCTCACCCCCCTCACCTCACTCCCCCACACTTACCTCAACCCCCAATTACCTCACCTCCCAGTTACCTCAACCCCTCACACTTACCTCCCCTCTCCACCTCTCACACTCCCCCTCTCCACCCCTCACACTCCCCCTCTCCACCCCTCACACTCCCCCTCTCCACCCCTCACACTCCCCCTCTCCACCCCTCACACTCCCCCTCTCCACCCCTCTCCTCTCCTTCCCCTCACACTCCCCCTCTCCACCCCTCACACTCCCCCTCTCCTCTCCTCCCCTCACACTCCCCCTCTCCTCCCCTCACACTCCCCCTCTCCTCCCCTCACACTCCCCCTCTCCTCCCCTCACACTCCCCCTCTCCTCCCCTCACACTCCCCCTCTCCTCCCCCTCTCCACCCCCTCACACTCCCCCTCTCCTCCCCTCACACTCCCCCTCTCCTCCCCTCACACTACCCCTCTCCTCCCCTCACACTCCCCCTCTCCTCCCCTCACACTCCCCCTCTCCTCCCCTCACACTCCCCCTCTCCTCCCCTCACACTCCCCCTCTCCTCCCTCACACTCCCCCTCTCCTCCCCTCACTCCCCCTCTCCACCCCTCACACCCCCTCTCCACCCCTCACACTCCCCCTCTCCACCCCTCACCACCCCTCACACTCCCCTCTCCTCCCCTCACACTCCCCCTCTCCTCCCCTCACACTCCCCCTCTCCTCTCCTTCCCCTCACACTCCCCCTCTCCTTCCCCTCACACTCCCCCTCTCCACCCCTCACACTCCCCCTCTCTCCACCCCTCTCTCCACCCCTCACACTCCCCCTCTCCTCCCCTCCCACTCTCCCTCTCCTCCCCTCCCACTCCCCCTCTCCTCCCCTCACACTCCCCCTCTCCTCCCCTCACACTCCTCTCCTCCCCTCACACTCCCCCTCTCCTCCCCCTCACACTCCCCCTCTCCACCCCTCACACTCCCCCCCGCTCCACCCCTCACACTCCCCCTCTCCTCCCCTCACACTCCCCCTCTCCTCCTCCCCTCACTCCCCCCCTCTCCTCCCCCTCACACTCCCCCTCTCCTCCCCCTCACACTCCCCCTCTCCTCCCCTCACACTCCCCCTCTCCTCCCCTCACACTCCCCCTCTCCTCCCCTCACACTCCCCCTCTCCTCCCCTCACACTCCCCCTCTCCTCCCCTCACACTCCCCCTCTCCATCCCTCGCACTCACCTCTCCAACTTCCTCCTCTTCTTCTCCTCAGCAGCTTCCCTCTGAGCAGATGTCAGACTTTCTGCCTCTGCCAGATTGTCAACTGCGATGGCCAAGAAAACGTTCAACAGAATATCTGTAGAAACCAGGTTCAGGAACAAAATATGCACTGAATATACAAACTCCAGTACTGCAAACGGACCAAATATACACTACAACCATCTGTCCTTCCACAGGCGCTGACTGAGACTGGGCCCTGAAGCCTCTGTTTACAGGGAGAACTAGAGCTGACAACACCGCAGTGTGAAACAGTTGTCCCCGCCCCTCCGCCTCGCTCCGACCCCACACACTCCACCCCCACACGTCCCCTCGCCTCGCTCCGACCCCACACACTCCACCCCCACACGTCCCCTCGCCTCGCTCCGACCCCACACACTCCACCCCCACACGTCCCCTCGCCTCGCTCCGACCCCACACACTCCACCCCCACACGTCCCCTCGCCTCGCTCCGACCCCACACACTCCACCCCCACACGTCCCCTCGCCTCGCTCCGACCCCACACACTCCACCCCCACACGTCCCCTCGCCTCGCTCCGACCCCACACACTCCACCCCCACACGTCCCCTCGCCTCGCTCCGACCCCACACACTCCACCCCCACACGTCCCCTCGCCTCGCTCCGACCCCACACACTCCACCCCCACACGTCCCCTCGCCTCGCTCCGACCCCACACGCTCCACCCCCACACGTACCCTCGCCTCGCTCCGACCCCACACACTCCACCCCCACACGTCCCCTCGCCTCGCTCCGACCACACACACTCCACCCCCACACGTCCCCTCGCCTCGCTCCGACCCCACACACTCCACCCCCACACGTCCCCTCGCCTCGCTCCGACCACACACACTCCACCCCCACACGTCCCC
This sequence comes from Somniosus microcephalus, assembly GCF_052327205.1. Lineage (NCBI taxonomy): Eukaryota > Metazoa > Chordata > Chondrichthyes > Squaliformes > Somniosidae > Somniosus > Somniosus microcephalus. Next base: position 74,337,244 of record NC_141004.1, read on the forward strand.
TCGCCTCGCTCCGATCCCACACACTCCACCCCCACACACTCCACCCCCACACGTCCCCTCGCCTCGCTCCGACCCCACACTCCACCCCCACACGTCCCCTCGCCTCGCTCCGACCCCACACACTCCACCCCCACACGTCCCCTCGCCTCGCTCCGACCCCACACTCCACCCCCACACGTCCCCTCGCCTCGCTCCGATCCCACACACTCCACCCCCACACTCCACCCCCACACACTCCGACCCCACACACTCCGACCCCACACACTCCGACCCCACACACTCCGACCCCACACACTCCACCCCGACACGTCCCCTCGCCTCGCTCCGACCCCACACACTCCACCCCCACACGTCCCCTCGCCTCGCTCCGACCCCACACACTCCACCCCCACACGTCCCCTCGCCTCGCTCCGATCCCACACACTCCACCCCCACACACTCCACCCTCACACTCCGACCCCACACACTCCACCCCTACACGTCCCCTCGCCTCGCTCCGACCCCACACACTCCACCCCCACACGTCCCCTCGCCTCGCTCCGACCCCACACACTCCACCCCCACACGTCCCCTCGCCTCGCTCCGACCCCACACACTCCACCCCCACACGTCCCCTCGCCTCGCTCCGACCCCACACACTCCACCCCCACACGTCCCCTCGCCTCGCTCCGACCCCACACACTCCACCCCCACACGCCCCCTCGCCTCGCTCCGACCCCACACGCTCCGACCCCACACACTCCACCCCCACACACTCCACCCCCACACGTCCCCTCGCCTCGCTCCGACCCCACACTCCACCCCCACACGTCCCCTCGCCTCGCTCCGACCCCACACACTCCACCCCCACACGTCCCCTCGCCTCGCTCCGACCCCACACACTCCACCCCCACACGTCCCCTCGCCTCGCTCCGATCCCACACACTCCACCCCCACACTCCACCCCCACACACTCCGACCCCACACACTCCGACCCCACACACTCCACCCCTACACGTCCCCTCGCCTCGCTCCGACCCCACACACTCCACCCCCACACGTCCCCTCGCCTCGTTCCGACCCCACACACTCCACCCCCACACGTCCCCTCGCCTCGCTCCGATCCCACACACTCCACCCCTACACGTCCCCTCGCCTCGCTCCGACCCCACACACTCCACCCCCACACGTCCCCTCGCCTCGCTCCGACCCCACACAATCCACCCCCACACGTCCCCTCGCCTCGCTCCGACCCCACACACTCCACCCCCACACACTCCACCCCCACACACTCCACCCCCACACACTCCGACCCCACACGTCCCCTCCGCCTTGCTCCGATCTACAAATCGCTCCGTCCCCGCTCCTACACGCCCATCTCCACCCCCCTGCGTCCCTCCACGTCACTAACTCACGGTCGAACCGTGAGACCCCCACACTCAAGGATACAGTTCCCACAGACGAACAAGATGATGAAGTAAATACAGACGAGCACCCCGGGGAAGGAAGGGCCTCCATAGGCCATGATGCCATTGTTCATGACAGAATTCCAGTCCTCACCGGTCAATATCTGCAACAAACAGAGTGGGTTAGTGTAATGTATGTACCTTTAAGGGGAGAACTACTTTTTACAGCTCCTGTATACTGTAGTACCGGCAGTGACCACACCTGTATATAAACCCTGAGTAGTGATCTGTATAGTTAGTTCTAGAGTAACCCTCATTCAGTAAACACCTGTTGATCGTTCCCTGCAGTCGTTGTCTGATTATTGAAGGACACAACATTAAGATACACGGATCTAACAGTGGCGACGACGCAGATTCGAACCAACCTGCAAATCTGCATCACCTCCCAGGGATTCGCTCCTGGAGAACAGTGGAAGGAGGTCGAGTCCAGAAGCACGGGCGTCAACCACAGGCAACCGCCCAGTCATCCAGCGGAGATTTGAGCATCGCAGGGGAGGCTGTCGAGAGCCAGGCTTGGCTTTCCAGTCACGGTGGTCCAGCGAAACGGGCTGGCAACAGGTACTTCGCAGACCCTTCCCGGACAGCGACGGGCTAGAGCCCGACCAAGCGGCACAGAAAAAGGCCGAGCAGCGTCGACGGGGAGAGAGAGAGGGCAGAGCGCACAGGGCGCAGCCGGTGTTCAGGACCGAGCGGCGTCAACGGGGGAGAGAGACGAGAGAGAGCAGAGCGCAGCCGGTGTTCAAGGGCCGAGCAGCATCGACGGGGGAGAGAGGCGCGCAGGAAAACGCAAGGCGCTGCCATTTGCCGCGAGGACCGCCGAGAGCGGCATTGGCAGCAGCGCGGGAGACGCCATTTTAAGCCATGGCGGGGAAGAAAGGAAAGCGCGGGAGACGCCATTTTAAGCCGCAGCGGGGAAGAAAGGAAAGCGCGGGAGACGCCATTTTATGCCAGTCTAACCACACCCAAAAATGTTGAAGAGTGGCAGTATCACAGTGTTCGACAATGAAGTCGAAGATTGGACGACATATGTCGAACGCATAGAAGTATACTGCAAGGCAAATGAAGTGCCAGATGACAAGAAAGCGCTGGTATTGCTGAATTCAATGGGTGCAAAAATGTATGGCTTACTACGAAACCTAGTAACCCCAGAGAAGCCAGTAGAAAAGGATTTTGAAAACATAGTGTCAATCCTACAGGACCACTTAAACCCCACACCGCTGCTGATAGCAGAAAGATTTAAGTTTCACAAAAGGAACCAGCATAAAGATGAAAGTAATGCTGAGTATTTAACGGAACTGCGCAAGCTATCGAAACACTGCCAGTTTGGAACGGGACTAGCAGATACTTTAAGGGACAAGTTTGTGTGTGGGCTTCAAAGTGAAGGAACCCAGAAACGGCTTCTATCAGAAAAGGATCTTATGCTGGACAAGGCTTTCAGCATTGCAGTATCACACGAAGCAGCAGCATGGGGCGCTGCAGAGATACAACGGAGACCGCAAGAATATGGCACAAATGAAATGTCATACGGAACAGTGAAGTGCTATCGCTGCGGCAGAACAACACACGATCATAATAATTGCTGGTTCAAGGACAAAGTGTGCAGACAGTGTGGAAAAGTAGGACACATAGCAAGAGTCTGCAGGTCGGGAAAGAAAACCAGCAGCAAGAAATCTCCACAGGAGAAGTACAAGAAGGTACATAAGGTGACGGAGAGTAGTTCAGACGAACAGAAGAGTGAAATAGACTCCGGAAGCAAGGAGCTGGGTTGTCTGAAACTACATAATGTGATCAAAATGGAGGATCACCAAACTATCTGGGTCACGCTCAAGATAGCAGGAGTCCAAGTGAAAATGGAATTGGACACAGGATCAGCCCTAACAGTCATAAACCAAAGGGACTACAAGCGGCTATTCTCACATATACCCTTGAGAGATACAAAGATTGTCTTGAAGACGTACACGGGGCAAAAAGTCTACCCCAAAGGAAAAATAAGGGTGAACGTTATATATAACGGCAAGGAAACACCAAAAATGGACCTATATGTATTGCCAGATGGAGGACCACCACTACTAGGACGTGAATGGATCCGGAAGGGGGGCTTTTGGCAGTTACAAAAGACTAAAGACAGAAGAAGCCCTGGAGGAGTATAAAAAGTGCAGGGGCATACTTAAAAAAGAAATTAGGAGGGCGAGGAGGGGCCATGAAATAACACTGGCGAGCAAAATAAAGGAAAATCCTAAGATGTTTTATAAGTATATTAAGGGCAAGAGGATAACCAGGGAAAGGGTAGGGCCCATTAGGGACCAAAGTGGCAATCTGTGTGTAGAGCCAGAGGATGTAGGCGGGGTTTTAAATGAATTTTTTGCATCTGTGTTCACTATGGAGAAAGACGATGCAGACATAGAAATCGGGCAAGGGGACTGTGACATACTTGAACATATTAGCATCGAGAGGGAGGAGGTGCTAGCGGTTTTAGCGGGCCAAAAAGTGGATAAATCCCCAGGCCCGGACGAGATGTATCCCAGGCTGCTGTGGGAGGCAAGGGAGGAGATTGCAGGGGCTCTGACACTAATTTTCAGAACCTCTCTGGCCACAGGGGATGTACCAGAGGACTGGAGAACAGCTAACGTAGTACCATTATTCAAGAAGGGTAGCAGGGATAAACCAGGGAATTACAGGCCAGTGAGTCTAACATCTGTGGTGGGGAAATTATTGGAAAAAATTCTGAGGGACAAAATTAATCTCCACTTGGAGAGGCAAGGATTAATCGGGGATAGTCAGCATGGCTTTGTCAAGGGTAAATCATGTCTAACAAATCTGATCGAATTTTTCGAGGGGGTGACTAGTGGGGTGGATGAGGGAAATGCTGTGGATGTGGTTTACATGGACTTCAGTAAAGCTTTTGACAAAGTCCCGCATAGGAGACTGGTCAAGAAGGTAAGAGCCCATGGGATCCAGGGTGCCTTGGCGCGTTGGATCCTAAACTGGCTGAGTGGCAGGAGGCAGAGGGTGATGGTCGAAGGTTGCTTTTGTGACTGGAAGCCTGTGTCCAGTGGGGTACCTCAGGGATCAGTGCTGGGTCCCTTATTGTTTGTGATCTACATAAATGATTTGGATGAGAATGTAAAAGGTATGATCAGTAAGTTCGCAGATGACACGAAAATTGGTGGGGTGGTAAATTGCGAGGAGGAAAGCCTCCGGCTACAGGACGATATAAACGGGTTGGTCAGATGGGCGGAAAAGTGGCAAATGGAATTTAACCCTGAAAAGTGCGAGGTGATGCATTTTGGACGGACAAATAAGGCAAGGGAATACACAATGAGTGGTAGGACCCTAGGAAGTACAGAGGGTCAGAGGGACCTTGGTGTACATGTACATAGATCCCTGAAGGCAGCGGAGCAGGTAGATAAGGTGGTTAAAAAGGCATATGGGATACTTGCCTTCATTAGCCGAGGCATAGAATATAAGAGCAGGGAGGTTATGATGGAGCTGTACAAAACGCTGGTGAGGCCACAGCTGGAGTACTGTGTGCAGTTCTGGTCGCCTCACTATAGGAAGGATGTGATTGCTTTGGAGAGGGTGCAGCGAAGGTTCACCAGGATGTTACCTGGGATGGAGCGCCTCAGCTATGAAGAGAGGCTGGACAGGCTGGAGTTGTTTTCCTTGGAGCAGAGAAGGCTGAGGGGGGACCTGATTGAGGTGTACAAAATAATGAGGGGCATAGATAGGGTAGATAAAGAGGAACTTTTCCCCTTAGTGGGGGGGTCAATAACAAGGGGGCATAGATTCAGGGTAAGGGGCAGGAGATTTAGAGGGGATTTGAGGAGGAACTTTTTCACCCAGAGGGTGGTTGGAATGTGGAACTCAATGCCTGAAAGGGTGGTGGAGGCAGGAACCCTCACAACATTCAAGAAGCATTTGGATGAGCACTTGAAATGCCATTGCATACAAGGCTATGGACCAAATGCTGGAAAATGGGATTAGACTGGACAGGGATGGATGGGCGGCGCAGACACGATGGGCCGAAGGGCCTCTTTCTGTGCTGTAAAACTCTATGACTCTAAGATACAGCTAGATTGGCATTCCATACAGGCACTGACTGTGGCTGACAAAAAGGATGACGACGTCACACCTGGGCGACTGTCAAAGATCCTAACTGATGCGAAAGAAGTGTTCCAGCAAGGACTTGGAACACTAAAAGGCATGACAGCGACGATTAAAATGGAAGAAAACCAAGTCCAAAATTTTTTAAGGCCAGACCTTATGCGATCCGCCCAGCCGTCGAAGCAGAGCTGGAGAGTCTGGAACGTTCAGGTGTACTGTCCAAGGTAGACTGGAGTGAGTGGGCTACACCCATCGTCCCTGTGATGAAAAAGTCATTGAGCAGCACGCCTGGGGAACCAAGGAAGGTTCGCATCTGTGGGGACTTTAAGGTAACAGTGAACCGGGTCCTTCACACCGTACAATATCCACTTCCGCGGATTGAAGATATTTTCGCCTCGCTATCTGGAGGGAAACGCTTCACTAAGATTGATCTGGCCCAGGCGTATCTGCAAATGGAGGTAGAAGAAGCATCAAAAAAAATACCTCACAATCAACACCCATAAAGGTCTCTACCAATACAACCGGCTGGTATTCGGGGTAGCATCAGCTCCGGCTATTTGGCAGAGGGCAATGGAACAAGTCCTGCAAGGGATCCCAGGGACCCAGTGTTATTTGGACGACATCCTGGTCACGGGCGAAAATGACAGTGATCACCTTGCCAACCTGGAGCAGGTGTTCACTAGATTGCAGGAATATGGGCTCCAAGCTAACCGCCCCAAATGCGAGTTTTTTAGAAAACAGATCTCGTATTGTGGCCACGTTATCGATAAAGAGGGGTTACATAAGTCCCCAGAGAAGATTGAGGCAGTACTCAAGGCTCCAGCGCTGGAAAATGTGTCACAACTGAGGTCGTTCCTCGGGCTGGTAACTACTACCATAAGTTCTTGCCAAATTTGTCTACAATACTACACCCACTGAACACCCTACTGCAAACTGGGGTGCCATGGAAGTGGAGTGACGAATGTAGACGAGCTTTCCAGAAGAGCAAAACACTAACCACATCGAAAGAGGTATTGGCCCATTACAACCCGGCATTACCAATTCGGTTGGCATGTGATGCGTCACCCTACGGCATTGGAGCGGTGCTGTCGCACAAATTCTCAGACGGCTCAGAGAGGCCAATAGCCTTTGCGTCACGATCATTAACCTCAGCCGAGCGTAACTATGCCCAGATTGACAGGGAGGCCCTCAGCCTAGTGTGGGGAGTGAAAAAGTTCAATCACTATCTGCACGGGCAGAAGATCACCTTGTTGACTGACCACCAACCACTTGTCTCCATCTTTAATCCAAAGAAGGGCGTTCCGGTGATGACTGCGCAACGGCTTTTTCTAGGGGCGCACCAATATGAAATCGAGTATAAGGGCACGAAACAGCATGGAAACGCTGATGGGCTATCACGCCTGCCACTGCCTACTGCGGAGGAAGCACCAGCAGTGGATCCTGTCAAAATATTTCATTCGACTATAATTGAATGCTTGCCAGTAACTAACGCTGCTTTAGAGAAGGAGACCCGAAATGACCCGACACTGTCTCAGGTATATGATTTGACGGTGAAGGGATGGCCAGCACATGGCGACTCACTGTTGCCAGCATTCTCATCCAGAAGAGAACAGCTGTCAGTATGCCAGGGGACCTTGATGTGTGGATCCCGATGTGTGGATCCCAAGTGGTAATTCCACCCAAGTTAAGGGAGAGAGTGCTCAATGAGCTTCACAAAGGTCATCTGGGAGGGGTGAAAATGAAAAGCCTTGCTAGGGCTTATGTGTGGTGGCCGGGGATCGATCAGCAAATCGAGGACCTGACAAAGAGCTGCTCAGGATGCCAGAAGATCCAAAATGCACCACCACATGCCCCTCTACACCCATGGGAGTGGCCCTCATCTCCATGGCAACGGGTGCATATTGATTTTGCTGGTCCATTCATGGACTCAATGTTTTTAATAGCCGTGGACACGCACTCGAAATGGCCTGAGGTGATCAAAATGTCCTCCACCACCACGGAGAAAACTATTGCAGTCCTACAGACCATTTTTGCCAGGAACAGCTTGCCAGAGCAGATTTGCTCTGATAACGGACCACAGTTTGTGTCCGAAGAGTTTCGAAGATTTATGAAAAGGAATGGGGTAAGGCATTACACATCCGCCCCGTATCATCCAGCCACAAATGGATTGGCTGAGAGGTTCGTACAAACCTTTAAGAAGGCAATAAAGGCTATGTACAATGACAACATTCCGCTGCAGCACAAGGTGGACAATTTCCTGTTCGCCTACCGGAATGCGACACATGCAGTCACCAACCAGGCCCCAGCCATGATGTTCTTTAACCGAAGGTTAAGATCTCGCCTGGATTTGCTCAGACCAAACGTACGAAGAGATGTTGAGAGTAAGCAATTCCAGCACATCCATGAGAAGCCAACAAGGAGCTTCAATGTAGGGCAGCCAAGAACGATATGCACACGGCAGGGCCCACTAATGTACACAGTGGACGTTGGGGAGAGCATCGTGAGACGCCATGCTGACCAGATCCTAGAGTCACAGGACAAGTCAACCCCATGCCTCGCCCATACGTACCTGGTGATGAACCCGACGTACAGGTAGCATCTACCCCAGAAACAGTAGCATCAGAAGCTGATGAACCAACCGACGACAGGGGGCCAGAATCGCCTCCGCACCAAGAGCAAGGCACTCGGGAAAGGCGCTATCCAGAAAGGATCAGGAAGCCTCCCCAAAGACTAAATTTATAAATAAACTATTTTCAGCTAATGTTGCATGTTAAAAGTGTTAATTGTAATTAGTTTGATATTTAATTGTTAAATGAGTGTTATGGTACTATTAATCTAAAAGGGGAGGAATTGTAATGTATGTACCTTTAAGGGGAGAACTACTTTTTACAGTTCCTGTATACTGTAGTACCGGCAGTGACCACACCTGTATATAAACCCTAAGTAGTGATCTGTATAGTTAGTTCTAGAGTAACACTCATTCAGTAAACACCTGTTGAATCGTTCCCTGCAGTCGTTGTCTGATTATTGAAGGACACAACATTACGATACACGGATCTAACAGTTAGAGCTTGAACCCCTTCCTCACTCCGGCACACAGCCAAGGGCACAGCACGTGGCTCTCACCCTCAGTCATCGCAGCCCTGAGCAAACACCAGCAAAAGATCATTCCCTTTCCGCACTAGCACTCCCGAGGCACTAGCCTGACAAGGGCAGCGGGGGTGGGTGGGGGGGAGGGGTAGAGAGAGGGAGAGGTAGAGAGAGGGGAGAGAAGGGGGGGTTAGAGAGAGGGGCGGTAGCAAGGGGGGGTTAGCGACGGGGCAGGAGACAGGGGTTGAGTTGGGGCCAAATACTGTCCAAGACAGAGTCGTGGGATCTTTTACGTTCGCCTGAGCACATAGATGGGGCCTCGGTTTACCGCCTCGTCTGAAAGACCTCCGACAGTGCAGCGCTCCCTCAGTACTGCCCCTCCGACAGTGCAGCGCTCCCTCAGTACTGCCCCTCCGACAGTGCAGCGCTCCCTCAGTACTGCCTATCCGACAGTGCAGCGCTCCCTCAGTACTGTCCCTCTGATAGTGCAGCACTCCCTCAGTACTGCCCCTCCGACAGTGCAGCACTCCCTCAGTACTGTCCCTCCGATAGTGCAGCACTCCCTCAGTACTGCCCCTCCGACAGTGCAGCACTCCCTCAGTACTGCCCCTCCGATAGTGCAGCGCTCCCTCAGTACTGCCCCTCCGATAGTGCAGCGCTCCCTCAGTACTGTCCCTCCGACAGTGCAGCACTCCCTCAGTACTGCCCCTCCGATGGAGCAGCACTCCCTCAGTACTGCCCTTCCGATGGAGCAGCACTCCCTCAGTACTGCCCCTCCGATAGTGGAGCAGTCCCTCAGTACTGCACTGAAGTGTCAGCCAGATTATGGGCGCAAGTCTCTAGAGTGGGGCCTGAACCCACAACCTTCTCCATTAATGGCCACCCAACTGCACATTTCTATACAGCAGTACAGCAGGGATTCATGCAACTCTTGACCTACCTGGAACACACTCAGCAGTGCCTGAGGGAAGTTATCGAAGGTGCTCCTTCGCACCACCATGTCATCAAAGTTGAACTTTCCACCAAACAGCTGCATCCCCAGCAAAGAGAAGATGATGATGAAGAGGAAGAGGAGGAGGAGTAAGGATGCAATGGAACGGACTGAGTTCAATAATGAAGCCACCAGGTTGCTCAAGGAGGTCCAATACCTGGGCAATGAGTAAAAGAGAGAGATTGAGCGTTCCAAGTTACAGCACTTAGAACTTGGGTGTGGCTCCAAGGTGTATATAAGTAAACAGTATCTGTTGACGTACAGAGTGGTCTTAAACAAAGTGCTTCTAAACAGAGGAGAGGAGGGGACTGGGGTGGGAGGGGACGGGGGGAGGGGGGGGAGGGGGGAAGGGGAGAGGGGGAGAGGGAAGGGGGACAGAGACAGAACTACAACAACAGAACTACCAGAAATCACATCATCTGCTTGGGAGGTGGGAGAGTCAGACCAACATTCTACAGGATCAAGAGGTGGGTGGCTTGGTGCACTTTCACATAAAAGACTGTTACCAGTCGGTGGGGGGAGGAAATAAGAAAAAGGCCGGAAGATTGTGGGGTGTGTGTCTCTTGATAATAACTAGGCCACACACACTACTAAAACACCCTCCCACAATTGCCTGGCCTGGGACAGCTGGAGATGCCTGGGTGAAGCTTCCTTGCAATCTCATCGAGAAGGCCTGGGGGAGGACTGTGCCTGGGCAGTTGCAGCTGTCCCGGGTGAAGACATCTTCTCCCCCGCACCAGGAGATCAACATAATAGACATTATATACCATCGGAGAGTGCACCCCTGCAAACACCCACCCACCGAGCTCCATGGAGAGTGGTGACCCCGCCCCTGCACAGTGGGCGGGACTCCCCTTCCTACTGGTAGATCCCCTGGACGCCACCGCGCAGCGAATTGTATTATCCAATGTCCCACCCTTTGTCCCCAGTGAGCTCCTCCTGCCCCACCTACATCAAGTGGGGGCGGTGAGGTGAGGGGTAACGCCAATCCCGCTTGGCTTCAGGGAGACCAGCCTCCGTCGTGAGCTTTTTATTTAGCTGGCGTGGGAGGAGGACACCATCAAGGGACAGCCTACCGCATCTTCTGGACATCAGACGGTGTGCGGTGCCACGTCTGTAAGGAGGTGGGGCACGCATGTAAAAGCTGACCCGGCTCCCAGGCCACTAAAGCGGCTGAGGCTGGCACCGCCGCTCCTCCCCAGCTTCTGTCCACGCATTGAACCAGCAGATGCACGGTCGATGTCAGAGGCCAATGTCATCACAGCCTCCAGCGGTGGGGGTGGGAGCGTCTGTGCGGAAGGAAGGCACAGTGAGGCGAGTCCCTTGGATAACCCGTACGGTCCCATACCTGCGCTCATCCTGAACCCCGTACTGGTGACTGTGAGTGCGAGGTACCCAGTGTCCAAGCCTGTGGCCATGCCCACTCTTGCGGGGAATTTACAACCCACGGTTGGGCTCGGGGCCAGCAAAGAGCAGCAGAAGGAGGGGGCAGAGTTGGAGGCCTCGGCAGACATGGAGGTCTCCCAACCTCCACGTCCCTCCGGAATAAAAAAGGAGCCGATCCTTGGAAGCGGAGGAGGATCTAGAAAAGGGAGGTCCCTCCATGGAAGAGGAGTCGCCACCCGTCGCGGGTCCCGCGGCCCCCACCCTCCTCTACCAACACGCGCCATTCTGCAGGAGTAGCCCGTCCCTCGGGAGGGTGAGACAGATACTGTGTCTCCCGGGGGTGGGAAGGAACTCTGCCCTTAGGGGAGGCCACAGATCCACCTACTGCTACACCACAACCATCCCTCGTTGCCGGGTCGGGCGTCCTGAGGCTAGGCTGATGAGGCTGAGCTCACCCAGCCACACCCCGACATCGCCCAGGAACTGCTCGACCTACTGGACAGCTTTAACAAAAACATCCCGTCTGCTGGGTGGGTGGCTGGTGGCGAGGAAGGGCAAGGCCCCCTTTCGCCATCTCTGACTCTGGTGTCAGGGGGCGGAGGGGGACCCCGAACTGCCTCTTGACCCAACACCCCCGCAGGAGCCCAGGGAGGACTCCTCTGCTGTCGATCCTGGGTATGGGATCGTGACATAGAAACATAGAAGATAGGAGCAGGAGTAGGCCATTCGGCCTCTCAAGCTTGCTCCGCCATTCAATGCGATCATGGCTGATCATCCAAACTCAGTACCCTGTCCCTGCCTTCTCCCCATATCCCTTGATCCCCTTTAGCCTTAAGAAATATATCCAACTCCTTCTTGAATATATTTAATGAATTTGCCTCCACTGCCTTCTGTGGTAGAGAATTCCACAGGTTCACCACTCGCTGGGTGAAGAAATTCCTCCTCATTTCTGTCCTAAATGGCTTATCTAGTCTATCCAGTCCTGTCAGAATTTTATAAGTTTCAATGAGATCCCCTCTCATTCTTCTAAACTCCAGCGAGTATAAGCCCAATCGACCCAATCTCTCCTCATACGTCATTCCTGCCATCCCAGGTATCAGCCTGGTGAATCTTCGCTGCACTCCCTCCATGGCAAGAACATCCTTCCTCAGATAAGGCGACCAAAACTGCACACAATACTCAAGGTGTGGTCTCACCAAGGCCCTGTACAACTGCAGCAAGACATCCTTGTTCCTGTACTCAAACCCTCTCGCTATGAAGGCCAACATGCCATTTGCCTTCTCAACCACCTGCTGCACCTGCATGCTTACCTTCAGCAACTGGTGCACAAGGACACCCAGGTCTCGTTGCACTTCCCCTTCTCCCAATCTATTGCCATTTGTAAGATTCGTGAAATTTTCATAAATAATCACGCAGGAAATTAGGGTTAATAAAACAGCTTTATTGACCAAAAGAAGCTTGTACAGAGAAACCTTTGATAAAAGGGCACACAAAATGGCCGCCAGACCTCGTGACCAGCTTCTGGGACCATTTGAATTTCTGTTACTGCAAGCCAGACAGGCTTGTGGATTGAGGACATTAAAGCCCGCGAAAACCAGTTTCGGGAAACCGAAACTCATGGAACTGAGTATACATGTTGATTAGATTATAAGTACAGGACAGATTTGGGTAGCAGGATGAGACCCATCAAGAAATGGGCGGACAATTGAATGAACACTCTAACCCATTTGCTGTACAAAGAAAAGCCGTTTAACAGCCATCCAGGGCAATCTTCAGACCGATCAATATACAAACCAAGTTACGGTGACAAAGTAAAGACATTATCGGCCCAGGAAGGCCAGTTAAGCTATCACCGACTCCCGTTATGAAGACAAAACACCCCTGCAGAGAGTTCTGCCCGCCAAAGGGCAGGACTATGATTTGGCGGGAGATAAGAATGGTTCCAAAAAGTATAACTGTGGATTGAGTAAAGTCCATCAGTGAGTTCTCCATCAGTACGCTTCGGGACAGACTCCATCGGAACCAAGCAGCACTTCGGTTCGGACCGTGTTCGGTGCTCGGGCAGGCAAGGCCCGGCCACGACGGGAAGACGACGAGGGTGGCCTGGGTACTTTTGTCGGGAGATCATCGACGACCCAGGCCGAAGAAGAAGACACCCTGTACTCCAGCTCTGCTTCAAATCAGAAGGACAATTATGACTGTATAAAGAAAGCTTTTTGGGACCAGCGTCCCGCCCCGAGTAAGATCATCGGGAGATCGACGACCCAGGCCAGAGAAGAAGACACTCAGGGCCCGGCACTCCAGTGTCTCAACATCACATCGGTAACGGATTCACCCATGTGCATCCAGTTCTCAAAATCACGTCGGTAACGGATTCATCCGTGGTGAGCGCTCACCAAGGCTGTATCGGCTGCCTACATCGCAGGAGAACCAAGAGGAAAACAAGCTGCGCCAGAACTTTCCAAACCCACGTGACGACGGAAAGCTGTGTCAAAAGGCTGCAAACCCCTTTTCGCAATTCTTAAAGTGGTGAGCATGATCCCGAGTTCCTCAAATCGAAACTTAGTTAGGTCTAGGGGAGGGGGTTAAGGGTAGTTGTAATGTGTTACCCCTTTTACGATGTGCCGTGTGTTCCCCATTTCTATAGAGTTAAGTTTATAGATGTGTGCATGCTTGTAGTTGCTTTAATCTGTGCATATGACATGTATTTTATAATGCTGCAAACTGTTCAATAAAGGCATCCATTTCGTGCTATTCGACCTGGTCTATTGAGTTTTCTGCACTACAGCTCCCTGCACCTAAGTCCAAGGTCGAGAACCGTAGGGGCGAGTGGGTCGAACCACTCACGGGTAATTATTGCAAGAAGCCTGGCAGGAGGCCAGAGCAAGCAAGAGAAACCCCCTACACATTTAGATAATAATCTGCCTTCCTGTTTTTGACACCAAAGTGGATAACCTCGCATTTATCCACGTTATATTGCATCTGCCATGCTTCTGCCCAATCACCCAACCTGTCCAAATCATCCTGGAGTTTCTCGGCATCCTCCTCACAGCACACACGCCCACCCAGCTTTGTGTCGTCTGCAAACTTGGAGATATTACATCTAGTTCCCTTGTCTAGATCATTAATATATATTGTGAATTGCTGGGGTCCTAGGACCGATCCCTGCGGTACCCCACTAGTCACTGCCTGCCACTCGGAAAAAGACCCATTTATTCCAACTCTTTGCTTTCTGTCTGCCAACCAGTTCTCTATCCAAGTCAATACCTTGCCCCCAATCCCATGTGCCTTAACTTTACACGCTAATCTCTTATGCGGGACCTTATCGAAAGCCTTCTGAAAGTCCAAATGCACCACATCCACTGGTTCTCCCTTATGTATTTTACCAGTTACATCCTCAAAAAATTCCAGTAGATTAGTCAAGCACGATTTACCCTTTGTAAATCCATGTTGACTTTGTCCGATCCTGTCACTGTTTTCCAAGTGCTCTGCTATTACATCTTTTATAATGGACTCTGGCATTTTCCCCACTACCGATGTCAGGCTTACCGGTCTGTAATTCCCCGTTTTCTCTCTACCACCTGTTTTGAATAGTGTTGTTACATTAGCTACCCTCCAATCCATGGGTACTGTTCCAGATTCCATCGAATGTTGGAAGATGATCAGCAATGCATCTACTATTTCTAGGGCCACAGGTGGGACCAGCTGGTGTGGCCGAGCCGTTCGCTGAACCCTGTGTGGTGGGCGGATCGACCGCTGGCGATGACGACCAGGAGGAGGGCGGCGGTGGAGGGCACTGAGGACGATTTGGAGTCCATCGGCAGCGAGGCGGTTGATGCCCGGATGCCCTCATGCCCCCTACTGGTCTCCCCTTGTCCCCATTGGGGAGCTCCGGGAATTTGTGGTAGGTTGCCTAGATCAGCGCAATAAAATCCAGCTGACCCTCGACAGATGGTCGGACTTGGCGCTGCTCATCAGACCCGTCCACGCCGAGCGTGGGCAAGGACGCAAGCCATCGTGGGCAGTGCCGGCTCAAGACGTTCCTCACTGGGCTGCTGAGGGAGTGGAGGATAATGTGCGACTCCGCTCCCTCCCCACAGTAAGTTAAGTAGAAGTTACACTATGCTCTTGTCATGAAGATAACCATAGCCAGCCTCAACATCAACGGCAGCAGGGAGGCACGCCGCAGATTTATTAACTTCTCGATCCTTAAGGAAGGGAAGAATGTGGTGTGCTTCCTGCAGGAAACCCACGCCGTTCTGGGAGACGAGGCTATGTGGCTCCTGGAATGGTGAGGAGGGGTCCATGAGCCACCTCGCCACCACCTCTTGCGGGGTGGCTATCTTGCTGACCCCACATTTTCGGCCGGAGATCTTGGGCGTCAAGAAGCCTGTGCCAGGCCACTTGCTCCATCTGTTCGCCTGGAGGACGTGCCGCTCCACCAAGTGAACACATACGCCGCCCCAGACCGGTGCGCAGCAAGTGCGCTTCTTTAAAAAAGTGTCCGCTCTTTGAGGCGCCATGGGCAAGTGCATTATCCTTGGAGGAGATTTCAACTGCACCCTTGAGGCGAGGGACTGCTCCAGTGTCCCGCGCAGCACAGCGGCGATGGAGAAGTTGAGGGACCTGGTCAGGTCCTTCGACTTGGTGGACGTCTGACGAAATCTCCATCCCGACTCCAGTGCCTTCACTAGCGTGAGGTCTGGAGGAGGAAGGTCCAGAATCGACCGCCTTTACATTTCCCGGGCGTACGTCTCCTATGTTCCGGCGGCTTCCATGCGGCCGGTGCCGTGCACGGGCCACCACCTGGTGTGGGCAGAGCTCGCTCCGCTCCGCGCGCGGGGGGGGGGGGGGGGGGTCCGCGTACTGGCATTTTAACAACCTGCTGCTGGAGGACGAGCGGTTCCGGGATTCAGCGATTCGGGGCCAACTGGAGAAGGAAGCTGGGGGGCTTCCCCTCCTTGAGGCTATGGTGGGACGTGGGGAAGGCTCATGTCCGTCTCTTCTGTCAGGAGTACGCGATGGGGTCGGCCAAGAGGCGGGAGGCCCGGGTCAGGCGGTTGGAGAGGGAGGTGCTCGACCTGGAGTCCCGTCTCGGTCAAGTCGTCGGAGACCCAGCCCTGCGGAAGGTGTACGAAGAGAAGAAGGGCGCGCTGAAGGACCTGCAGCTCGTCGGGTCCCGAGGCGCGTACGTGAGGTCGCGGATCCGGCTCCTCCGGGACCTGGACCATGACTCACCCTTCTTCTAATCGCTGGAAAAAAGGCAGGGGGTCCATAAGCAGCTCTGGATGGATCTCTGGTCTCTGATCTGGAGGGAATCAGTGCTGAGGCCTGGGCCTATTACGGGGCTCTGTTCTCTCCAGATCTGTCCAGCGAGGATGCGCGCAGAGTTTTGTGGGAGGACCTGCCGAAGGTCGGCCCGGAGGGCGCCGAACAGTTGGACGCCCTGCTGAGCTTGGCAGAGCTGACCAGTGCCCTCGGCCAGCTCTCGAGGGGCAAGTCCCCGGGGCTGGACGGGCTGACCGTGGAATTCCACAGGGCGTTCTGGAACGTCCTGGGGGGCGACTACGCACGGGTCCTGGGGGAAAAGTCTGGCGACCGGGGAGATGCCCCTCTCTTGGAGCAGGGCGGTCATCATCCTGCTGCCCAAGGACGATCTCCGCTTACTTAAGAACTGGCGCCCGGTCTCCCTCCTCAGCACAGATTACAAGGTCTTTGCCAAGGCCATGTCTGCTCGCCTTGGTACCATGCTGGCCCACATGATCCAACCCAACCAGTCCTACAAAGTCCCGGGCCGGACCATCCACGACAACATCCATCTGGCCTGGGACCTGGTTCACCATTCCCAGAGGGCTGGTCTGTCGGGTGCCTTCCTTTCCCTTGCCCGGATCCGACTTCTGTACGCCGCCGTTAAGGTTAACGGGTCTTTGACGGCGCCCCTTCGCTTCAAGAGAGGGGTGCGTCAGGGATGCCCATGTCCGGTCAGTTATACGCCGTTTGCGTGGAGCCTTTCCTGCGCCTCTTGCGGAAGAGGTTGACGGGACTGGCTCTGCAAGGGCCGGGCGTGGAGGTCGTCCTCTCTGCTTACACCAATGACGTGCTCCTCATGGACACGGATCCCATTGAATTGCGGAGGATGCGCGAGTGCCAGCAGGTTTACTCATCTGCGTCCTCTACCAGAATAAACTGGGAGAAATGTTCTGGACTCCTAGTGGGCCAGTGGCGGGTGGACTCCCCGCCGGAGGAGCTCAGGCCTTTTGCCTGGAGCACAACTCATCTCCTCTACCTGGGAGTCTACCTCAGCCCCGCCGAGGACGCCTGGCTGGAGAACTGGCAAGAGCTGGAGGCCAAAGTCACCGCTCGTCTAGGGCGCTGAACAGGACTGCTCCGAGTGCTGTCCTAGAGGGGTCGAGCGCTGTTCATAAATCAGCTGGTGGGCGCTATGCTGTGGTACCGGTTGGTCACTTTGATCCCTCCCCCTGCGTTTGTCGCCAAGATACAGAAGTAGCTCATCGATTTCTTCTGGGACAAAAGGAAGAATTGGGTCTCTGCCACGGTTGAGTCTCGTACTTAGGGAGGGTGGTCAGGCGCTGGTGTGCCTTCGCACCCAGGCTGCTACTTTCCATCTGCAGAGATACCTGTACGTTGAGGATCCTCCCAGATGCTGTGCACTGGCAACGTATTTCTTCCGCCAGCTGCACGGCCTCAATTATGACATGGAGCTCCTGTTTGTGAAACTGGGTGGGACACGTGGCTGCCTGCGGGAGCTGCCTGTCTTCTACCAGGAACTGATCAGGGTCTGGAACAAGGTCGTCTCCAGACAGAGTTCTATCGTCAAGAGTGGCGGCCATCCTTCAGGAGCCGCTGCTCAGGAATCCGCACCTCCACGGCCGCAGGTTCGGCTGGCTGGCGGAAGGCAGGGCTGTGTCTGCCAAGGTGACCAGAGTCAGGGACCTGCTCGATGGCGGAGGAGCGGGTTGGATGGCGGAGGAGCTGGCGCAGCACCTGTCCTGGGCCGATGTCCGGCTCGTGGCCAAAGCCATTGAGTCACTAAAGGTGCCACTGGGCCCTGACTTCACCAGGTGTGTTGAGGTGGCTCAAGCATGTGGGGCGATTCCCATCCAAACTAACCCCCGTTCGGACAGAATTCCTCATCGGCGCCAGGCCCCAAGACTTCCCTCGGGAGCCGTCTCAGGGAAATCCCTTCCGTGCCTTTCCATTCCACATGGTGGGCTTTCCTGTACGGGCTGCTCTTGCACACTCTCCTCTTTGTCATCCTTGTCTGCCATCCAGACATGCCTTGGCGCAACATCTGGCCATCTGGAGGAGGCGGGGGGGTCCCCAATGGAGGGCTCTCTACGTGGGAGTCCTCCCTTTGTCTATTGGGGTCTTGGCCTGGAGGATGCTGCACGGGGCAGTCCCGTGCAATAAGTTTTTATTGTAGGTATGGTCAAATTCCTATCCAGAGATTGAGTTCGACGCAGGCAATCAATCAAAAAGGTTTTTAATGTCAAACTAACGAGTTTAAACAGATTGATGCAAGAGAACTATGAATACAGGTCTTAACTGGCTGGAGGCTCCACGAGGACTGCCTGGGCGGTCCCGTGGATGGCGTCATGACGTCATCACGTTCTTCCCGCGTTTAGGGTGATCACGTGATCGGCGGCATGATGTCATCGCGTTTGCCCGTGCTCTGTACATGCAAACAGTATATACAATGGTACAGATTTAGTCTGTAGCTAACACAGCGTTAAAAGGAATTATGTACACTTGTTCAGAGTCTCTCAGTGGCTCTGCCACATGCGCCCCCCTAGAATTGCCTTTAATAAAAAAAGTCAAACGGTGAGGGGGTCTGACGAGCCTGTCAGAACGAGTCTTGTATTCCCGAAGCGGAAGCTGTTGGACAACGGGCAGTCTGGCGGGCGGTTGCACTTGTTCCGGCGTGACGACGGTGGGCAGTCGACCTTGCCTTGGCGGCTGTGCGGTCTCGACGGGTCGGTCAAGGTCCAGGTGTACTGGTTTCAAACGGTCAACCGAAATGTGGTCCAGTTTGCCACCGACATCCACGGTGAAGGTCTTGTCTCCTGCCTCTATCACGCGGAAAGGACCAGTGTATGGGGCCTTGAGCAGATCCCGGTGAGCATCGTGGCGGATGAACATGTAGCCAGCGTTTTTCAGCTCTGCTGGAATGTGAGAGCCCTAAAACCCGTGATGCGATGTGGGAACTGGCACGAAACGTCTGGCTGCTTCCTGGTGGCTGATGAGCTGGCTTGAGGCAGACCATGGCTCCGTTGGTGTTGGCAGGAAATCCCCCGGCACTCGCAGAGGCTGACCATAAACGAGCTCTGCCACGGAAGAGCGAAGATCTTCCTTGGGGGCCGTGCGAAGGCCCAACAGGGCCCACGGCAGCTTGTCTGCCCATCTGGCGTCTTGGAGGCTGGCCCTCAGTGCGGCTTTAAGCGATCTGTGAAACCGTTCGCACAGACCATTCGCTTGTGGGTAGTAGGCTGTGGTGCGGTGCAATTTGACCCCGAGTCCCTGAGCTACCGCATTCCAGAACTCGGAGGAAAATTGCGGTCCCCGGTCCGAAGAGATGTCATCAGGCACCCCAAAACAGGCGACCCAGGAAGAGATGAACGCCCTGGCCACATCCGCCGAAGTAGTAGATGACAGGGGAACCGCCTCTGGCCATCTGGTGGTGCGATCTACTATGGTCAGGAGATGCGTAAAACCGTGGGAAGGTGGAAGTGGTCCTACCAGGTCCATGTTGACGTGGTCAAACCGTCGCTCCGGAACTGCAAAGGTGGTCAATTGGAGCCCTGACGTGGCGCTGTACCTTGGACCTTTGGCAGACCACGCAGGTGTTGGCCCAGTCGCGGACATCTTTATGCATGCCGCGCCAGACGAACTTAGATGACATTAGCTTCTGAGAAGCCTTCACACCTGGGTGTGATAACCCATGTACAGCGTCAAACACCTTGCAGCGCCAAGCGACCGGCACGATAGGACGAGGGTCCCGAACGGAGACGTCACAAAGCAGCGTGGTACCAGCCGAATGAAACCGGATGTCGGCCACTTGGAGGCTAGTGGTGTTGGTGCGGTAAGCCTGCACTTCGGGGTCTGAGACTTGGTCCGCTGCCATAAGGGCGTAGTCGATGCCCAGCTGGACCGCATGCACAGTCGCGCGGGAGAGGCAGTCTGCCACCAGGTTGTCTTTACCGGCCACGTGCTGAATATCCGTAGTAAATTCGGAGATATATGTCAGCTGGCGTTGTTGCCGGGATGACCACGGTTCAGCGGTCTTGGCCATGGCGAAAGTCAGTGGCTTATGGTCGATGAAGGCAGTGAAAGGGCGTCCTTCCAATAAGAATCGGAAATGGCGGATGGCCAGAAAAAGGGCTAGTAACTCCCTGTCGAAAGTACTGTACACCCGCTCGTTGCGCCGTAATTGACGGCTGAAGAATGCCAACGGCTGCCACGTCCCGTTCACCCACTGCTCCTGTACAGCGCCGATTGCGTAATCTGACGCGTCGGTGGTGAGAGCGATGGTGGTTCCTGGAAGCGGGTGCACCAGCATGGTTGCATTGGCCAAGGCGCTCTTAGTGTCAGTGAATGCCCGATCCATGTCAACTGTCCAGCTTACCGGATCCTTGCCAGACTTGCCCTTGAGGGCCTCGTACAGGGGCTGCATGAGCAGAGCTGCCTTAGGCACGAAACGGTGGTAAAAATTGACCATTCCGAGGAACTCCTGCAGGGCCTTTATGTTCTGCGGGCGCGGAAAGGATGTCACCGCCTCTACCTTCACTTGCAAAGGCACCGCTCCCTCCGAGGTAATGTGATGTCCCAGGAAATCAATGTGGGGCAGACCAAACTGACACTTGGCCGGGTTGAGAATCAGGCCGTGTTGGCTGAGGCGTCGAAAGAAGGTGCGTAGGTGCGCGATGTGTTCCTCCTTATTACGACTGGCAACGAGGATGTCGTCTAAGTAGACGAAAAGGAACTTGAGGTCCCGCAGCACGGAGTCCATGAGGCGCTGGAAGGCCTGGGCGGCGTTCTTCAACCCAAAAGGCATCCTCAAAAATTCGAAAAGGCCGGATGGGGTGATGACTGCAGTCTTCTGAACGTCCTGCGGGTGTACCGGGACCTGGTGGTAGCCTCGGACCAGATCAACCTTGGAAAACACGGTGTTTCCTGCCAAATGGGCAGAGAAATCCTGAATGTGGGGGATCGGGTATCGATCAGGAGTGGTGGCGTTGTTTAGTCGCCGATAGTCGCCGCATGGCCACCATCCGCCGCCAGGTTTCGGTACTATGTGGAGAGGCGAAGACCAGGGACTATTCGACCGGCGAATAATCCCCAGGCGTTCCATCATTGCAAACTCCACCTTCACGACCGCTAGCTTGCCAGGTTCGAGGCGCCGGGCCCGGGACCGGAGGGCCGGTGGTGGTGATGTGGTGTTCCACACCATGTTTCGTGGCCGTAGAGGAGAACGTAGGTCTGGTCAGGTCTGGAAATTCACCGAGCAGGCGAGCGAACTCATTCGGAGTCGGGAAAGCGCAGGAGACGGTGCGCGACATGGTGTTACTACGGTGGCAAGGGATAGAGTGAAACGTGGCCGCGTTGATCAGCCGCCGGTTCCGCACATTGACCAGGAGGCCGTTGGCGCACAGGAAATCTGCACCGAGAATGGCGTGTGAAACCTTGGCCGTAACAAATTCCCAAACAAATCGCTGGCCCCCGAAGCACACCTGGACCCGCCGTCTGCCGAAGGTCCGAATAGCGCCGCCATTAGCCACTTCGAGGGGAAGGCCGTGCCTCCCAGCCTGTACATCAAGAGCTGACGCGGGTAGGATGCTGCACTGCGCTCCGGTGTCGCAGAGGGACCGATGACCGGAGAGGGTATCCGTGATAAAGAGCAGCTTGCCTGCGTTGCCGACTGCCATCGCGGCTGCGGGGCACCCGTTAGACCCGCTCTTCATTGGACGGAGTTGTCGTTTTTTTTTGAGAGAAGCTGCAGGGAGGGCAGCAACATCTCGCCTTCGCGCCAAACCAGGCGTGGTAGAAGCACAGCCCCGCAGGCTGAGTAGCTGGGGTGGCGTCTGTGGGAGATGGGCGCCTCATGGCAGCGCAGTACTGCTGCGTAACTGCGAATATTTTATCTGCCTCGGCAGCGAGCGCTGCGCAGTCTTCGACCTCGGACCTGGCCAAGGCCGCTTGCACCTGCTCCAGCAATTGGCTGAGGAATAACTCTCTGAAGAGAAAGCATTGCGGTTCGGAGCCGAGGAGAGCGAGCATGTGGCTCATCAGCTCAGAAGGTTTGGAGTCCCCGACCCCGGGCATAGCGAGCAGTCGACGGGCGCGCTCTGATTTCGTGAGCCCAAAGACCTGCAGCAACCGCGCTTTGAGGGTCTCATACTTGCGGTCCATCGGAGGGTTCTCCAGAAGACTGACGATCCGCGAGGCGGTGGAGCTATCGAGTGTGGAGACCACGTAGAAGTATCGGGTCTGATCCTCAACGATGCCTCTCAGGGCGAACTGGGCTTCAACTTGGATAAACCAGGTGGTCACCTGTTGCTCCCAGAACTGCGGCAGCTTCAATGAGACAGCGTTGTTCTCCATGCTGTGTTCCTTTTGCGAATACCGTTCACAAAAGTCGGGGTCACCAATGTAGGAATGGTCAAATTCCTATCCAAAGATTGAGTTCGACACAGGCAATCAATCAAAAAGGTTTTTAATGTCAAACTAACGAGTTTAAACAGATTGATGCAAGAGAACTATGAATACAGGTCTGAACTGGCTGGAGGCTCCACGAGGACTGCCTGGGCGGTCCCGTGGATGGTGTCAAGACGTCATCACGTTCTTCCCGCGTTTACGGTGATCACGTGATCGGCGGCATGACGTCATCGCGTTTGCCTGCGCTCTTAAAGGACCCGCGCCCTGTACATGCAAACAGTATATACAATGGTACAGATTTAGTCTGTAGCTAACACATCGTTAAAAGGAATTATGTACACTTGTTCAGAGTCTCTCAGTGGTTCTGCCACATGATGTTGTTTCACAGGCTGTCTGCCTTTTCTGGGGCCTGCTTCCACGTACACAGAGTGCGAGAGGTCACAGCCCCGCTTCCATTATTTGAAGGGGCTGCTCCTCGATTTTTGACTGCACTTCAGTCCCACACTCCTGATCTCTGGTCACCCGGTGCAGAGGGGAGCGGGCAGGTCAGGAGACCTCCTCATAGGACTGCTCCTGGGCCCGGCCAAGGTGGCCATTAACTGGTCCAGGCAGCGGGCGGTCGAGGGGGTCGTTCAGC
This sequence comes from Somniosus microcephalus, assembly GCF_052327205.1. NCBI lineage: Eukaryota > Metazoa > Chordata > Chondrichthyes > Squaliformes > Somniosidae > Somniosus > Somniosus microcephalus. Next base: position 74,360,570 of record NC_141004.1, read on the forward strand.
CCGACTGCCTGCCTCTCTTCCACGGCTTCATTCGCGCCCGGGCATCCCTGGAGATGGAGCTCGCGGTGTCCACCGACACGCTTGAGGTCTTCCATGGGCACTGGGGGGACTGGAGTGCATCATCACCCCAGAAAATAGAATTTTGATTTAATTTAATTTGTTAAGTTTCCCTTAATTTTGGTTTAAGTTACATTATTATGCCCCTTTAAGAAGGGGAGCACATGCTACCTCTTAATTGGTGATGGCGATTGCCATCAACCACTGTAACTAAAAGTCAGCACTTGTAACTTGGGTGTGGCTCGACGGTGAATAAAAGTAAACAGTATCTGGTGACACACAGAGTGGCCTTAAACAAAGTGCTTCTAAACAGAGTGTTAAAGTTGGGAATTTGGAGCAGAGGAGGAAGGAGGAGCTGCTTTTTGCCTCCAGTACTTGTAGTGCTTTGTGTTACAGGTAAATAATTAATTTAATCCACCTATAACTTAAACTAGATCAAGTAATTAGTGAAACAAACTAAGCTCCACTTAAACCTGGCTGAGACTCGTGTCCTGGCAAATCGAATAACTAGGGCTGCAGGTAGGGCTTTAAACTAAAAAGGTGGGGGGGGGGGGGGGAGGTCAGGTGAGGGGAAATTTAGAAATCTAAAGAGAAAAGACAAGGCAATGGAGCAGTGCAGCAATTTGGGTAAAGATAAGCAGCGTGTGACAGGAAGGGACAGAGAGTTTAACAGTAATAGTGCATCAGCGAATAAGGTGGAATAATGGTAAAAAAGTAAAAATTAAAGGCTCTTTATCTGAATGCACGAAGCATTCGCAACAAGATAAATTAATTAGTTGCACAGAGATAAATGGGTTTGATCTAATAGCCATTACTGAGACGTGGTTGCAAGGTGGCTCAGGTTGGGAACTAAATATTCCAGGGTACTTGATGTTTCGAAAAGACAGGTGGAATGGAATGTGGGGGGGGGGGGGGGGGGGGTTAGCCCAGAAAATAAAGGATGACACAAGGACAGTAGTGAGAAAGGATCTTGGCTCAGAAGATCAGAAAGTAGAATCAGTATGGGTGGAGATAAGAAATAACAAGGGGCAAAAAGCACTGGTGGGAGTAGTTTATAGGCCCCGTAACAGTAGCTATACCACTGGACAGAATATTAATCAACAAATAATAGGAGCTTATAACAAAGGTAATGCAATAATCGTGGGGGACATTACTCTACATATAGACTGGGCAAATCAAATTGGCAAAGGTAGTCTGGCGGAAGAGTTCAAGGAATGCATTCGGGACAGTTTCCTAGAACAATACGTCGTGGAACCAACCAGGGGACAGGTTATTTTAGATCTAGTCTTGTGCAATGAGACAGGGTTAATTAGTAATCGCATGGTAAAGGATCCTCTGGAGAAGAGTGATCATAATATAAGTATTTCACTCTCAAACACAATGTGAAATTCTAAGTCCAAAACTAGAGTCTTAAACTTAAATAAAGCCAATTACATAGGTATGAGGGGTGAGTTGGCTAAGGTAGACTGGGAAATTAGATTAAAAGGTATGACAGTAGATAAGCAGTGGCAAATATTTAATGAAATAATCCAAAATTCTCAAAAAATATACATTCCATTGAGAAATAAAAACTCCACAGGAAAAGTGATCCATCCATGGCTAACTAAAGTAGTTAAGGATAGTATTAGATTAAAAGAAGAGGATTGGGAAAGCTTTAGAAACCAGCAAAGGATGACCAAAAAATTGACAAAACGGGAGAAAATAGAATATGAAAGTAAACTAGCAAGAAATATAAAAACAGATTATAAGAGCTTCTACAAGTATGTAAAAAGGAAGAGATTAGCGAAAGTAAACGCGGGTTCCCTTACAGGCTAAGACAGGAGAAATTATTATGGGGAATAAGGAAATGGCAGAGACTTTAAACAAATAGTTTGTATCTGTCTTCACAGTAGAAGACACAAAAAACATACCAAAAATAGTGGGGAACCAAGGGGCTAATGAGAGTGAGTACTTAAGATCAGTAGAGGAAAAGTACTAGAGAAACTAATGGGACTAAAATTCAGCAAATCCCCTGGACCTGACGGCCAACATCCTAGGGTTCTAAAAGAGGTGGCTGCAGAGACAGTGGATGCATTGGTTGTGATCTTCCAAAATTCCCTAGATTCTAGAACGATCCCAGCGGATTGGAAGGTAGCAATAGTAACCCCGCTATTCAAGAAAGGAGGGAGAGAGAAAACAAGGAACGATAGGCCAGTTAGCCTGATATCAGTCGTCGGGAAAATGCTGGAATCCATTGTTAAGGAAGTGGTATCAGGGTATTTAGAAAATCATAACATGATTAGGCAGAGTCAACATGGTTTTATGAAAGGGAAATTTTGTTTAACAAATTTACTAGAGTTTTTTGAGGATGTAACTAGCAGGGTAGATCAAGGGGAACCAGTGGATGTAGTATATTTGGATTTCCAAAAGCATTGGATAAGGTGCCAAATAAAAGGTTGTTACACAAGATAAGGGCTCATGGGGTTTAGGGGTAATATTCGCATCAATAGAGGATTGGTTAACGGACAGAAAACACAGTGTAGGGATAAAAGGGCATTTTCAGGCAGGCAGGCTGTAACTAGTTGGGTGCCACAAGGATCAGTGTTGGGGCCTCAGCTATTTACAATTTATATTAATGACTTAGATGAAGGGACTGAGTGTAATGTATCCACGTTTGCTGATGATATAAAGCTAAGTGGGAAAGTAGGCTGTGAGGATGACATAAAGAGCTTGCAAAGGGACATAGACAGGTTAAGGGAGTGGGCAGTGAGGTGGCAGATGGAGTATAATGTGGGGAAATGTGAGGTTATTCAATGTGGTAGGAAGAATAGAAAAACAGAATATTTTTTAAATTGTGAGAAACTATTAAATGTTGGAGTTCAGAGAGATCTAGGTGTCCTGAGTTTAGGTGTCCTCGTACAGACCTTTATTCCAAGGTGTTGTGTATTTTGAATGTGTATTAGAATTGTCCCACATGGGATACCGTAATGGTGATTTGCAATGCACTATGGGAAATGTAGTGCATTGAGTAAAGAAGCACATCTATCTATCTATCTTTTTTTCTATCTAAATGGGTCCATGTGTCTGTCTGTCTGTGTGTATGTCCACGCGTAACTCAAAAGTTATAGAGCGTACCTACACATACGTTATATCAAAAGAAAGCTTATGATTAGGGGAGTGTCATAGGTGTATTTACTTTTTGGTCAGACAAAAATTGCTCGGACAGTATACAGAAAACGTTCAAAAAACGGAATTCCACTCATTAGCGTTGAGTGAGTTTGTCCGCGGTAAACTCAAAAGTTATAGAGTGTACCTACACATATGTTATATCAAAAGAAAGCTTATGATTAGGGGAGTGTCATAGGCATATTTACTTTTTGGTCAGACAAAAATTGCTCGGACAGTATACAAAAAACGTTCAAAAAACGGACAAAATCCGTCTGTGTGTATGTCCGCGATAAACTCATAAATTATAGAGCGTGCCTACACATATGTTATATCAAAAGAAAGCTTATGATTAGGGGAGTGTCATAGATGTGTTTACTTTTTGGTCAGACAAAGATTGTTCGGACATTATGCAAAAAACGTCGAAGAAACGGTAAATATCCGCTCATTAGCATTGAGTGACGTGATGGTTGACCAATCCTACGGGGAAGCGCGGTGCATCTCGGGGGGCATTTCATGGCGTGTGTGGGCGGGGCCTAATCCTGCCACCTGCCGTCTGCCCAGCAACAGGGAGTGGCATCTCAAATCTGCCCAGCAACAGGGAGTGGCATCTCAAATCTGCCCAGCAACAGAGAGTGGCATCTCAAATCTGCCCAGCAACGGCATCTCAAATCTGCCCAGCAACAGGGAGTGGCATCTCAAATCTGCCCAGCAACAGAGAGTGGCATCTCAAAATCTGCCAGCAACGGGGGTAGCGCGGTGCGTCACGGGGGGCGTTTCATGGCGTGTGTGGGCGGGGCCTAATCCTACAGCCTGCCATCAGTGCGGCAGGCGGGGAAAACTGATACACATTCAGAGACTGAGACAAATACGCGGCCCGAGATCCCGAGAGACTATCGAGCATACACCGACAGAGACAGATACAACCGCGCGGCCCGAGACCGACAGAGACAGATACAACCGCGGCGGAGCCCGAGAGCCCCATCGACAGCGAGCAGGCGAGCGGGTCCGGAGTGGGAGCCACCGTGCATGGGGCTCTGGGTCGCCAAGGCCGGGCTGAGTCCTTCACCTTCCCTGCGGTGGTCTTCCTCTCTTCTCTATCTCCTGGCCCACACTCTCGTCCTTCCCTCTCTCTCTCGTCCTCTTCCCTCTCTCTCTCTCTCTCCTTCCCCCTCCTCTCTCTCCTTCCTCCTCTCTTCCTTTCCCTCTCTCTCTCCTTCCTCCTCTCTCTCTGTCTGCTTCCCTCTCTCTCTCTCTCTCCTTCCCCCTTTCTTTCTCTCTCTCCTTCCCCATCTCTCTCTCCTTCCCCCTCTCTCTCTCTCCTTCCCCTCTCCTCTCTCCTTCCCCCTCTCTCTCTCTCTCCTTCGCGCCTCTCGGCGCTCTCGCCTTCCCCCTCTCTCTCTCTCCTTCCCCCTCTCTCTCTCCTTCCCCCTCTCTCTCTCTCTCCTTCCCCCTCCTCTCTCTCTCCTTCCCCCTCTCTCTCTCTCCTTCCCTTTCTTTCTCTCTCTCCTTCCCCTTTCTTTCTCTCTCTCCTTCCCCCTCTCTCTCTCTCTCTCTTCCCCCTCTCTCTCCTTCCCCTCTCTCTCTCTCCTTCCCCCTTTCTTTCTCTCTCTCCTTCCCCCTCTCTCTCTCTCTCTCCTTCCCCCTCTCTCTCTCTCTCTCCTTCCCCCTCTCTCTCTCCTTCCCCCTCTCATCCTTCCCCCCTCTCTCTCTCTCCTCCCCCCTCTCTCTCGCTCTCTCCTTCCCCCTCTCTCTCTCTCCTTCCCCCTCTCTCTCCTTCCCCCTCTCTCTCTCCTCCCCTCTCTCTCTCCTCCCCCTCTCTCTCTCTCTTCACGCTGCCTTCCCCTCTCCTCTCTCTCCTTCCCCCTCCTCTCTCTCTCTCCTTCCCCCTTTCTCTCTCTCTCTCTCCTTCCCCCCCTCTCTCTCTCTCTCTCTCCTTCCCCCTCTCTCTCTCTCTCTCCTTCCCCTCTCTCTCTCTCTCCTTCCCCCTCTCTCTCCTTCCCTCTCTCTCTCTCCTTCCTCTCTCTCTCCTCCCCCTCTCTCTCTCTCTCTCCTTCCCCCTCTCTCTCTCTCTCTCTCTCCTTCCCCCCTCTCTCTCCTTCCCCCCCTCTCTCTCCTTCCCCCCTCTCTCTCTTTCCCCCTCTCTCTCTCCTTCCCCCTCTCTCTCTCTCCTTCCCCCTCTCCCTCTCCTTCTCTCTCTCTCCCTTCCCCCTCTCTCTCTCTCTCTCCTTCCCCCTCTCTCTCTCTCCTTCCCCCTCTCTCTCTCTCTCCTTCCCCCTCTCTCTCTCTCTCCTTCCCCCCCTCTCTCTCTCTCCTTCCCCTCTCTCTCTCTCCTTCCCCCTCTCTCTCTCTCTCCTTCCCCCTCTCTCTCTCTCCTTCCCCCTCTCTCTCTCCTTCCCTCTCTCTCTCTCTCTCTCCTTCCCCCTCTCTCTCTCTCCTTCCCCCTCTCTCTCTCTCCTTCCCCCCCCTCTCTCTCTCTCCTTCCCCCTCTCTCTCTCCTCCCCCCCTCTCTCTCTCTCCTTCCCCCCCTCTCTCTCTCTCCTTCCCCCTCTCTCTCTCCTTCCCCCTCTCTCTCTCCTTCCCCCTCTCTCTCTCCCCCCCTCTCTCTCTCTCTCCTTCCCCCTCTCTCTCTCTCTCTCCTTCCCCTCTCTCTCTCTCCTTCCCTCTCTCTCTCTCTCTCTCCTTCCCCCTCTCTCTCTCTCTCCTTCCCCCTCTCTCTCTCTCTCTCCTTCCCCTCTCTCTCTCTCCTTCCCCCCTCTCTCTCTCTTTCCCCCCCTCTCTCTCTCTTTCCCCCTCTCTCTCTCCTTCCCCCTCTCTCTCTCTCCTTCCCCCTCTCTCTCTCCTTCCCCCTCTCTCTCTCTCCTTCCCCCTCTCTCTCTCTCTCCTTCCCTCTCTCTCTCCTTCCCCCCTCTCTCTCTCTCCTTCCCCCTCTCTCTCTCCTTCCCCCCTCTCTCTCTCTCCTTCCCCCTCTCTCTCCTCTCCTTCCCCCTCTCTCTCTCTCTCTCCTTCCCCTCTCTCTCCTTCCCCTCTCTCTCTCTCTCTCCTTCCCTCTCTCTCTCTCTCTCTCTCCTCCCTCTCTCTCTCCTTCCCCCTCTCTCTCTCTCCTTCCCCCTCTCTCTCTCCTTCCCCCTCTCTCTCTCTCTCCTTCCCCCCCTCTCTCTCTCTCCTTCCCCCTCTCTCTCTCCTTCCCCCCTCTCTCTCTCTCTCCTTCCTTCCCCCTCTCTCTCTCCTTCCCCCCTCTCTCTCTCCTTCCCCCTCTCTCTCTCCTTCCCCCTCTCTCTCTCTCTCCTTCCCCTCTCTCTCTCTCCTTCCCCCTCTCTCTCTCCTCCCCTCTCTCTCTCTCCTTCCCCCTCTCTCTCTCTCCTTCCCCCTCTCTCTCTCTCCTTCCCCTCTCTCTCTCTCTCTCTCTCCTTCCCCCCCTCTCTCTCTCCTTCCCCCTCTCTCTCTCCTTCCCCCCTCTCTCTCTCTCCTTCCCCTCTCTCTCTCTCTCCTTCCCCCTCTCTCTCTCTCTCCTTCCCCCTCTCTCTCTCTCTCCTTCCCCCCTCTCTCTCTCTCTCCTTCCCCCTCTCTCTCTCTCTCCTTCCCCCTCTCTCTCTCTCTCCTTCCCCTCTCTCTCTCTCTCCTTCCCCCTCTCTCTCTCTCTCCTTCCCCTCTCTCTCTCTCTTTCCCTCTCTCTCTCTTTCCCCCTCTCTCTCTCCTTCCCCCTCTCTCTCTCCTTCCCCCTCTCTCTCTCTCTCTCCTTCCCCCTCTCTCTCTCTCTCCTTCCCCCTCTT
>NC_141004.1:74368043-74412635 GCF_052327205.1 Somniosus microcephalus
CCCCTCTCTCTCTCTCTCCTTCCCCCCTCTCTCTCTCTCCTTCCTCCCCTCTCTCTCTCTCCTTCCCCCTCTCTCTCTCTCCTTCCCCCTCTCTCTCTCTCCTTCCCCCTCTCTCTCTCTCCTTCCCACCTCTCTCTCTCTCTCTCTCCTCTCTCTCTCCTTCCCCCTCTCTCTCTCCCTTCCCCCTCTCTCTCTCTCCTTCCCCCCTCTCTCTCTCTCCTTCCCCCTCTCTCTCTCTCTCCTTCCCCTCTCTCTCTCTCTCCTTCCCCTCTCTCTCTCTCTCCTTCCCCCTCTCTCTCTCTCTCCTTCCCCCTCTCTCTCTCTCTCCTTCCCCCTCTCTCTCTCTCTCTTCCCCCTCTCTCTCTCTCTCCTTCCCCTCTCTCTCTCTCTCCTTCCCCTCTCTCTCTCTTTCCCTCTCTCTCTCCTTCCCCCTCCTCTCTCTCCTTCCCCTCTCTCTCTCTCTCCCCTCTCTCTCTCTCTCTCCTTCCCCCTCTCTCTCTCTCTCCTTCCCCCTCTCTCTCTCTCTCCCTTCCCTCCTCTCTCTCCTTCCCCCTCTCTCTCTCTCTCTCCTCCCCCTCTCTCTCTCCTTCCCCCTCTCTCTCTCTCCTTCCCCCTCTCTCTCTCTCTCCTTCCCCTCTCTCTCCTTCCCCCTCTCTCTCTCTCTCCTTCCCCCCTCTCGCTCTCTCCTTCCCCCCTCTCGCTCCTCTCCTTCCCCCTCTCTCGCTCTCTCCTTCCCCCTCTCGCTCTCTCCTTCCCCTCTCGCTCTCTCCTTCCCCCTCTCTCTCTCTCTCTCCTTCCCCCTCTCTCTCTCTCTCCCTCTCCTTCCCCCTCTCTCTCCTTCCCCCCCTCCCTCTCTCTCTCCTAACCACACTTGGAGTTGCAGAGGTTTCTTCATTTCCCTCGGCAACGCCGGTACTCCAGCTAGTTGTAAATAAAATGGCCGTTAACTAAACTCTCCACCCCGGAGTCTTTCTTAATTGTTATATAGGTAAGGGTATAAAAACCCTTGAGACACAACAAAACTGGCGACGAGGATGACGGACTTGCGCATCACTTTGCACTGGAATCGGCGATGTTTAAAGTAAGAAGTTCCTGTCTTTTCTTAATGGCGCGCCCGCAGTTTAGTGCTGATGCAATTGCCTCGTAAAGGTGGCGGTTCGTGTGTTACACAAATAAGGGGGGGGGAGTAATGATACAGTGAAACGAAGTGGAGGAAAAGGACTGTAAAAAATTTTTAAAAAGTGGAGGAAAAGGACTGTAAAGATTAAAAAAATAACAAAATAGCTATGCTAACCGGAGCGTTTGGACCATTTGATGAAACGGCGGAGCAATGGAGTGCTTATACAGAGCGTTTCGGATTTTCCGTGACTGCAAATGGCATTAAAGATGACGTGAAAATGGCGACGTTCCTCAGTGTGATCGGAGCAAAAACATTTGGCTTGTTACGGAGTTTGATGCACCCGGATAAGCCCGGCGCTAAGACATATGATCAGATTGTGGAAGTTTTGGAAACACATTTCACACCCAAGCCGCTGCTGATTGCCGAGAGGTTCAGGTTTTACAAATGAAACCAAGGGGAGGGTGAGTCCATAGCCGAATATGTTGCAGTGCTAAAGAAGCTAACTGAGCATTGTGAGTTTGGTGAAACTCTAAATGACACTGTCCGTGATAGGTTTGTGTGTGGATTAAGATGTGAAGCAACACAGAAGCGCTTGCTCACGACTGACAAACTGACGCTTAAATCAGCAGTGGAGCTCGCTGTGTCTATGGAGTTAGCAGCTAAAGATGCACAGCTGTTGGGGGCTGCAACAAGAGTGCACAGGGTAGCAGCTACACCGGATAAGCATGCAAGGGGCGCCAGAGAGTGTTACAGATGTGGAAGGTCAGGTCATCAGCCATCTGACTGCTGGTGTAAAGACCTGACCTGTCGGAAATGTGAAAAGAAAGGACACATTGAACGTGTGTGTAAAGGGCAAAGCAAACAATCCTACACAGAGACACACAAAAAACAAACAAGGAAACACATCCAACTGGCGTTCTAAAAAGAAAAACCTACACGTGGTGAAACAAGAACAGGAAGACAGTGACACAGACTCTGATGGGGAGCTGAATCTCCATGTGTTAACGGTGAATGGAGGCTCATCAGGCTATGGAGTCACTCCACTACTAGATGGAATACCGGTCAAAATGGAGCTGGATACGGGGGCCGCTGTCTCCTTGATTTCAGAGAAGCTATTCAAAGAAAAACTGAACCACCTATCACTGACGCCGGCCAAGCTCATTTTAAAGACCTACACTGGGGAAACAGTCCCAATGCTGGGTAAGACAGAGGTCAAGGTGGAGCTTCATGGACAAACCGTGATACTGCCAGTTTACGTGGTCAAGGGTGACTATCCATCCCTGATGGGCAGGCCATGGTTGGAGAAAATTCATCTGGATTGGAAAAAAGTGAATGCGGTGTCAGTCGAAGAGGCGGGGCTAGCGGCAGTGTTGACAAAGCATGCGGCTGTCTTTGACGGAGAATTGGGGAGTATGAAGGGGATTACGGTCAAACTCAAGGTGAAGCCTGACAGCTAGCCACGATTCCTGAAGGCCAGGAATGTTCCCTACGCCCTCAGACCAAAGGTGGAGGCTGACCTGGAGCGTCTGGTCAAGATAGGGGTCCTGGTGCCAGTTTCGCACAGTGAGTGGGCCATGCCCATGGTACCAGTGATGAAGAGTGACGGCGTGGTTCGCTTATGTGGAGATTTCAAAGTAACAGTGAATCCTGTGCTCTTAGCTGAACAGTACCTCCTCCCCATCATTGAAGATCTTTTCGCAGGTCTAGCAGGTGGTCAGAAGTTTAGCAAGATTGATCTATGCCAAGCCTACTTGCAGATGCATGTAGAAGAGGACTCACAGAAGTACCTCACCATCACCACCCACAAGGGCCTCTACAGGTACTGCCGCCTACCCTTTGGTATAACGTCAGCACCAGCATTGTTTCAGCGGGCTATGGACCAGATCTTAAGCGGCATTCCAGGGGTACAATGTTATCTCGACGATATCCTTGTCACAGGAAAGGACGACAACGAGCATCTGCAGAACCTGACGAAGACACTGGGAAGACTTGAAGAATATGGCTTACGCGTTCGCAAGGACAAATGCGAATTTTTCAAGCCATCAGTGGAGTACCTAGGCCATGTCATCGACGCGGACGGCCTACACACAGCACCGTCGAAAGTGAAAGCCATTGCCGACGCTCCTGCACCTACAAAGTCGGCCAGCTGTGGTCATTCTTAGGTCTCCTGAACTATTATGGAAAGTTTATTCCACAGCTGGCATTACTGTTGAAGCCATTACATGAGTTGCTGTGTCAGGGCAAGGCCTGGGCGTGGACGAAGGAGTGCGAAGCTGCATTCAAGAAAGCCAAAGCAGCTTTGACTGACCCCAGAGTGTTGACGCACTTTGACCTGTCGTTGCAGATTCAGCTGGCCTGTGACGCGTCGCCTTATGGCATCAGCGCGGTCGTGTCCCACATCGTTCCCTCAGGCAAAGAGAAGCCGATTGCATTCACGTCAAGGTCCCTGAGCAAGGCGGAGGTGAAATACCTGCAGATCGAAAAAGAGGCTTTGGGCATCATCTTTGGAATCAAAAAGTTCCATCACTACTTGTTCGGAAGGAAATTCACCTTGCTGACGGATCATCGTCCTCTGACATCGATCTTTGGTCCACACACAGGAATACCCTCCCTGGCAGCGTGCAGGATGCAGCGCTGGGCGCTGATGTTAAGCGCTCACAATTACAACATCAAATACCGGAGGTCAGCAGCACATGGCAATGCGGACGGATTGTCAAGACCTCCGCTGCCTGTGCCCTCTGAAGGCTGTGAGCAGAAGATTTTCTACTTTGACATGGTGAGCAATGCCCCAGCAGGTCAAGAAAGAGACCAGAGTGGACCCTACGCTATCCAAGGTGCTGGATTGGGTGATGCGAGGAGATGGATCACGGGTGTCAGACGCACCACCTGAGCTCCTACCTTACCTGTCAAGAGGGAAGGAGTTGTCTGTCACGTCAGGATGCCTCCTTTGGGGCATGCGAGTGATCATACCACCAAAGCTGCGGAAACATGTCCTCAACGAGCTGCACTCAGGACATTGTGGTATTGTCCGGATGAAGGAGCTGGCACGAAGCTACTTCTGGTGGCCCGGTCTGGATCATGAAATTGAAGTTGAAGCGAAATCATGCCCATCATGCAAGACAACCAGGGATACGCCAAGAGCAGCGCCACTGCATCCATGAGAATGGCCGGCGACACCGTGGCAATGGATCCATCTGGACTTCGCGGGACCAGTGGAAGGAGCGATGTTCCTGGTCGCGGTGGACTCCCATTCCAAATGGCCGGAGGTTGCAGTAATGTCCACTACCACTACGGAGAAAACCATCGCGACTCTGAGAGAGATGTTCGGGCGATTTGGTCTGCCGGAGCAGATCGTAACCGACAATGGAACACAGTTCACATCCCAGGAGATGGAGGAGTTCCTCAAGAGCAATGGAATCCAGCACACGTTCTCCGCGCCTTATCATCCATCCACGAATGGATTGGCGGAGAGATTTGTCAGAACGCTGAAACGCGCATTGAAAGCGGCAAGAAGTGATGCTCCTCTAAAGCAGCGCCTGAATGTTTTCTTGCTGGAATACCGAAACACGCCTCATGCTACGACTGGAGCATCTCCTGCTTACCTACTCATGGGAAGGCAGCTACGGACACGCCTTGACCTGCTGAGGCCAACGTCCACAGAAGCAGTGGTGCACGCCAATCAGCAGGATCAAGTCAGCAGACGAGCTCAGAGGTCCAAAGAACGACATTTTGTGGTGGGGGGCAAAGTCCTCGCGCGTAACTACACCACCCCGGAGCGGTGGATCCCGGCTACGGTCATTCAAAAGACGGGCCCCGTTTCATACCGAGTCCGCACCAGAGACGATCCGAACATGGAGACGGCATGTAGACCAGTTACTGCCAAGACAGTCGCCACAGGTAGCCCAAGAAACAGAGGATCAAGGACCTGCTGGGGGCTCCAGCAGGGACTGGTCGTCCGACCCTGAGACGGTGGCACCATCCACTCTTGTGCCATCGAGGGAGGAAGCCACGCCTGCAGGGTCACGGGAGAGCCAGCCAGAGCCTGCTCCTGAGACTAGGCGTTACCCCCAAAGAGAAAGGCAGACTCCAGAGCGCCTTAGTTACAGTTAGTGCTAACCTGTGTGCATGGGGCAGAATAATCCCCAGGGTTAGTGGAATGTAGAGGCAGTCTACCCTCTCTTCCAAAGTTATAATCATTTTCAGTTATCCTGTTTTGTGGACATTCTATTTTAAGGGGGAGGAAATATGTTGTGTATATTGAATGTGTATTAGAATTGTCCCACATGGGATACCGTAGTGGTGATTTGCAATGCACTATGGAAAATGTAGTGCATTGAGTGAAGAAGCACATTGTAAATAAAATGGCCGTTAACTAAACTCGTCACCCCGGAGTCCTTCTTAATTGTTATATAGGTAAGGGTATAAAACCCCTTGAGACACAACACAAGGGGGTTGGAGTATAAGAGTAAGGAAGTCTTGCTGCAATTGTACAGGGCTTTGGTTAGACCACACCTGGAGTACTGGGCACAGTTTTGGTCTCCTTATGAGGAAGGATATACTCGCCTTAAGAGGCGGTGCAACGAAGGTTCACGAGATTGATTCCTGGGATGAGAGAGTTGTCTGATGAGAGATTGAGTAGATTGGGCCGATACTCTCTGGACTTCAGAAGAATGAGAGGTGATCTCATTGAAACATACAAGATTCAGCAGAGAGTGCTGTGAGTTTGGGTAAGTGTGAGAGTTCTTTAATTGTTATTTCTCTTTAAATCATTCTTGATAAGATTACTTAAGCAGTTTAAGTAAAGGGGAAAAGTTAAATATTTGGGATTCTGTTGGTTTAAGAAGAGTAAAACAAGGTTACACTGCAGTAGGAGTAAATTGGCACAGCAGGCAGTGGAAACCAGTTTTCTAACCAATCAGCAGGGGTGACTCATTTGGCTGTAAACAAACAAACAGTATAAAAAGACCAGTGCTAGCACTGAGTGCGAGTCAGCAGAGAGTGCTGAGAGTTTGGGTAAGTGTGAGTTAGGGTAAGTGGGGTGTTAGGTGCTCTTTTCAAACTTTAACTCTGTGGGTTGTAGTTAATAAGGCCTTTCTGGTGCAGAGTGACTGTTGGTAAACCATTTAACTGGTGTAATTAGAAGGATTGATTTAATTTAAATCAATTAATTAAAGGGGATACTAGCATCTAAAATCGGGCAGAGGGTGTCCATAACTAACAATAAAAAATTTAATTAATTACATAGACTGGAGCAGGTGATGTGTTACTGTTGCGAGATGTGGGAGCCGGTGGACCCCATTGAGGCTCAAGGTGATTACGTCTGTGACAAGTGTCTGCTGCTACAGGAACTCCAGCTCCGTGTTGATGAGCTGGAGTCTGAGCTTCAGACACTGCGACACATCAGGGAGGGGGAGAAGTACCTGGACTCTGTGTTTCAGGAGGTGGTCACACCTATGAAGTTAATTAATTCAGATGTAGCCCATGGTCAGGGACAGGACAGTGTGACTACGAGTGAGGCAGGTACGGGGATCCAGGAGGTAGTGTTGGAGGAGCCGCAGCCCTTGCTCTTATCCAACAGGTTCAAGGTTCTTACTCCCTGTGGGGACAGGAGCAGGGACTGCAGGGAGGATGAGCAACCTGGCCACAGCACCGTGGAACAGGGGGCCATTCAAGAGGGGAGAGTAAATAGAAATGTTGTAGTGGTAGGGGATAGTATTATTAGGGGAATAGATAGAGTTCTCTGCAGCAGAGAGCGAGAGTCCCGAAGGCTGTGTTGCCTACCCGGTGCCAGGGTTAAGGACATCTCCTCTGGGCTGGAAAGAAACTTGCAGTGGGATGGGGTGGATCCAGTTGTCGTGGTCCATGTTGGTACAAACGACGTAGATAGGACTAGGAAGCCGGTTCTGTTAAAGGAGTATGAGCAGCTAGGGGTCAAATTAAAAAACAGAACCTCAAGGGTTATTACCTGAGCCACAAGCGAATTTGGCTAGGACAAATAAAATTAGAGAGTTAAATGCGTGGCTCAAAGACTGGTGTGGGAGAAATGGGTTTTGCTTCCTGGGACACTGGCACCAGTACTGGGGCAGGAGGGAGCTGTTCCGTTGGGACGGGCTTCACTTGGCCAGTGCTGGGACTAGAGTCCTGGCGGATCATATAACTAGGGCTGTAGAGAGGGCTTTAAACTAACTAGTGGGGGGGAGGTTCCTTGAGAGCAAATAATAAAAATGACAACAGAGAAGGTCATAGACTTAGGTAGCAGTGGGGAAATTAAAAACCAGAGCGTGTCAGGAAGGGGCAGAAGTTATGGAGTAAAAGGTAAAGTAATAAAAAGGGCAAAAGCAGGAACTAAGTGTCACAAAACATATTTGAAAGTTCTCTATCTGAATGCACGTAGCATTCGTAACAAAATAGACGAGTTAATGGCACAAATAACTACATATGGGTATGATCTTGTGGCCATTACAGAAACATGGCTGCAGGGTGACAATGCCTGGGAATTAAACATACCAGGTTATTTAACGATCAGGAAGGACAGGCAGGAAGGAAGGGGAGGTGGGGTGGCTATGTTAATAAAGGAAGGAATCACTGTAATACAGAGAAATGATATTGGGTCAAAAGATCAGGATAATGAAACAGTTTGGGTGGAGATAAGGAATAATAAGGGGAAAAAAACACTAGTGGGCATAGTCTGTAGGCCTCCGAACAGTTGCAATCGTAGAGCAAATTATTATCTTAATGGCAAGAAACTGGAAAGTACTGAAGTACAAAGGGATCTGGGGGTCCTGGTGCACAAAACTCAAAAGGTTAGTATGCAGGTGCAGCAAGTGATTAAGAAGGCCAATGGAATGTTGGCTTTCATTGCTAGGGGGATAGAATATAAAAATAGGGAGGTATTGCTTCAGTTGTACAAGGTATTGGTGAGACCGCACCTGGAATACTGCATACAGTTTTGGTGTCCATACTTAAGAAAAGACATACTTGCTCTCGAGTCAGTACAAAGAAGGTTCACTCGGTTAATCCCGGGGATGAGGGGATGGACATATGAGGAGAGGTTGAGTAGATTGGGACTCTACTCATTGGAGTTCAGAAGAATGAGAGGCGATCTTATTGAAACATATAAGATTGTGAAGGGGTTGGATCGGGTGGATGCGGGGAGGATGTTCCCGATGATGGGTGAAACTAGAACTAGGGGGCATAGTCTTAGAATAAGAGGCTGCTCTTTCAAAACTGAGATGATAAGGAACTACTTCACTCAGAGGGTGGTAGGTCCATGGAATATGCTGCCCCAAAAAGCTGTAGAAGCTACATCATTACATAAATTTAAAACAGAAATAGACAGTTTCCTAGAAGTAAAGGGAATTAAGGGTTACGGGGAGCGGGCAGGAATTTGGGCATGAGTCTAGGTTCGGATCGGACATGGCCCTGTGGGTAGCGGAGCGGGCCCAGGGGCCGTGTAGCCTGATCCTGCTCCTATTTCGTGTGTCTAATTCTGTTAGATTCAGGAGATGGTTCTGTGATAGTAGATTGGCGGTTAGGATCAGATCAGCCATGATCTTATTGAATGGCGGAGCAGGCTCGAGGGGCCGATTGGCCTACTCCTGCTCCTATTTCTTATGTTCTTATGTTCTTATTCTGAAGGGGATTGACAGGGTAGATGCTGAGAGATTGTTTCCCCTGGCTGGAGAGTCTAGAACTAGGGGGCATAGCCTCAGGATAAGGGGTCGGCCAGTCAATACTGAGACGAGGAGGAATTTCTTCACTGAGGGTTGTGAAACTTTGGGATTCTTTACCCCAAAGGGCTGTGGATGCTGAATCGTTGAGCATATTCAAGGCGGAGATAGATAGATTTTAGGACTTTCGGGGAATCAAGGGATATGGGGATAGTTCAGGAAAGTGGAGATGAGGTCGAAGATCAGCTATGATCTTATTGAATGGCGGAGCAGGCTCGAGGGGCCGTATGACCTGCTCCTGTTCCTAATTCTTGTTATGTTCTTATGAAAAGGAAGAATTATAGCTCCCAACACATCAATGAACCATGGCACTTGGTTTAGCGAATTGCGGCAGTGAACAAAGAGCGTCATTAACACACCATCAGCAAGAGAGTCTGACACACCGTCAGCAAATGTAGAACACACTACCGCGGCTCTTTAAAAGAGCTATCTAGTTTGTCCCACTCCCCTGCTCTTTCCCCATAGCCCTGCAAATTTTTCCAATTCCCTTTTGAGTGTTATTATTGAATCTGCTTCCTCCACTCTCAGGCAGTGTATTGCAGATCACAACAACTCGCTACATAAATAAAATTCCACCTCATCTCCCCTCTGCTTCTGTTGCCAATGACCTTAAATTGTGTCCTCTGGGTACCGACCCTCCTGCCAGTGGAAACAGTTTCTCCTTATTTACTCTTCATGATTTTGAACACCTCTGTTAAATTTCACCTTAACCGTCTCTGCTCTAAGGAGAACAATCAGAGTTTCTCCAATCTCTCCGTATAACTGGTCCCTCATCCCTGGAACCATTCTAGTAAATCTTTTCTGCACCCTTTCTAAGGCCTTCACATCCTTCCTAAAGTGTGGTGCCCAGAATTGGGCACAATATTCCAGCTCAGGCCTAACCAGTGTTTTATAAAGGTTTAGTATAACTACCTTGCTTTTGTACGCTATACCTGTGTTTATAAAACCCAGGGTCCCGTGTGCTTTTTTAACAGCCTTCTCAACTTGTCCTGCCACCTTCAGAGATGTGTGTACGTCCACCCCCAGGCCTCTCTGTTCCTGCACCCCCTTTAAAATTGTACCATTTAGTTTGTATTGCCTCGCCTCATTCTTTCGACCAAGATGCATGTTAGAGGAGGCCCAGTGTTGGCTTAGGTCTGCACCCTTTCCCTTCACCCTCCCCGCCACTGCTTAATCCCCAGACCTTCATCTTAGCAAAGGTTGCTGATGGGTTGACCTGCCTTTTAATGCTCTACAAAAGCTTGGTCAATGTTTGGACTCCGTCCTTCCACACGTTTAAATTGTTGCCATCCCTTTAAATTTGTCTCGCACACAGTTTTCCAGTAATGCCGTCCCTAGCCCCACCTGAGTATGCAACTGGAGCGGTGACTAACTATGCAAATAAGGTTCGACTGGAGACTTGTGCTATTAGCTCCTGTGGTTCAGGCAGAATTAGAACCTCAATAGGAACTGGCCCCAATATCTGCACATTGTCTGCATGGACTCACTGCTTCTATCCCACAAACCATACCTGGTGATTTTGAAGATTCTCAGGAGACGGATACATCGGAGGACAGAGATTCCCAGTGGAGACATTACCCTCACCTCCACCAGAATGGTCTCCAGGATTCCTCCACACACCACAAAGCAGTCAAACCGGTTAAACAGAGACACAAAGTAGGCCTGCAGGCCCAGGCTGTACATCTTCAGGATCATCTCCACCGTGAACAGGGCTAACAGAACCTTGTTGGCATTGTCTGCAGTACAAGAGAGAAATAGAGAGGTAGACTGAGCAAGAGGGGTCGAGAGATAACACGGGGAGAGAGAGGGATAGAGAGAGTGTTATCAGCACGGGAGAGAGAGGGATAGAGAGAGTGTTATCAGCACGGGAGAGAGAGGGCTAGAGAGAGTGTTATCAGCACGGGGAGAGGAATAGAGAGAGTGTTATCAGCACAGGGAGAGGAATAGAGAGAGTGTTATCAGCACAGGGAGAGGAATAGAGAGAGTGTTATCAGCACAGGGAGAGGGATAGAGAGAGTGTTATCAGCACGGGAGAGAGAGGGATAGAGAGAGTGTTATCAGCACGGGAGAGAGAGGGATAGAGAGAGTGTTATCAGCACGGGATAGAGAGAGTGTTATCAGCACGGGAGAGAGAGTGTTATCAGCACGGGGAGAGGAATAGAGAGAGTGTTATCAGCACGGGAGAGAGAGGGATAGAGAGAGTGTTATCAGCACGGGAGAGAGAGGGATAGAGAGAGTGTTATCAGCACGGGAGAGAGAGGGATAGAGAGAGTGTTATCAGCACGGGGAGAGGAATAGAGAGAGTGTTATCAGCACAGGGAGAGGAATAGAGAGAGTGTTATCAGCACAGGGAGAGGAATAGAGAGAGTGTTATCAGCACGGGGAGAGAGAGGGATAGAGAGAGTGTTATCAGCACGGGAAGAGGAATAGAGAGAGTGTTATCAGCACGGGGAGAGGAATAGAGAGAGTGTTATCAGCACGGGGAGAGGAATAGAGAGAGTGTTATCAGCACGGGGAGAGAGAGGGATAGAGAGAGTGTTATCAGCACGGGAAGAGGAATAGAGAGAGTGTTATCAGCACGGGGAGAGGAATAGAGAGAGTGTTATCAGCACGGGGAGAGAGAGGGATAGAGAGAGTGTTATCAGCACGGGAAGAGGAATAGAGAGAGTGTTATCAGCACGGGGAGAGGAATAGAGAGAGTGTTATCAGCACGGGGAGAGAGAGGGATAGAGAGAGTGTTATCAGCACGGGAAGAGGAATAGAGAGAGTGTTATCAGCACGGGGAGAGGAATAGAGAGAGTGTTATCAGCACGGGAAGAGAGAGATAACACGGGGAGAGAGAGGGATAGAGAGAGTGTTATCAGCACGGGGGGAGAGGTAACACGGGGAGAGAGAGGGATAGAGAGAGTGTTATCAGCACGGGGAGAGAGAGATAACACGGGGAGAAAGAGGGATAGAGAGAGTGTTATCAGCATGGGGGGAGAGGTAACACGGGGAGAGAGAGGGATAGAGAGAGTGTCATCAGCACGGGGAGAGAGAGATAACACGGGGAGAAAGAGGGATAGAGAGAGTGTTATCAGCATGGGGGGAGAGGTAACACGGGGAGAGAGAGGGATAGAGAGAGTGTCATCAGCACGGGGAGAGAGAGATAACACGGGGAGAAAGAGGGATAGAGAGAGTGTTATCAGCATGGGGGGAGAGGTAACACGGGGAGAGAGAGGGATAGAGAGAGTGTCATCAGCACGGGGAGAGAGAGAGAGATAGAGAGAGTGTTATCAGCATGGAGAGAGAGAGGGATAGAGAGAGTGTTATCAGCACGGGGAGAGGAATAGAGAGAGTGTTATCAACACAGGGGGAAAGAGGGATCGAGAGCGTGATATTACAGGGGGGTGGGCTCTATTACCGGGAGGGCATGGGTCTGTTGCCGCGGAGGGGGCGGGGGTCTGTTGCTGCGGAGGGGGTGGGGGGTCTGTTGCCGGCGGGGGGGGGGGGGTGGGGCTCTGTTGCCGGAGTATGGGGCTTTGTTCCAGCAGCGATGCTGACTCAAGGTGCTCACCCTGCACGTTGGTCAGCCGGTCGGGTTGACGATAATGCTCCGTCGCTATCATCAGAGTGTTGAGGAAAACCAGGAATATCACGAGCCAGTAGAAGAACTTGGATTTCACCAGCTCCCTGCACTTCCGCCTGAACATCCGATTCCACCTGTGAGATCGCCAGCTGCAGGACAACCAGCAGAGACAGCTCTTAGAATCATAGAACAGTACAGCACAGGAGGAGGCCATTCAGCCCAAAGGGTCTGCGCTGGCTCCTCCGAAGAGCAATCCAGTCAGTCCCACTCCCCCGCTCTTTCCTCATATCCCTGCAATTTTTTCTCCTTCAAGTATTTATCCAATTCCCTTTTGAAGGCTACTATTGAATCTGTATCCACCGCCCTATCAGGCAGCGCAGTCCAAATTCTAACCGCTCGTTGCATTAAAAAGTCTTTCCTCGTGTCGCCTCTGATTCTTTTGCCAATCACCTTAAATCTGTGGCACGTGTCCGCCCATTCCACCAGCCTGTCTATGTCCTCCTGAAGTCTATGACTATCTTCCTCACTGTTCACTACACTTCCAAGTTTCGTTTCATTTGCAAATTTTGAAATTGTGCCCTGTACCTCAAGTCCAAGTCATTAATGTATATCAAAACCAGCAGTGGTCCCAGTACTGAACCCTGGGGAACACCACTGTGTACCTCCCTCCAGTCTGAAAAACAGCCATTCACCACCACTCCCTGTTCTCTATCCCGTAGCCAATGTTGTATCCGTGCTGCTGCTGCCCCTTTTATCCCATGGGCTTCAATTTTGCTAACAAGCCTAATATGTGGCACTTTATCAAACACCTATTGAAAGTCCATATACAGAACATCAACTGCACTGCCCTCATCCACCCTCTCTGTTATCTCATCAAACAACTCAATCAAGTTCATCAAACACGATTTGCCCTGAACAAACCTATGCTGGCTCTCCTTTATTAGTCTGTGCTTGTCCGAGTGGCTATTAATTTTATCCCGGATTATTGTTTCTAAGTTTCCCCACCACCGACGTTAAACTGACTGGCCTATAATTGTCAAATTTATCCTTCTCCCCTTTTTTGAACAAAAAAAGAGTCTTAAATGCAATCCCGATGAGGATGGAATTTGAACCGATGCGTGCAGAGCACAATGGATTAGCGGTCCAGCGCCTTAACCCTCCGGCCACCTCATCCCCACTTCGGTTATTGCTTTGTGCGATGTGGGCAAGGCTTGATTACCCGAAGGACACGCAGCGCTGGATTCTCCATGGCGATCAAGCACAGGATAACAGCAGAGCACGAGGCAAAAATCAAGTGGTGAGGCCCCACCCCCACCTCTGTGTCCAGAATTTAGCTCTCCTCCTCCTACCCAGCCCTTCCCTTCCCTTCCCTTCCCGCCATGTGCCAAGGCAGTCAGTCTCTGCGGAGGCCTAGAAGGCTGCCAGCTGCCCTTGATCTTCAGGGCTCCTCTGACTCTCTCAGGACACGGCCGCCTCTCCTGGGCTGGGATTCTGAGGCCAGGCCCTGGTGGCAGTAGTAATCCCTCCAGGAGACCCTCCTGCATCAATAACCACCACCTACCCAGCGAAATCGGTCAGGGCTGAAGTGAAGAGCATTGCTCCAGCCCATATGGGCAACCAGTCCATAGATTCAACCACATAGTGTGGGACTGGAGTCACAATAGGCCTGACTGGGTAAAGGCGGCAGGTTCCCTGCTCCAAGGGGCGTCAGTGAACCAGTTGGGTTTTTACAACAGCTTCATGGTCAGCCCACAAGAACAACTTGCATTTATATAGCACCTTTCACAACCTCAGGACATCCCTAAGCGCTTCACAGCCAATGAAGTACTTTTGAAGTGTAGTAATGTAGGAAACGCAGAAGCCAATTTGCGCAAGTCAGATCCCACAAACAGCAATGAGATAATGACCAGATCATTTGTTTTTGGTGATGCTGATTGAGGGATCAATATTGGCCCCAGGACACTGGGGAGAAGTCCCCTGCTCTTCTTCAAATAGTGCCGTGGGATCTTTTACATCCACCTGAGAGAGCCTCGGGTTTTTTTATTCGTTCATGGGATGTGGGCATCGCTGGCAAGGCCCTTGAGAAGGTGGTGGTGAGCCACCTTCTTGAACCTCTGAAGTCCATGTGGTGAAGGTACTGCCTCAGTACTGCACTGAAGTGTCAACCTGCATTACATGCTCAAGTCTCTGGGTTGGGGCTTGAACCCATGACCTTCTGACTCAGAGGCAAGCGTGCTGCCCACTGAGCCACAGCTGACATATATTCCGGAATTTAGTTTCACAGCTTTGCTGTGGTGAGATTTGAACTCATGACCTCCGGGTTCCTAGTCCAATACCATGACCCCTACACCTCTATATCCAACAAATAAACTCCTCATCGCACCATTACAGCAGCCCTTCTCCCCCACACCCTACAAGACCTACGTGATTGATCAACGCTGACCTTTCACACAGTTATAGGTGAGGGGCGGATTGCGATTGGTCAATGCTGACCTTTCACACAGTTATAGGTGAGGGGCAGATTGCGATTGGTCAATGCTGACCTTTCACACTGTTATAGGTGAGGGGCAGATTGCGATTGGTCAATGCTGACCTTGCACACAGTTATAGGTGAGGGGCAGATTGCGATTGGTCAATGCTGACCTTTCACACAGTTATAGGTGAGGGGCAGATTGTGATTGGTCAATGCTGACTTACATGATGCGTGAGAGCAGGCTCATTCCCTCCATCTCGAGCAGTTCCTGAGAGCCCATGGAGCCGGTTTCATCTGATGCTAGTATCCCTGCAGAGACAGAGCAGTCACAACATTCACATATTTAAAATTATCAGCCTTGGCTCAGTGATAACACTCTCGCCCGAGTCAGAAGATCGTGGGCTCAAGCCCCACTCCAGAGACTTGAGTCATAATCCAGGTTGAGACTCCCTCAGGGACCGCCGCACTGTCAGAAGTGCCGTCTTTCGGATGAGATGTTAAACCGACACAGGTGGACATACAAGATCCAAAGAAAGAAAGACTTGCATTTCTATAGTCCCTTTCATGACCTTAGGACACCCAAAGCACTTTACAGCCAATGAAGTACTTTTGAAGTGTAGTCACTTGTGCGGTGCACAATTTGCGCACAGCAAACTCCCACAAACAGCAATGACCAAATAATTTGTTTTAGTGAAGTTGGATCACCGGGGAGAACTCCCCTGCTCTTCTTCGAATAGTGCCATGGGATCTTTTACATCCACCTGAGAGAGCGGACGGGGCCTCGGTTTGATGTCTCATCCTAAAGACGGCACCTCCGACAGTGCAGCACTCCCTCAGTAATGCACTGGAGTGTCAGCCTGGACTACGTGCTCAAGTCTCTGGAGTGGGACTTGAACCTACAACCTTCTGCCTTAGAGGCGAGACACTATTTGAAGAGCAGGGAGGAGGAGGGGTCTGACTTGAGGATTTCTGAGATATTTTCTGTTCCGTGTAACCACGCAGTCTCAGACTAATAAACCTTTAGTGACTGGTGTATTCCATGTGTAATGGATACTACAGGGCAAACTGCACCTGCAGGCACAATATTAAGAGTTGTGAAAAGTTTGCCAACTCAAAGGGTGGATGGTAGCTGTTTCGTCATCCAGCCTGAGAATTAGGCCTCATTCTGCTACCAAATCTCCGCCACAACTTCCAGGCTTGGATTGTAAAGGTCTCAGGGAAGGTGACTGCCCGTGGCCCCAGGGACTCTGCTCAGCTCCTCACCTTCTCCATGCTTGATGTGGTCCAGGTCAATGTCCTCAGCATGTGTGATCCACTCGAGGTAACCCTTCAGATCTTCGTCCAGCAGCTGCTTCTCCCTGAACTTCTGGAAATCTCCCCGTGACTTGGCCTTCTCTCTCTCTCTGGAGAACTCCCTGGATTACACACAGAAAGAAGGTCGCAGGTCATTCCTCCAGAGGAGACACATGCTCCCCAATTAGCGTGGCTCAGTGGCCAGCACTCTTGCCTCTGAGCCAGAAGGTCATGGGCTCAAGTCCTACTCCAGAGACTTGAGCCCATTAACTAGGCTGACACTCCCAGTGCAGTACTGAGGGAGTGCTGCACTGTCAGAGGTGCCATTTTTCGGATGAGTCTTTTGACTGAAGGGTCTGTTCTATAAAAATAGCGAGTGCACTTCAAAATAATCAATTTTACGAAAAATAACATCAGCCATACTTTTAGATCTCACCAGTCAATGGTATTGCCGCCCCCTTTTCTTACTTCACATTGAACTGCATCTGCCCCCTGTCTGCCCCTCCTGCTACATTGATATGGTGGTGTAGTGGACCTGAAATATGACAGGGCTTCTCCAGGGATTGATGAAGTAAACAGCTCAGGGTCACAGGAGGAACTCAGTCCCAACCACCTCCAACATTACAGAAAGCTTGAAACAAATTCCGGGTGAAAGAAACATCAGCGATCGGGGGAATTACTGGTCAGTCAGGGTGCGAATACTGGAGATGACTGGAAGCAGTCACTGGTCCCACCATCCTGCCAGGAAATCAGTGGGGATGGCAAACTGTGACAAGGATTGTGAATGAATGCACCGCAACAGAGATTTGTTTAGCATTCTCAGGATGTGGGCATCACTGGCAAGGCCTGTATTTATTGGCCATCCCTAGTTGCTCTAAGAATACAGGTTTTGTACAACTTACTGGCTCGATGGGCCAGTTCAGAGGGTAGCTGCGCATCAACCACGTTGGTGTGGGACTGGAGTGACACAGGCCAGACCGGGTAAGGACGGCAGGTTTCCATCCCTAAAGGACATTAGGGAAACAGTTGGGTTCCATACGACAATCCGACAGCTTCACGGTCACGTTTACCGAGAACAGCCTTTTATTGCCAGTTTTTTTTTAACTGAATATAAATTATTAAAGGGTATGGCAATGAGGACAATGGGATTAGATTGGGTGGGATATTAAAGGGTATGGGGAGTGAGCAGGAGAGTGGGATTAGACTGGGTGGGATATTAAAGGGTATGGGGAGTGAGCGGGAGAGTGGGATTTAGACTGGGTGGGATATTAAAGGGTATGGGGAGTGAGCAGGAGAGTGGGATTAGACTGGGTGGGATATTAAAGGGTATGGGGAGTGAGGGGGAGAGTGGGATTAGACTGGGTGGGATATTAAAGGGTGTGGGGAGTGAGCAGGAGAGTGGGATTAGACTGGGTGGGAAATTAAAGGGTGTGGGGAGTGAGCAGGAGAGTGGGATTAGACTGGGTGGAATATTAAAAGGTGTGGGGAGTGAGCAGGAGAGTGGGATTAGACTGGGTGGGATATTAAAGGGTGTGGGGAGTGAGCAGGAGAGTGGGATTGGACTGGGTGGGATACTAAAGGGTGTGGGGGGTGAGCAGGAGAGTGGGATTAGACTGGGTGGGATATTAAAGGGTATGGGGAGTGAGCAGGAGAGTGGGATTAGACTGGGTGGAATATTAAAGGGTGTGGGGAGTGAGCAGGAGAGTGGGATTAGACTGGGTGGAATATTAAAAGGTGTGGGGAGTGAGCAGGAGAGTGGGATTAGACTGGGTGGGATATTAAAGGGTGTGGGGAGTGAGCAGGAGAGTGGGATTGGACTGGGTGGGATACTAAAGGGTGTGGGGGGTGAGCAGGAGAGTGGGATTAGACTGGGTGGGATATTAAAGGGTATGGGGAGTGAGCAGGAGAGTGGGATTGGACTGGGTGGGATATTAAAGGGTGTGGGGGTGAGCAGGAGAGTGGGATTAGACTGGGTGGGATATTAAAGGGTATGGGGAGTGCAGGAGAGTGGGATTAGACTGGGTGGGATATTAAAGGGTGTGGGGAGTGAGCAGGAGAGTGGGATTAGACTGGGTGGGATATTAAAGGGTATTGGGAGTGAGCAGGAGAGTGGGATTAGACTGGGTGGAATATTAAAGGGTGTGGGGAGTGAGCAGGAGAGTGGGGTTAGACTGGGTGGGATATTAAAGGGTATGGGGAGTGAGGGGGAGAGTGGGATTAGACTGGGTGGGACATTATAGGGTATGGGGAGTGAGCAAGAGGGTTGGATTCGACTGGGTGGGATATTAAAGGGTATGGGGAGTGAGCAGGAGAGTGGGATTAGACTGGGTGGGATATTAAAGGGTACGGGGAGTGAGCAGGAGAGTGGGATTAGACTGGGTGGGATATTAAATGGTATGGAGAGTGACGTAAGAAAACTACTCGGCACTTGGTCTAAGCGTTAAACAAAGCTTTAATCAACTGTTTTACAACATGGAGGTCTAGTTGTGTCCTTCACTAGTTCCCGTTAAGAATGTCCTGCACGAGCTGGGCCCGTGCCCGAGTATTTATACTCTCCCTGGACAGCGCCACCCATAGGCCGCTCAGTATTATTTCATAAGTCTTTCTTTCATGGATGACTGATTCATGTCAGAGA
This sequence comes from Somniosus microcephalus, assembly GCF_052327205.1. Classification (NCBI taxonomy): domain Eukaryota; kingdom Metazoa; phylum Chordata; class Chondrichthyes; order Squaliformes; family Somniosidae; genus Somniosus; species Somniosus microcephalus. The sequence goes on from NC_141004.1 coordinate 74,386,863, forward strand.
GTATGCAGGAGAGTGGGATTAGACTGGGTGGAATATTAAAGGGTGTGGGGAGTGAGCAAGAGAGTGGGATTAGACTGGGTGGAATATTAAAAGGTGTGGGGAGTGAGCAAGAGAGTGGGATTAGTCTGGGTGGAATATTAATAGGTGTGGGGAGTGAGGGGGAGAGTGGGATTAGACTGGGTGGGATATTAAAGGGTATGGGGAGTGAGCAGGAGAGTGGGATTGGACTGGGTGGGATATTAAAGGGTGTGGGGAGTGAGGGGAAGAGTGGGATTAGACTGGGTGGGATATTAAAGGGTATGGGGAGTGAGCAGGAGAGTGGGTTTAGACTGGGTGGGATATTAAAGGGTGTGGGGAGTGAGGGGGAGAGTGGGATTAGACTAAAGTGGAATGTTACAGGGTTTGGGGAGTGATGGGAGAGTGGAATTAGACTGGGTGGGATATTAAAAGGTACGGGGAGTGAGGGGAAGAGTGAGATTAGACTGGGTGGGATATTAAAGGGTGTGGGGAGTGAGCAGGAGAGTGGGATTAGACTGGGTGGGATATTAAAGGGTGTGGGGAGTGAGCGGGAGAGTGGGATTAGACTGGGTGGGATATTAAAGGGTGTGGGGAGTGAGTGGGCGAGTGGGATTAGACTGGGTGGGATATTAACGGGCGTGGGGAGTGAGCAGGAGAGCGGGATTAGACTGGGTGGGATATTAAAGGGGGTGGGGAGTGAGGGGGAGAGTGGGATTAGACTGGGTGGGATATTAAAAGGTGTGGGGAGTGATGGGAGAGTGGGATTAGAATGGGTGAGATATTAAAGGGTGTGGGGAGTGAGCGGGCGAGTGGGATTAGTCTGGGTGGGATATTACAGGGTGTGGGGAGTGAGCGGGCGAGTGGGATTAGTCTGGGTGGGATATTAACGGGTGTGGGGAGTGAGCGGGCGAGTGGGATTAGACTGGGTGGGATATTAAACGGTGTGGGGAGTGAGCGGTCGAGTAGGATTAGACTGGGTGGGATATTAAAGGGTGTGGGGAGTGAGCGGGCGAGTGGGATTAGACTGGGTGGGATATTAAAGGGTGTGGTGAGTGAGCAGGAGAGTGAGATTAGACTGGGTGGGATATTAAAGGGTGTGGGGAGTGAGCGGGCGAGTGGGATTAGACTGGGTGGGATATTAACGGGTGTGGGGAGTGAGTGGGCGAGAGGGATTAGACTGGGTGGGATATTAAAGGGTGCGGGGAGTGAGCGGGCGAGTGGGATTAGTCTGGGTGGGATATTAACGGTTGTGCGGAGTGAGCGGGCGAGTGGGATTTGACTGGGTGGGATATTAAAGGGTGTGGGGAGTGAGCGGGCGAGTGGGATCAGACTGGGTGGGATATTAAAGGGTGTGGGGAGTGAGCGGGCGAGTGGGATCAGACTGGGTGGGATATTAAAGGGAGTGGGGAGTGAGCAGGAGAGTGAGATTAGACTGGGTGGGATATTAACGGGTGTGGGGAGTGAGCGGGCGAGTGGGATTAGACTGGGTGGGATATTAAAGGGTGTGGGGAGTGAGGGGGAGAGTGGGATTAGACTGGGTGGGATATTAAAGGGTGTGGGGTGTGAGGGGGAGAGTGGGATTAGTCGAGGTGGGATATTACAGGGTGTGGGGAGTGAGCGGGCGAGTGGGATTAGTCTGGGTGGGATATTAAAGGGTGTGGGGAGTGAGCGGGCGAGTGGAATTAGACTGGGTGGGATATTAAAGGGTGTGGGGAGTGAGGGGGAGAGTGGGATTCGACTGGGTGGGATATTAACGGGTGTGGGGAGTGAGCGGGCGAGTGGGATTAGTCTGGGTGCGATATTAAAGGGTGTGGGGAGTGAGCGGGCGAGTGGGATTAGACTGGGTGGGATATTACACGGTGTGGGAAGTGAGCGGGCAAGTGGGATTCGTCTGGGTGGGATATTAAAGGGTGTGGGGAGTGAGCGGGCGAGTAGGATTCGACTGGGTGGGATATTAAAGGGTGTGGGGAGTGAGCGGGCGAGTGGGATTAGTCTGGGTGGGATATTAAAGGGTGTGGGGAGTGAGCGGGCGAGTGGGATTAGTCTGGGTGGGATATTAAAGGGTGTGGGGAGTGAGCGGGCGAGTGGGATTCGTCTGGGTGGGATATTAAAGGGTGTGGGGAGTGAGCGGGCGAGTAGGATTAGACTGGGTGGGATATTAAAGGGTGTGGGGAGTGAGCGGGCGAGTGGGATTAGACTGGGTGGGATATTAAAGGGTGTGGGGAGTGAGCGGGCGAGTGGGATTAGACTGGGTGGGATATTAAAGGGTGTGGGGAGTGAGCAGGAGAGTGAGATTAGACTGGGTGGGATATTAACGGGTGTGGGGAGTGAGCGGGCGAGTGGGATTAGACTGGGTGGGATATTAAAGGGTGTGGGGAGTGAGGGGGAGAGTGGGATTAGACTGGGTGGGATATTAAAGGGTGTGGGGTGTGAGGGGGAGAGTGGGATTAGTTGAGGTGGGATATTACAGGGTGTGGGGAGTGAGCGGGCGAGTGGGGTTAGACTGGGTGGGATATTAAAGGGTGCGGGGAGTGAGCGGGCGAGTGGGATTAGACTGGGTGGGATATTACAGGGTGTGGGGAGTGAGCAGGAGAGTGGGATTAGACTGGGTGGGATATTAAAGGGTGTGGGGAGTGAGCGGGCGAGTGGGATTAGACTGGGTGGGATATTAAAGGGTGCGGGGAGTGAGCGGGCGAGCGGGATTAGACTGAGTGGGATATTAAAGGGTGTGGGGAGTGAGGGGGAGAGTGGGATTAGACTAAAGTGGAATGTTACAGGGTGTGGGGAGTGAGCGGGCGAGCGGGATTAGTCGAGGTGGGATATTAACGGGTGTGAGGAGTGAGCGGGCGAATGGGATTAGTCTGGGTGGAATATTAAGGGTGTGGGGAGTGAGGGGGAGAGTGGGATTAGACTGGGTGGCATATTAAAGGGTGTGGGGAGTGAGCGGGCGAGTGGGATCAGACTGGGTGGGATATTAACGGGTGTGGGGAGTGAGCGGGCGAGTGGGATTAGACTGGGTGGGATATTAACGGGTGTGGGGAGTGAGGGGGAGAGTGGGATTAGACTGAGTGGGATATTAAAGGGTGTGGGGAGTGAGCGGGCGAGTGGGATTAGACTGGGTGGGATATTAACGGATGTGGGGAGTGAGCGGGCGAGTGGGATTAGTCGAGATGGGATATTAACGGGTGTGGGGAGTGAGCGGGCGAGTGGGATTAGTCGAGGTGGGATATTACAGGGTGTGGGGAGTGAGCGGGCGAGTGGGATTAAACTGGGTGGGATATTAACGGGTGTGGGGAGTGAGCGGGCGAGTGGGATTAGTCGAGGTGGGATATTACAGGGTGTGGGGAGTGAGCGGGCGAGTGGGATTAGTCGAGGTGGGATATTAACGGGTGTGGGGAGTGAGCGGGCGAGTGGGATTAGTCTGGGTGGGATATTAACGGGTGCAGGGAGTGAGGGGGAGAGTGGGATTCGTCGAGGTGGGATATTAATGGGTGTGGGGAGTGAGCGGGCGAGTGGGATTAGTCTGGGAGGGATATTAACAGGTGCGGGGAGTGAGGGGGAGAGTGGGATTAGTCGAGGTGGGATATTAACGGGAGTGGGGAGTGAGCGGGTGAGTGGGATTAGTCGAGGTGGGATATTAACGGGTGTGGGGAGTGAGCGGGCGAGTGGGATTAGTCGAGGTGGGATATTAAAGGGTGTGGGGAGTGAGCGGGCGACTGGGATTAGTCGAGGTGGGATATTAAAGGGTGTGGGGAGTGAGGGGGAGAGTGGGATTAGACTGGGTGGGATATTAAAGGGTGTGGGGAGTGAGGGGGTGATGCGCTATCAATTACTCATAAAAGACTGAGAGTTAGAAGAGTAACTAAAGGCTTTTATTAACAACAGAATGGAGCTCTGCCTCGAGTGGTCGACCGGTCCAGAAATACAAAGGGCTGGGGAGCAGTCACCTTTATACTAGGACCTGTGGGAGGAGTCAGCCGAGGCATGTCCAGGCATGTACACAGTGGAATACAAACATGACAAACAGGAATACAAACAGTGGTTTACCACAGGGGGCGAGTGGGATTAGACTGGGTGGGATATTAAAGGGTGTGGGGAGTGAGGGGGAGAGTGGGATTAGACGAGGTGGGATATTAAAGGGTGTGGGGAGTGAGCGGGCGAGTGGGATTAGTCGAGGTGGGATATTAACGGGTGTGGGGAGTGAGCGGGCGAGTGGGATTAGACTGGGTGGGATATTAAAGGGTGTGGGGAGTGAGCGGGCGAGTGGGATTAGACTGGGTGGGATATTAACGGGTGTGGGGAGTGAACGGGCGAGTGGGATTAGACTGGGTGGGATATTAAAGGGTGTGGGGAGTGAGCGGGCGAGTGGGATTAGTCTGGGTGGGATATTAACGGGTGTGGGGAGTGAGGGGGAGAGTGGGATTAGTCGAGGTGGGATATTAGCGGGTGTGGGGAGTGAGCGGGCGAGTGGGATTAGTCGAGGTGGGATATCAAAGGGTGTGGGGAGTGAGCGGGCGAGCGGGATTAGACGAGGTGGGATATTAACGGGTGTGGGGAGTGAGCGGGCGAGTGGGATGAGTCGGGGTGGGATATTAAAGGGTGTGGGGAGTGAGCGGGCGAGCGGGATTAGACGAGGTGGGATATTAAAGGGTGTGGGGAGTGAGCGGGCGAGCGGGATTAGTCGGGGTGGGATATTAAAGGGTGTGGGGAGTGAGCGGGCGAGCGGGATTAGACGAGGTGGGATATTAACGGGTGTGGGGAGTGAGCGGGCGAGTGGGATTAGTCGGGGTGGGATATTAAAGGGTGTGGGGAGTGAGCGGGCGACTGGGATTAGTCGAGGTGGGATATTAAAGGGTGTGGGGAGTGAGGGGGAGAGTGGGATTAGACTGGGTGGGATATTAAAGGGTGTGGGGAGTGAGGGGGTGATGCGCTATCAATTACTCATAAAAGACTGAGAGTTAGAAGAGTAACTAAAGGCTTTTATTAACAACAGAATGGAGCTCTGCCTCGAGTGGTCGACCGGTCCAGAAATACAAAGGGCTGGGGAGCAGTCACCTTTATACTAGGACCTGTGGGAGGAGTCAGCCGAGGCATGTCCAGGCATGTACACAGTGGAATACAAACATGACAAACAGGAATACAAACAGTGGTTTACCACAGGGGGCGAGTGGGATTAGACTGGGTGGGATATTAAAGGGTGTGGGGAGTGAGGGGGAGAGTGGGATTAGACGAGGTGGGATATTAAAGGGTGTGGGGAGTGAGCGGGCGAGTGGGATTAGTCGAGGTGGGATATTAACGGGTGTGGGGAGTGAGCGGGCGAGTGGGATTAGACTGGGTGGGATATTAAAGGGTGTGGGGAGTGAGCGGGCGAGTGGGATTAGACTGGGTGGGATATTAACGGGTGTGGGGAGTGAACGGGCGAGTGGGATTAGACTGGGTGGGATATTAAAGGGTGTGGGGAGTGAGCGGGCGAGTGGGATTAGTCTGGGTGGGATATTAACGGGTGTGGGGAGTGAGGGGGAGAGTGGGATTAGTCGAGGTGGGATATTAGCGGGTGTGGGGAGTGAGCGGGCGAGTGGGATTAGTCGAGGTGGGATATCAAAGGGTGTGGGGAGTGAGCGGGCGAGCGGGATTAGACGAGGTGGGATATTAACGGGTGTGGGGAGTGAGCGGGCGAGCGGGATTAGTCGGGGTGGGATATTAAAGGGTGTGGGGAGTGAGCGGGCGAGCGGGATTAGACGAGGTGGGATATTAACGGGTGTGGGGAGTGAGCGGGCGAGTGGGATTAGTCGGGGTGGGATATTAACGGGTGTGGGGAGTGAGGGGGAGTGGGATTGGTCTGGGTGGGATATTAACGGGTGTGGGGAGTGAGGGGGAGTGGGATTAGTCGAGGTGGGATATTAACGGGTGTGGGGAGTGAGGGGGAGAGTGGGATTAGTCGAGGTGGGATATTAACGGGTGTGGGAGTGAGCGGGCGAGTGGGACTACACTGGGTAGGATATTACAGGGTGTGGGGAGTGAGGGGGAGAGTGGGATTAGACTGGGTGGGATATTAACGGGTGTGGGGAGTGAGCGGGAGAGTGGGTTAGTCGAGGTGGGATATTAACGGGTGTGGGGAGTGAGCGGGCGAGTGGGATTAGTCGAGGTGGGATATTAATGGGTGTGGGGAGTGAGGGGGAGAGTGGGATTAGTCGAGGTGGGATATTAAAGGGTACGGGGAGTGAGGGGGAGAGTGGGATTAGACTGGGTGGGATATTAAAGGGTGTGGGGAGTGAGGGGGAGAGTGGGATTAGACGAGGTGGGATATTAAAGGGTGTGGGGAGTGAGCGGGCGAGTGGGATTAGTCGAGGTGGGATATTAAAGGGTACGGGGAGTGAGGGGGAGAGTGGGATTAGACGAGGTGGGATATTAAAGGGTGTGGGGAGTGAGCGGGCGAGTGGGATTAGTCGAGGTGGGATATTAAAGGGTGTGGGGAGTGATGGGCGAGTGGGATTAGTCGAGGTGGGATATTAAAGGGTACGGGGAGTGAGCGGGAGAGTGGGATTAGACTGGGTGGGATATTAAAGGGTGTGGGGAGTGAGCGGGCGAGTGGGATTAGACTGGGTGGGATATTACAGGGTACGGGGAGTGAGCGGGTGAGTGGGATTCGTCGAGGTGGGATATTAACTGGTGTGGGGAGTGAGCGGGCGAGTGGGATTAGTCGAGGTGGGATATTAACGGGTGTGGGGAGTGAGCGGGCGAGTGGGATTAGTCGAGGTGGGATATTACAGGGTGTGGGGAGTGAGCGGGCGAGTGGGATAAGTCGAGGTGGGATATTACAGGGTGTGGGGAGTGAGCGGGCGAGTGGGATTAGGCTGGGTGTGATATTAAAGGGTGTGGGGAGTGAGCGGGCGAGTGGGATTAGACTGGGTGGGATATTAACAGGTGTGGGGAGTGAGCGGGCGAGTGGGATTAGTCTGGGTGGGATATTAACGGATGTGGGGAGTGAGGGGGAGAGTGGGATTAGTCTGGGTGGGATATTAACGGGTGTGGGGAGTGAGCGGGCGAGTGGGATTAGTCGAGGTGGGATATTAAAGGGTGTGGGGAGTGAGCGGGCGAGCGGGATTAGACGAGGTGGGATATTAACGGGTGTGGGGAGTGAGGGGGAGTGGGATTAGTCTGGGTGGGATATTAACGGGTGTGGGGAGTGAGCGGGAGAGTGGGATTAGTCGAGGTGGGATATTAACGGGTGTGGGGAGTGAGCGGGCGAGTGAGATTAGTCGAGGTGGGATATTAACGGGTGTGGGGAGTGAGCGGGCGAGTGGGATTAGTCTGGGTGGGATATTAAAGGGTGTGGGGAGTGAGGGGGAGAGTGGGATTAGACTGGGTGGGATATTAACGGGTGTGGGGAGTGAGCGGGCGAGTGGGATTAGTCTGGGTGGGATATTAAAGGGTGTGGGGAGTGAGGGGGAGAGTGGGATTAGACTGGGTGGGATATTGAAGGGTGTGGGGAGTGAGCGGGTGAGTGGGATTAGTCGAGGTGGGATATTAACGGGTGCAGGGAGTGAGCGGGTGAGTGGGATTAGTCTGGGTGGGACATTAAAGGGTGTGGGGAGTGAGGGGGAGAGTGGGATTAGACTGGGTGGGATATTAAAGGGTGTGGGGAGTGAGGGGGAGAGTGGGATTAGACGAGGTGGGATATTAAAGGGTGTGGGGAGGGAGCGGGCGAGTGGGATTAGTTGAGGTGGGATATTAAAGGGTACGGGGAGTGAGGGGGAGAGTGGGATTAGACTGGGTGGGATATTAAAGGGTGTGGGGAGTGAGGGGGAGAGTGGGATTAGACGAGGTGGGATATTAAAGGGTGTGGGGAGTGAGCGGGCGAGTGGGATTAGTCGAGGTGGGATATTAACGGGTGTGGGGAGTGAGCGGGTGAGTGGGATTAGACTGGGTGGGATATTAACGGGTGTGGGGAGTGAGCGGGCGAGTGGGATTAGACTGGGTGGGATATTAAAGGGTGTGGGGAGTGAGCGGGAGAGTGGGATTAGTCTGGGTGGGATATTAACGGGTGTGGGGAGTGAGGGGGAGAGTGGGATTAGTCGAGGTGGGATATTAGCGGGTGTGGGGAGTGAGCGGGCGAGTGGGATTAGTCGAGGAGGGATGTCAAAGGGTGTGGGGAGTGAGCGGGCGAGTGGGATTAGTCTGGGTGGGATATTAAAGGGTGTGGGGAGTGAGCGGGCGAGTGGAATTAGACTGGGTGGGATATTAAAGGGTGTGGGGAGTGAGGGGGAGAGTGGGATTCGACTGGGTGGGATATTAACGGGTGTGGGGAGTGAGCGGGCGAGTGGGATTAGTCTGGGTGTGATATTAAAGGGTGTGGGGAGTGAGCGGGCGAGTGGGATTAGACTGGGTGGGATATTAAAGGGTGTGGGGAGTGAGGGGGAGAGTGGGATTCGACTGGGTGGGATATTAACGGGTGTGGCGAGTGAGCGGGCGAGTGGGATTAGTCTGGGTGCGATATTAAAGGGTGTGGGGAGTGAGCGGGCGAGTAGGATTAGACTGGGTGGGATATTAAAGGGTGTGGGGAGTGAGCGGGCGAGTGGGATTCGTCTGGGTGGGATATTAAAGGGTGTGGGGAGTGAGCGGGCGAGTAGGATTAGACTGGGTGGGATATTAAAGGGTGTGGGGAGTGAGCGGGCGAGTGGGATTAGTCTGGGTGGGATATTAAAGGGTGTGGGGAGTGAGCGGGCGAGTGGGATTAGTCTGGGTGGGATATTAAAGGGTGTGGGGAGTGAGCGGGCGAGTGGGATTCGTCTGGGTGGGATATTAAAGGGTGTGGGGAGTGAGCGGGCGAGTAGGATTAGACTGGGTGGGATATTAAAGGGTGTGGGGAGTGAGCGGGCGAGTGGGATTAGACTGGGTGGGATATTAAAGGGTGTGGGGAGTGAGCGGGCGAGTGGGATTAGACTGGGTGGGATAATAAAGGGTGTGGGGAGTGAGGGGGAGAGTGGGATTAGACTGGGTGGGATATTAAAGGGTGTGGGGTGTGAGGGGGAGAGTGGGATTAGTTGAGGTGGGATATTACAGGGTGTGGGGAGTGAGCGGGCGAGTGGGGTTAGACTGGGTGGGATATTAAAGGGTGCGGGGAGTGAGCGGGCGAGTGGGATTAGACTGGGTGGGATATTACAGGGTGTGGGGAGTGAGCGGGCCAGTGGGATTAGACTGGGTGGGATATGAAAGGGTGTGGGGAGTGAGCGGGCGAGTGGGATTAGACTGGGTGGGATATTAAAGGGCGCGGGGAGTGAGCGGGCGAGCGGGATTAGTCGAGGTGGGATATTACAGGGTGTGGGGAGTGAGCAGGAGAGTGGGATTAGACTGGGTGGGATATTAAAGGGTGTGGGGAGTGAGCGGGCGAGTGGGATTAGACTGGGTGGGATATTAAAGGGTGCGGGGAGTGAGCGGGCGAGCGGGATTAGACTGAGTGGGATATTAAAGGGTGTGGGGAGTGAGGGGGAGAGTGGGATTAGACTAAAGTGGAATGTTACAGGGTGTGGGGAGTGAGCGGGCGAGCGGGATTAGTCGAGGTGGGATATTAACGGGTGTGAGGAGCGGGCGAATGGGATTAGTCTGGGTGGAATATTAAGGGTGTGGGGAGTGAGGGGGAGAGTGGGATTAGACTGGGTGGCATATTAAAGGGTGTGGGGAGTGAGCGGGCGAGTGGGATCAGACTGGGTGGGATATTAACGGGTGTGGGGAGTGAGCGGGCGAGTGGGATTAGACTGGGTGGGATATTAACGGGTGTGGGGAGTGAGGGGGAGAGTGGGATTAGACTGGGTGGGATATTAAAGGGTGTGGGGAGTGAGCGGGCGAGTGGGATTAGACTGGGTGGGATATTAACGGATGTGGGGAGTGAGCGGGCGAGTGGGATTAGTCGAGATGGGATATTAACGGGTGTGGGGAGTGAGCGGGCGAGTGGGATTAGTCGAGGTGGGATATTACAGGGTGTGGGGAGTGAGCGGGCGAGTGGGATTAAACTGGGTGGGATATTAACGGGTGTGGGGAGTGAGCGGGCGAGTGGGATTAGTCGAGGTGGGATATTACAGGGTGTGGGGAGTGAGCGGGCGAGTGGGATTAGTCGAGGTGGGATATTAACGGGTGTGGGGAGTGAGCGGGCGAGTGGGATTAGTCTGGGTGGGATATTAACGGGTGCAGGGAGTGAGGGGGAGAGTGGGATTCGTCGAGGTGGGATATTAACGGGTGTGGGGAGTGAGCGGGCGAGTGGGATTAGTCTGGGTGGGATATTAACGGGTGCGGGGAGTGAGGGGGAGAGTGGGATTAGTCGAGGTGGGATATTAACGGGAGTGGGGAGTGAGCGGGTGAGTGGGATTAGTCGAGGTGGGATATTAACGGGTGTGGGGAGTGAGCGGGCGAGTGGGATTAGTCGAGGTGGGATATTAAAGGGTGTGGGGAGTGAGCGGGCGACTGGGATTAGTCGAGGTGGGATATTAAAGGGTGTGGGGAGTGAGGGGGCGAGTGGGATTAGACTGGGTGGGATATTAAAGGGTGTGGGGAGTGAGGGGGTGATGCGCTATCAATTACTCATAAAAGACTGAGAGTTAGAAGAGTAACTAAAGGCTTTTATTAACAACAGAATGGAGCTCTGCCTCGAGTGGTCGACCGGTCCAGAAATACAAAGGGCTGGGGAGCAGTCACCTTTATACTAGGACCTGTGGGAGGAGTCAGCCGAGGCATGTCCAGGCATGTACACAGTGGAATACAAACATGACAAACAGGAATACAAACAGTGGTTTACCACAGGGGGCGAGTGGGATTAGACTGGGTGGGATATTAAAGGGTGTGGGGAGTGAGGGGGAGAGTGGGATTAGACGAGGTGGGATATTAAAGGGTGTGGGGAGTGAGCGGGCGAGTGGGATTAGTCGAGGTGGGATATTAACGGGTGTGGGGAGTGAGCGGGCGAGTGGGATTAGACTGGGTGGGATATTAAAGGGTGTGGGGAGTGAGCGGGCGAGTGGGATTAGACGAGGTGGGATATTAACGGGTGTGGGGAGTGAGGGGGAGAGTGGGATTAGACGAGGTGGGATATTACAGGGTGTGGGGAGTGAGCGGGCGAGTGGGATTAGACGAGGTGGGATATTACAGGGTGTGGGGAGTGAGGGGGAGAGTGGGATTAGTCGAGGTGGGATATTAAAGGGTGTGGGGAGTGAGTGGGCGAGTGGGATTAGACTGGGTGGGATATTAACGGGTGTGGGGAGTGAGCGGGAGAGTGGGATTAGTCGAGGTGGGATATTAACGGGTGTGGGGAGTGAGCGGGCGAGTGGGATTAGTCTGGGTGGGCTATTACAGGGTGTGGGGAGTGAGCGGGCGAGTGGCATTAGTCTGGGTGGGATATTAACGGGTGTGGGGAGTGAGCTTAGTCGAGGTGGGATATTAACGGGTGTGGGGAGTGAGCGGGTGAGTGGGATTAGTCGAGGTGGGATATTAACGGGTGTGGGCAGTGAGCGGGCGAGTGGGATTAGTCTGGGTGGGATATTAAAGGGTGTGGGGAGTGAGGGGGAGAGTGGGATTAGACGAGGTGGGATATTAAAGGGTGTGGGGAGTGAGCGGGCGAGTGGGATTAGTTGAGGTGGGATATTAAAGGGTACGGGGAGTGAGGGGGAGAGTGGGATTAGACGAGGTGGGATATTAAAGGGTGTGGGGAGTGAGCGGGCGAGTGGGATTAGTCTGGGTGGGATATTAACGGGTGTGGGGAGTGAGCGGGTGAGTGGGATTAGTCGAGGTGGGATATTAACGGGTGTGGGGAGTGAGCGGGTGAGTGGGATTAGTCGAGGTGGGATATTAACGGGTGCGGGGAGTGAGCGGGTGAGTGGGATTAGTCGAGGTGGGATATTAACGGGTGTGGGGAGTGAGCGGGCGAGTGGGATTAGTCTGGGTGGGATATTAAAGGGTGTGGGGAGTGAGGGGGAGAGTGGGATTAGACTGGGTGGGATATTAAAGGGTGTGGGGAGTGAGGGGGAGAGTGGGATTAGACGAGGTGGGATATTAAAGGGTGTGGGGAGTGAGCGGGCGAGTGGGATTAGTTGAGGTGGGATATTAAAGGGTACGGGGAGTGAGGGGGAGAGTGGGATTAGACTGGGCGGGATATTAAAGGGTGTGGGGAGTGAGGGGGAGAGTGGGATTAGACGAGGTGGGATATTAAAGGCTGTGGGGAGTGAGCGGGCGAGTGGGATTAGTCGAGGTGGGATGTTAACGGGTGTGGGGAGTGAGCGGGCGAGTGGGATTAGACTGGGTGGGATATTAAAGGGTGTGGGGAGTGAGGGGGAGTGGGATTAGTCTGGGTGGGATATTAAAGGGTGTGGGGAGTGAGCGGGCGAGTGGGATTAGACTGGGTGGGATATTAACGGGTGTGGGGAGTGAGCGGGATTAGACTGGGTGGGATATTACAGGGTGTGGGGAGTGAGCGGGCGAGTGGGATTAGTCGAGGTGGGATATTAACGGGTGTGGGGAGTGAGGGGGAGAGTGGGATTAGACTGGGTGGGATATTAACGGGTGTGGGGAGTGAGCGGGCGAGTGGGATTAGACTGGGTGGGATAATACAGGGTGCGGGTAGTAGGGGGGAGAGTGGGATTAGACGAGGTGGGATATTACAGGGTGTGGGGAGTGAGCGGGCGAGTGGGATTAGTCGAGGTGGGATATTACAGGGTGCGGGTAGTAGGGGGGAGAGTGGGATTAGACGAGGTGGGATATTACAGGGTGCGGGGAGTAGGGGGGAGAGTGGGATTAGTCGAGGTGGGATATTACAGGGTGTGGGGAGTGAGGGGGCGAGTGGGATTAGACGAGGTGGGATATTACAGGGTACGGGGAGTGAGGGCGAGTGGGATTAGTCGAGGTGGGATATTACAGGGTGCGGGTAGTAGGGGGGAGAGTGGGATTAGACGAGGTGGGATATTACAGGGTGCGGGTAGTAGGGGGGAGAGTGGGATTAGTCGAGGTGGGACATTACAGGGTGCGGGGAGTGAGCGGGCGAGTGGGATTAGACTGGGTGGGACATTACAGGGTGTGGGGAGTGAGGGGGAGCGGGATTAGTCGAGGTGGGATATTACAGGGTGTGGGGAGTGAGCGGGCGAGTGGGATTAGACTGGGTGGGATATTAAAGGGTGTGGGGAGTGAGGGGGAGAGTGGGATTCGACTGGGTGGGATATTAACGGGTGTGGGGAGTGAGCGGGCGAGTGGGATTAGTCTGGGTGCGATATTAAAGGGTGTGGGGAGTGAGCGGGCGAGTAGGATTAGACTGGGTGGGATATTAAAGGGTGTGGGGAGTGAGCGGGCGAGTGGGATTAGTCTGGGTGGGATATTAAAGGGTGTGGGGAGTGAGCGGGCGAGTGGGATTAGTCTGGGTGGGATATTAAAGGGTGTGGGGAGTGAGCGGGCGAGTGGGATTCGTCTGGGTGGGATATTAAAGGGTGTGGGGAGTGAGCGGGCGAGTAGGATTAGACTGGGTGGGATATTAAAGGGTGTGGGGAGTGAGCGGGCGAGTGGGATTAGACTGGGTGGGATATTAAAGGGTGTGGGGAGTGAGCGGGCGAGTGGGATTAGACTGGGTGGGATATTAAAGGGTGTGGGGAGTGAGGGGGAGAGTGGGATTAGACTGGGTGGGATATTAAAGGGTGTGGGGTGTGAGGGGGAGAGTGGGATTAGTTGAGGTGGGATATTACAGGGTGTGGGGAGTGAGCGGGCGAGTGGGGTTAGACTGGGTGGGATATTAAAGGGTGCGGGGAGTGAGCGGGCGAGTGGGATTAGACTGGGTGGGATATTACAGGGTGTGGGGAGTTAGCGGGCCAGTGGGATTAGACTGGGTGGGATATGAAAGGGTGTGGGGAGTGAGCGGGCGAGTGGGATTAGACTGGGTGGGATATTAAAGGGCGCGGGGAGTGAGCGGGCGAGCGGGATTAGTCGAGGTGGGATATTACAGGGTGTGGGGAGTGAGCAGGAGAGTGGGATTAGACTGGGTGGGATATTAAAGGGTGTGGGGAGTGAGCGGGCGAGTGGGATTAGACTGGGTGGGATATTAAAGGGTGCGGGGAGTGAGCGGGCGAGCGGGATTAGACTGAGTGGGATATTAAAGGGTGTGGGGAGTGAGGGGGAGAGTGGGATTAGACTAAAGTGGAATGTTACAGGGTGTGGGGAGTGAGCGGGCGAGCGGGATTAGTCGAGGTGGGATATTAACGGGTGTGAGGAGCGGGCGAATGGGATTAGTCTGGGTGGAATATTAAGGGTGTGGGGAGTGAGGGGGAGAGTGGGATTAGACTGGGTGGCATATTAAAGGGTGTGGGGAGTGAGCGGGCGAGTGGGATCAGACTGGGTGGGATATTAACGGGTGTGGGGAGTGAGCGGGCGAGTGGGATTAGACTGGGTGGGATATTAACGGGTGTGGGGAGTGAGGGGGAGAGTGGGATTAGACTGGGTGGGATATTAAAGGGTGTGGGGAGTGAGCGGGCGAGTGGGATTAGACTGGGTGGGATATTAACGGATGTGGGGAGTGAGCGGGCGAGTGGGATTAGTCGAGATGGGATATTAACGGGTGTGGGGAGTGAGCGGGCGAGTGGGATTAGTCGAGGTGGGATATTACAGGGTGTGGGGAGTGAGCGGGCTTAAACTGGGTGGGATATTAACGGGTGTGGGGAGTGAGCGGGCGAGTGGGATTAGTCGAGGTGGGATATTACAGGGTGTGGGGAGTGAGCGGGCGAGTGGGATTAGTCGAGGTGGGATATTAACGGGTGTGGGGAGTGAGCGGGCGAGTGGGATTAGTCTGGGTGGGATATTAACGGGTGCAGGGAGTGAGGGGGAGAGTGGGATTCGTCGAGGTGGGATATTAACGGGTGTGGGGAGTGAGCGGGCGAGTGGGATTAGTCTGGGTGGGATATTAACGGGTGCGGGGAGTGAGGGGGAGAGTGGGATTAGTCGAGGTGGGATATTAACGGGAGTGGGGAGTGAGCGGGTGAGTGGGATTAGTCGAGGTGGGATATTAAAGGGTGTGGGGAGTGAGCGGGCGACTGGGATTAGTCGAGGTGGGATATTAAAGGGTGTGGGGAGTGAGGGGGCGAGTGGGATTAGACTGGGTGGGATATTAAAGGGTGTGGGGAGTGAGGGGGTGATGCGCTATCAATTACTCATAAAAGACTGAGAGTTAGAAGAGTAACTAAAGGCTTTTATTAACAACAGAATGGAGCTCTGCCTCGAGTGGTCGACCGGTCCAGAAATACAAAGGGCTGGGGAGCAGTCACCTTTATACTAGGACCTGTGGGAGGAGTCAGCCGAGGCATGTCCAGGCATGTACACAGTGGAATACAAACATGACAAACAGGAATACAAACAGTGGTTTACCACAGGGGGCGAGTGGGATTAGACTGGGTGGGATATTAAAGGGTGTGGGGAGTGAGGGGGAGAGTGGGATTAGACGAGGTGGGATATTAAAGGGTGTGGGGAGTGAGCGGGCGAGTGGGATTAGTCGAGGTGGGATATTAACGGGTGTGGGGAGTGAGCGGGCGAGTGGGATTAGACTGGGTGGGATATTAAAGGGTGTGGGGAGTGAGCGGGCGAGTGGGATTAGACGAGGTGGGATATTAACGGGTGTGGGGAGTGAGGGGGAGAGTGGGATTAGACGAGGTGGGATATTACAGGGTGTGGGGAGTGAGCGGGCGAGTGGGATTAGACGAGGTGGGATATTACAGGGTGTGGGGAGTGAGGGGGAGAGTGGGATTAGTCGAGGTGGGATATTAAAGGGTGTGGGGAGTGAGTGGGCGAGTGGGATTAGACTGGGTGGGATATTAACGGGTGTGGGGAGTGAGCGGGAGAGTGGGATTAGTCGAGGTGGGATATTAACGGGTGTGGGGAGTGAGCGGGCGAGTGGGATTAGTCTGGGTGGGCTATTACAGGGTGTGGGGAGTGAGCGGGCGAGTGGCATTAGTCTGGGTGGGATATTAACGGGTGTGGGGAGTGAGCGGGTGAGTGGGATTAGTCGAGGTGGGATATTAACGGGTGTGGGGAGTGAGCGGGCGAGTGGGATTAGTCTGGGTGGGATATTAAAGGGTGTGGGGAGTGAGGGGGAGAGTGGGATTAGACGAGGTGGGATATTAAAGGGTGTGGGGAGTGAGCGGGCGAGTGGGATTAGTTGAGGTGGGATATTAAAGGGTACGGGGAGTGAGGGGGAGAGTGGGATTAGACGAGGTGGGATATTAAAGGGTGTGGGGAGTGAGCGGGCGAGTGGGATTAGTCTGGGTGGGATATTAACGGGTGTGGGGAGTGAGCGGGTGAGTGGGATTAGTCGAGGTGGGATATTAACGGGTGTGGGGAGTGAGCGGGTGAGTGGGATTAGTCGAGGTGGGATATTAACGGGTGCGGGGAGTGAGCGGGTGAGTGGGATTAGTCGAGGTGGGATATTAACGGGTGTGGGGAGTGAGCGGGCGAGTGGGATTAGTCTGGGTGGGATATTAAAGGGTGTGGGGAGTGAGGGGGAGAGTGGGATTCGACTGGGTGGGATATTAACGGGTGTGGGGAGTGAGCGGGCGAGTGGGATTAGTCTGGGTGTGATATTAAAGGGTGTGGGGAGTGAGCGGGCGAGTGGGATTAGACTGGGTGGGATATTAAAGGGTGTGGGGAGTGAGGGGGAGAGTGGGATTCGACTGGGTGGGATATTAACGGGTGTGGCGAGTGAGCGGGCGAGTGGGATTAGTCTGGGTGCGATATTAAAGGGTGTGGGGAGTGAGCGGGCGAGTAGGATTAGACTGGGTGGGATATTAAAGGGTGTGGGGAGTGAGCGGGCGAGTGGGATTCGTCTGGGTGGGATATTAAAGGGTGTGGGGAGTGAGCGGGCGAGTAGGATTAGACTGGGTGGGATATTAAAGGGTGTGGGGAGTGAGCGGGCGAGTGGGATTAGTCTGGGTGGGATATTAAAGGGTGTGGGGAGTGAGCGGGCGAGTGGGATTAGTCTGGGTGGGATATTAAAGGGTGTGGGGAGTGAGCGGGCGAGTGGGATTCGTCTGGGTGGGATATTAAAGGGTGTGGGGAGTGAGCGGGCGAGTAGGATTAGACTGGGTGGGATATTAAAGGGTGTGGGGAGTGAGCGGGCGAGTGGGATTAGACTGGGTGGGATATTAAAGGGTGTGGGGAGTGAGCGGGCGAGTGGGATTAGACTGGGTGGGATAATAAAGGGTGTGGGGAGTGAGGGGGAGAGTGGGATTAGACTGGGTGGGATATTAAAGGGTGTGGGGTGTGAGGGGGAGAGTGGGATTAGTTGAGGTGGGATATTACAGGGTGTGGGGAGTGAGCGGGCGAGTGGGGTTAGACTGGGTGGGATATTAAAGGGTGCGGGGAGTGAGCGGGCGAGTGGGATTAGACTGGGTGGGATATTACAGGGTGTGGGGAGTGAGCGGGCCAGTGGGATTAGACTGGGTGGGATATGAAAGGGTGTGGGGAGTGAGCGGGCGAGTGGGATTAGACTGGGTGGGATATTAAAGGGCGCGGGGAGTGAGCGGGCGAGCGGGATTAGTCGAGGTGGGATATTACAGGGTGTGGGGAGTGAGCAGGAGAGTGGGATTAGACTGGGTGGGATATTAAAGGGTGTGGGGAGTGAGCGGGCGAGTGGGATTAGACTGGGTGGGATATTAAAGGGTGCGGGGAGTGAGCGGGCGAGCGGGATTAGACTGAGTGGGATATTAAAGGGTGTGGGGAGTGAGGGGGAGAGTGGGATTAGACTAAAGTGGAATGTTACAGGGTGTGGGGAGTGAGCGGGCGAGCGGGATTAGTCGAGGTGGGATATTAACGGGTGTGAGGAGCGGGCGAATGGGATTAGTCTGGGTGGAATATTAAGGGTGTGGGGAGTGAGGGGGAGAGTGGGATTAGACTGGGTGGCATATTAAAGGGTGTGGGGAGTGAGCGGGCGAGTGGGATCAGACTGGGTGGGATATTAACGGGTGTGGGGAGTGAGCGGGCGAGTGGGATTAGACTGGGTGGGATATTAACGGGTGTGGGGAGTGAGGGGGAGAGTGGGATTAGACTGGGTGGGATATTAAAGGGTGTGGGGAGTGAGCGGGCGAGTGGGATTAGACTGGGTGGGATATTAACGGATGTGGGGAGTGAGCGGGCGAGTGGGATTAGTCGAGATGGGATATTAACGGGTGTGGGGAGTGAGCGGGCGAGTGGGATTAGTCGAGGTGGGATATTACAGGGTGTGGGGAGTGAGCGGGCGAGTGGGATTAAACTGGGTGGGATATTAACGGGTGTGGGGAGTGAGCGGGCGAGTGGGATTAGTCGAGGTGGGATATTACAGGGTGTGGGGAGTGAGCGGGCGAGTGGGATTAGTCGAGGTGGGATATTAACGGGTGTGGGGAGTGAGCGGGCGAGTGGGATTAGTCTGGGTGGGATATTAACGGGTGCAGGGAGTGAGGGGGAGAGTGGGATTCGTCGAGGTGGGATATTAACGGGTGTGGGGAGTGAGCGGGCGAGTGGGATTAGTCTGGGTGGGATATTAACGGGTGCGGGGAGTGAGGGGGAGAGTGGGATTAGTCGAGGTGGGATATTAACGGGAGTGGGGAGTGAGCGGGTGAGTGGGATTAGTCGAGGTGGGATATTAACGGGTGTGGGGAGTGAGCGGGCGAGTGGGATTAGTCGAGGTGGGATATTAAAGGGTGTGGGGAGTGAGCGGGCGACTGGGATTAGTCGAGGTGGGATATTAAAGGGTGTGGGGAGTGAGGGGGCGAGTGGGATTAGACTGGGTGGGATATTAAAGGGTGTGGGGAGTGAGGGGGTGATGCGCTATCAATTACTCATAAAAGACTGAGAGTTAGAAGAGTAACTAAAGGCTTTTATTAACAACAGAATGGAGCTCTGCCTCGAGTGGTCGACCGGTCCAGAAATACAAAGGGCTGGGGAGCAGTCACCTTTATACTAGGACCTGTGGGAGGAGTCAGCCGAGGCATGTCCAGGCATGTACACAGTGGAATACAAACATGACAAACAGGAATACAAACAGTGGTTTACCACAGGGGGCGAGTGGGATTAGACTGGGTGGGATATTAAAGGGTGTGGGGAGTGAGGGGGAGAGTGGGATTAGACGAGGTGGGATATTAAAGGGTGTGGGGAGTGAGCGGGCGAGTGGGATTAGTCGAGGTGGGATATTAACGGGTGTGGGGAGTGAGCGGGCGAGTGGGATTAGACTGGGTGGGATATTAAAGGGTGTGGGGAGTGAGCGGGCGAGTGGGATTAGACGAGGTGGGATATTAACGGGTGTGGGGAGTGAGGGGGAGAGTGGGATTAGACGAGGTGGGATATTACAGGGTGTGGGGAGTGAGCGGGCGAGTGGGATTAGACGAGGTGGGATATTACAGGGTGTGGGGAGTGAGGGGGAGAGTGGGATTAGTCGAGGTGGGATATTAAAGGGTGTGGGGAGTGAGTGGGCGAGTGGGATTAGACTGGGTGGGATATTAACGGGTGTGGGGAGTGAGCGGGAGAGTGGGATTAGTCGAGGTGGGATATTAACGGGTGTGGGGAGTGAGCGGGCGAGTGGGATTAGTCTGGGTGGGCTATTACAGGGTGTGGGGAGTGAGCGGGCGAGTGGCATTAGTCTGGGTGGGATATTAACGGGTGTGGGGAGTGAGCTTAGTCGAGGTGGGATATTAACGGGTGTGGGGAGTGAGCGGGTGAGTGGGATTAGTCGAGGTGGGATATTAACGGGTGTGGGCAGTGAGCGGGCGAGTGGGATTAGTCTGGGTGGGATATTAAAGGGTGTGGGGAGTGAGGGGGAGAGTGGGATTAGACGAGGTGGGATATTAAAGGGTGTGGGGAGTGAGCGGGCGAGTGGGATTAGTTGAGGTGGGATATTAAAGGGTACGGGGAGTGAGGGGGAGAGTGGGATTAGACGAGGTGGGATATTAAAGGGTGTGGGGAGTGAGCGGGCGAGTGGGATTAGTCTGGGTGGGATATTAACGGGTGTGGGGAGTGAGCGGGTGAGTGGGATTAGTCGAGGTGGGATATTAACGGGTGTGGGGAGTGAGCGGGTGAGTGGGATTAGTCGAGGTGGGATATTAACGGGTGCGGGGAGTGAGCGGGTGAGTGGGATTAGTCGAGGTGGGATATTAACGGGTGTGGGGAGTGAGCGGGCGAGTGGGATTAGTCTGGGTGGGATATTAAAGGGTGTGGGGAGTGAGGGGGAGAGTGGGATTAGACTGGGTGGGATATTAAAGGGTGTGGGGAGTGAGGGGGAGAGTGGGATTAGACGAGGTGGGATATTAAAGGGTGTGGGGAGTGAGCGGGCGAGTGGGATTAGTTGAGGTGGGATATTAAAGGGTACGGGGAGTGAGGGGGAGAGTGGGATTAGACTGGGCGGGATATTAAAGGGTGTGGGGAGTGAGGGGGAGAGTGGGATTAGACGAGGTGGGATATTAAAGGCTGTGGGGAGTGAGCGGGCGAGTGGGATTAGTCGAGGTGGGATGTTAACGGGTGTGGGGAGTGAGCGGGCGAGTGGGATTAGACTGGGTGGGATATTAAAGGGTGTGGGGAGTGAGGGGGAGTGGGATTAGTCTGGGTGGGATATTAAAGGGTGTGGGGAGTGAGCGGGCGAGTGGGATTAGACTGGGTGGGATATTAACGGGTGTGGGGAGTGAGCGGGATTAGACTGGGTGGGATATTACAGGGTGTGGGGAGTGAGCGGGCGAGTGGGATTAGTCGAGGTGGGATATTAACGGGTGTGGGGAGTGAGGGGGAGAGTGGGATTAGACTGGGTGGGATATTAACGGGTGTGGGGAGTGAGCGGGCGAGTGGGATTAGACTGGGTGGGATAATACAGGGTGCGGGTAGTAGGGGGGAGAGTGGGATTAGACGAGGTGGGATATTACAGGGTGTGGGGAGTGAGCGGGCGAGTGGGATTAGTCGAGGTGGGATATTACAGGGTGCGGGTAGTAGGGGGGAGAGTGGGATTAGACGAGGTGGGATATTACAGGGTGCGGGGAGTAGGGGGGAGAGTGGGATTAGTCGAGGTGGGATATTACAGGGTGTGGGGAGTGAGGGGGCGAGTGGGATTAGACGAGGTGGGATATTACAGGGTACGGGGAGTGAGGGCGAGTGGGATTAGTCGAGGTGGGATATTACAGGGTGCGGGTAGTAGGGGGGAGAGTGGGATTAGACGAGGTGGGATATTACAGGGTGCGGGTAGTAGGGGGGAGAGTGGGATTAGTCGAGGTGGGACATTACAGGGTGCGGGGAGTGAGCGGGCGAGTGGGATTAGACTGGGTGGGACATTACAGGGTGTGGGGAGTGAGGGGGAGCGGGATTAGTCGAGGTGGGATATTACAGGGTGTGGGGAGTGAGCGGGCGAGTGGGATTAGACTGGGTGGGATATTAAAGGGTGTGGGGAGTGAGGGGGAGAGTGGGATTCGACTGGGTGGGATATTAACGGGTGTGGGGAGTGAGCGGGCGAGTGGGATTAGTCTGGGTGCGATATTAAAGGGTGTGGGGAGTGAGCGGGCGAGTAGGATTAGACTGGGTGGGATATTAAAGGGTGTGGGGAGTGAGCGGGCGAGTGGGATTAGTCTGGGTGGGATATTAAAGGGTGTGGGGAGTGAGCGGGCGAGTGGGATTAGTCTGGGTGGGATATTAAAGGGTGTGGGGAGTGAGCGGGCGAGTGGGATTCGTCTGGGTGGGATATTAAAGGGTGTGGGGAGTGAGCGGGCGAGTAGGATTAGACTGGGTGGGATATTAAAGGGTGTGGGGAGTGAGCGGGCGAGTGGGATTAGACTGGGTGGGATATTAAAGGGTGTGGGGAGTGAGCGGGCGAGTGGGATTAGACTGGGTGGGATATTAAAGGGTGTGGGGAGTGAGGGGGAGAGTGGGATTAGACTGGGTGGGATATTAAAGGGTGTGGGGTGTGAGGGGGAGAGTGGGATTAGTTGAGGTGGGATATTACAGGGTGTGGGGAGTGAGCGGGCGAGTGGGGTTAGACTGGGTGGGATATTAAAGGGTGCGGGGAGTGAGCGGGCGAGTGGGATTAGACTGGGTGGGATATTACAGGGTGTGGGGAGTTAGCGGGCCAGTGGGATTAGACTGGGTGGGATATGAAAGGGTGTGGGGAGTGAGCGGGCGAGTGGGATTAGACTGGGTGGGATATTAAAGGGCGCGGGGAGTGAGCGGGCGAGCGGGATTAGTCGAGGTGGGATATTACAGGGTGTGGGGAGTGAGCAGGAGAGTGGGATTAGACTGGGTGGGATATTAAAGGGTGTGGGGAGTGAGCGGGCGAGTGGGATTAGACTGGGTGGGATATTAAAGGGTGCGGGGAGTGAGCGGGCGAGCGGGATTAGACTGAGTGGGATATTAAAGGGTGTGGGGAGTGAGGGGGAGAGTGGGATTAGACTAAAGTGGAATGTTACAGGGTGTGGGGAGTGAGCGGGCGAGCGGGATTAGTCGAGGTGGGATATTAACGGGTGTGAGGAGCGGGCGAATGGGATTAGTCTGGGTGGAATATTAAGGGTGTGGGGAGTGAGGGGGAGAGTGGGATTAGACTGGGTGGCATATTAAAGGGTGTGGGGAGTGAGCGGGCGAGTGGGATCAGACTGGGTGGGATATTAACGGGTGTGGGGAGTGAGCGGGCGAGTGGGATTAGACTGGGTGGGATATTAACGGGTGTGGGGAGTGAGGGGGAGAGTGGGATTAGACTGGGTGGGATATTAAAGGGTGTGGGGAGTGAGCGGGCGAGTGGGATTAGACTGGGTGGGATATTAACGGATGTGGGGAGTGAGCGGGCGAGTGGGATTAGTCGAGATGGGATATTAACGGGTGTGGGGAGTGAGCGGGCGAGTGGGATTAGTCGAGGTGGGATATTACAGGGTGTGGGGAGTGAGCGGGCGAGTGGGATTAAACTGGGTGGGATATTAACGGGTGTGGGGAGTGAGCGGGCGAGTGGGATTAGTCGAGGTGGGATATTACAGGGTGTGGGGAGTGAGCGGGCGAGTGGGATTAGTCGAGGTGGGATATTAACGGGTGTGGGGAGTGAGCGGGCGAGTGGGATTAGTCTGGGTGGGATATTAACGGGTGCAGGGAGTGAGGGGGAGAGTGGGATTCGTCGAGGTGGGATATTAACGGGAGTGGGGAGTGAGCGGGTGAGTGGGATTAGTCGAGGTGGGATATTAAAGGGTGTGGGGAGTGAGCGGGCGACTGGGATTAGTCGAGGTGGGATATTAAAGGGTGTGGGGAGTGAGGGGGCGAGTGGGATTAGACTGGGTGGGATATTAAAGGGTGTGGGGAGTGAGGGGGTGATGCGCTATCAATTACTCATAAAAGACTGAGAGTTAGAAGAGTAACTAAAGGCTTTTATTAACAACAGAATGGAGCTCTGCCTCGAGTGGTCGACCGGTCCAGAAATACAAAGGGCTGGGGAGCAGTCACCTTTATACTAGGACCTGTGGGAGGAGTCAGCCGAGGCATGTCCAGGCATGTACACAGTGGAATACAAACATGACAAACAGGAATACAAACAGTGGTTTACCACAGGGGGCGAGTGGGATTAGACTGGGTGGGATATTAAAGGGTGTGGGGAGTGAGGGGGAGAGTGGGATTAGACGAGGTGGGATATTAAAGGGTGTGGGGAGTGAGCGGGCGAGTGGGATTAGTCGAGGTGGGATATTAACGGGTGTGGGGAGTGAGCGGGCGAGTGGGATTAGACTGGGTGGGATATTAAAGGGTGTGGGGAGTGAGCGGGCGAGTGGGATTAGACGAGGTGGGATATTAACGGGTGTGGGGAGTGAGGGGGAGAGTGGGATTAGACGAGGTGGGATATTACAGGGTGTGGGGAGTGAGCGGGCGAGTGGGATTAGACGAGGTGGGATATTACAGGGTGTGGGGAGTGAGGGGGAGAGTGGGATTAGTCGAGGTGGGATATTAAAGGGTGTGGGGAGTGAGTGGGCGAGTGGGATTAGACTGGGTGGGATATTAACGGGTGTGGGGAGTGAGCGGGAGAGTGGGATTAGTCGAGGTGGGATATTAACGGGTGTGGGGAGTGAGCGGGCGAGTGGGATTAGTCTGGGTGGGCTATTACAGGGTGTGGGGAGTGAGCGGGCGAGTGGCATTAGTCTGGGTGGGATATTAACGGGTGTGGGGAGTGAGCGGGTGAGTGGGATTAGTCGAGGTGGGATATTAACGGGTGTGGGGAGTGAGCGGGCGAGTGGGATTAGTCTGGGTGGGATATTAAAGGGTGTGGGGAGTGAGGGGGAGAGTGGGATTAGACGAGGTGGGATATTAAAGGGTGTGGGGAGTGAGCGGGCGAGTGGGATTAGTTGAGGTGGGATATTAAAGGGTACGGGGAGTGAGGGGGAGAGTGGGATTAGACGAGGTGGGATATTAAAGGGTGTGGGGAGTGAGCGGGCGAGTGGGATTAGTCTGGGTGGGATATTAACGGGTGTGGGGAGTGAGCGGGTGAGTGGGATTAGTCGAGGTGGGATATTAACGGGTGTGGGGAGTGAGCGGGTGAGTGGGATTAGTCGAGGTGGGATATTAACGGGTGCGGGGAGTGAGCGGGTGAGTGGGATTAGTCGAGGTGGGATATTAACGGGTGTGGGGAGTGAGCGGGCGAGTGGGATTAGTCTGGGTGGGATATTAAAGGGTGTGGGGAGTGAGGGGGAGAGTGGGATTAGACTGGGTGGGATATTAAAGGGTGTGGGGAGTGAGGGGGAGAGTGGGATTAGACGAGGTGGGATATTAAAGGGTGTGGGGAGTGAGCGGGCGAGTGGGATTAGTTGAGGTGGGATATTAAAGGGTACGGGGAGTGAGGGGGGAGAGTGGGATTAGACTGGGCGGGATATTAAAGGGTGTGGGGAGTGAGGGGGAGAGTGGGATTAGACGAGGTGGGATATTAAAGGCTGTGGGGAGTGAGCGGGCGAGTGGGATTAGTCGAGGTGGGATGTTAACGGGTGTGGGGAGTGAGCGGGCGAGTGGGATTAGACTGGGTGGGATATTAAAGGGTGTGGGGAGTGAGGGGGAGTGGGATTAGTCTGGGTGGGATATTAAAGGGTGTGGGGAGTGAGCGGGCGAGTGGGATTAGACTGGGTGGGATATTAACGGGTGTGGGGAGTGAGCGGGCGAGTGGGATTAGACTGGGTGGGATATTACAGGGTGTGGGGAGTGAGCGGGCGAGTGGGATTAGTCGAGGTGGGATATTAACGGGTGTGGGGAGTGAGGGGGAGAGTGGGATTAGACTGGGTGGGATATTAACGGGTGTGGGGAGTGAGCGGGCGAGTGGGATTAGACTGGGTGGGACATTACAGGGTGTGGGGAGTGAGGGGGAGCGGGATTAGTCGAGGTGGGATATTACAGGGTGTGGGGAGTGAGCGGGCGAGTGGGATTAGACGAGGTGGGATATTACAGGGTGCGGGGAGTGGGGGGGAGTGGGATTAGTCGAGGTGGGATATTACAGGGTGTGGGGAGTGAGCGGGCGAGTGGGATTAGTCGAGGTGGGATATTACAGGGTGTGGGGAGTGAGGGGGAGTGGGATTAGTCGAGGTGGGATATTACAGGGTGCGGGGAGTGGGGGGCGAGCGGGATTAGACTGGGTGGGACATTACAGGGTGTGGGGAGTGAGGGGGAGTGGGATTAGACGAGGTGGGACATTACAGGGTGTGGGGAGTGAGGGGGAGCGGGATTAGTCGAGGTGGGATATTACAGGGTGTGGGGAGTGAGCGGGCGAGTGGAATTAGTCGAGTTGGGATATTACAGGGTGTG
>NC_141004.1:74413135-74756140 GCF_052327205.1 Somniosus microcephalus
ACAAACCTGTCGAGCGACTTCTGTAACCCTGAAGTGGAAGCCGATGGACGGTGGTCGAGCTGGCGGGTGGTTGTGGTGGATCTGGCACGGCGACTGTAGTGTATGTAACTGTTCTACCTTTAAGAGAACTATTGTATGTAACCGTCCACCTTTAAGAGAACTATTTTAGGTGTGGCACTACTTTATCTTGGCTGCTGTATACTGTAATACCGACGGTGACCACACCGGTATATAAGTGCTGTGGCAGAATTTATTGGGCAGATTCGCCCTGACCTTCGAATAGTAAAGTCCTGTTTAAGGTACTCTTGTAGTCTGTGTATTACTTCGCTATACAACCCACAGACTTTACAGTGGCGACGAGTTCGATCTTACCCTGCGGCAACAATACTTCTGAAGAAGTAAACGAGCGTCGAGAAGAGGCACCCGCCCTCGTCGTTTTGCTGAGAGAAAACTCGAGTCTGCAGACCAAGAAAGGAGGAAGATTTCAAACACGACGTCTTCCATCAGCAACAGGCACGGATTGTCCCTTCTGCCACGGTGGTGAGTGAGCCGATCAACACGAGAAGCAAGTCGGCCACGGTGACTGTGAGTAAAGGGAAAATAGAAACAAATAAACGGAGGATAAGGGCGGTGCACTCGACCACGGTCGAGGGGGAAAGGAGCCGGACAGAAGTCGGGCCCAGAGGCGCTGAGACTGGGCAGCGTGGAGCAGAAGCCGCGGTACAAGCGGGCTGGGGAGCGTCGTGAGACGGCTAGACCGCGACGGCGAAAAAGGCCGGACAACTACCGCGACCACGAGGCGCTGCGACCGGGATCGTAAGGCGCGGGAAGATATAAAAATAAATAAGCCACGGAGAACTCGGCCGCAGCCGGGGAGGGAAGCACCAGACTGCGAGAGGGCTGGGAGGCGCGATTGAGAGCCGCGGGAGAGACCGAGCCCGAGGAAGACTGAGCGAGATCCAGCCCAGCGGCTGAAACTGTTCGCCGTCAACGGGTTGTACCCAGCACCGGAGAGAGAGAGCCCGAGCGAGGGAGACTGAGCGAGATCCAGCCAGAGGCTGAGACCGTTCGCCGTCAACGGGTTGTACCCAGAGCCGGTTGCCCGGCCGAGAGAAGGGAACGCGCTGAAGCCGAAGCGCAGGCTGCGAACCCCGAAAGCCAGCGGCCGTCACCCGAGGGAAAAGCTTACCCCTACTGCCAGGGGAAGAAAAGCGGGAACCGCCATCTTGAAAGTGGGCGGGGAAAGAAGATAAGCGCGGGAAGCCGCCAGTAGGTGGAGAAAAAGACAGAAGCGGGGAACCGCCATTTTGAAAGGGGCAGGGAAAGAAGATAAGCGCGGGGAAACCGCCATCTTGGGGGGAAAAAAAGAGTTAAAGAAATATTTCGTTGTTTATCAGGGAGGTGAAGATGCCTAAGCGTGGTAACATCAACGATTTCGATTCCGAGGTAGAAGATTGGCCACGTATGTAGGACGCATTGAGATATATTGTGAGGCCAATAAAATAGAGGATGATAAAGCTATAACCTTGCTAAACTCGATGGGGGCGAAGACATACGGGCTATTGAAGCATCTAGCACCAGTTAAACCGGCGGATCAAACCTTCAATAATATTGTTGCTGTTCTGAAGGATCACTTGAACCCCACACCGCTGATGTTGGCGGACCGATTCAAATTTTATGCGAGAACGCAACGGAAAGAGGAAAGCAACGCGGAATACTTGGTCGAACTGCGTAGGCTAGCGAAATACTGCCAGTTTGGAGGAAATCTGACAGAGGCATTGCGAGACAAGTTCGTGTGCGGGTTGTCGAAGGAAGGAATGCAAAAGCGACTGCTCGAAGAGAACGACCTTACCCAGTTCGGGGGAGAGCAGCAGCGGAGGAGGAGCCCGGCTTAAAAACCGGCGCGAAGGCAGAGGCCCGACCAGTTCGGGGAGAGCAGCAGCGGAGGAGGAGCCCGGCTTAAAAACCGGCGCGAAGGCAGAGGCCCGACCAGTTCGGGGGAGAGCAGCAGCGGAGGAGGAGCCCGGCTTAAAAACCGCGCGAAGGCAGAGGCACACCAAATCAACAGCAGAGGAGAGAGGTAAAAAGTAATCAGAGTGTGACGTCACCAGGGAGCAGGTAAGTGATTGGTTGGTGAGTATTTCTCTTTTCAATACAAGCTTGACTTCTGTGGTGTTAAATTTCTAGGGTCTCTGGTGTAGTGAGGACAGTTGGTAAATAAAGCGCCTAGAGTATACCTGTAACTGGGGTATTGAATAAATTTTTTAATTAATTAAAGGAGTAAGTCATGGCAGGAGAGCTCAGACCCGTGTTCTGCTCCTCTTGCTCCATGTGGGAAATCAGGGATGCTGCCAGTGTCCCTGGCGACCATGTGTGCGGGAAATGCATCCAGCTGCAGCTACTTGCAGACCGCATTGCGGCGCTCGAGCTGCGGGTGGATGAATTTTGGAGCATGCGCGATGCTGAGAGGCTCGTGGATAGCACGTTTAGCGAGTTGTTCACGCCTCAGGGTAGGGCAGCACAGGGGGTGACCATCAGGCGGAGCAACAAAGGCAGGCAGGTAGTGCAGGGAACCCCTGCGGACATCCCCCTTTCAAACAAGTATACCGCTTTGGATACTGTTGAGGGGGATGACTCACCAGGGGAAGGCAGCAGCAGCCAACTTCCTGGCACTGGGGGTGCTCCTGCTGCCCAGGAAGGGGGGAAAAAGAGTGGGAGAGCAATAGTGGTAGGGGATTCTATAGTAAGGGGAACAGATAGGCGTTTCTGTGGCCGTAGACGTGAATCCAGGATGGTTTGTTGCCTCTCTGGTGCCAGGGTCAAGGATGTCACTGAGCGGCTGCAGGGCATTCTGGAGGGGGAGGGTTACCAGAGCTGGAGCGCTTCAGCTATGAAGAGAGACTGGGCAGATTGGGTTTGTTTTCCTTGGAGCAGAGGAGGCTGAGGGGGGACATGATTGAGGTGTACAAAATTATGAGGGGCATAGATAGGATGGATGCTGAGGAGCTTTTTCCCTTAGTAGAGGGGTCAATAACTAGGGGGCATAGATGCAAGGTAAAGGGCGGGAGGTTTAGAGGGGATTTGAGAAAGAACTTTTTCACCCAGAGGGTGGTTGGAGTCTGGAACTCACTGCCTGAAAGGGTTGTGGAGGCAGAAACCCCCACAACATTTAAGAAGCATTTGGATGTGCACTTGAAATGCCATAGCATACAAGGCTACAGGCCAAATGCTGGAATATGGGATTAGATTAGACAGGGCTTGATGGCCGGCGCGGACACGATGGGCCGAAGGGCCTCTATCCGTGCTGTATTACTCTATTACTCTATGACTCTATGACTGGATAGGGCTGTCCTTATTGCAGCATCACACGAAGCCGCAGCAAAAGGAACTGCGGAAATGCAGCTGAAGGCAGCGGTCCTCAGTGTGGACCAAATTACTTCGGGTGCAACGAAATGTTATCGTTGTGGGAAGACAACACACGACCAGAACCAATGCTGGTTTAAAAACCAGGACTGTAGGAAATGTGGCAAACTGGGTCACATAGCCAAAGTATGCCAGTCAGGGAAGAAGACCAACAACCAAAAAAAAAAAGCCATCACAGGAAAAGTACAACAAAGTACACAAGGTGGTTGAGAAGAATTCAGATGAACAGAATTCGGATTCAGACCCAAGCGGCCAGGAACTGGGTAGTCTGAGAATTCATAATGTGAGTAAGGAAGCTGACCTACAAACTATCTGGGTCATGCTAAAAATAGCCGGAGTCCAAGTGAGAATGGAATTGGACACTAGATCAGCCCTATCAGTCATAAATCGAAGGGATTACAACCGGCTATTCTCACATATACCCTTGAGAGATACCAAGTTTGTATTGCAGACATACACTGGGCATAAAGTATACCCCATGGGAAAGATAAGAGTCAAGGTGAGAGACAGGGGCAAAGAACACCCCGGAATGGACTTATACGTACTACCTGAGGGAGGACCACCACTTCTAGGACGGGAGTGGATCAAGAAAATAGACATGGAATGGCACTACCTCAAAGCAATAACGAGTGAGGACTCGGGGCAGACAATCAGCTCAGACTCTGAAATGGATGACGATAAGACCAGCCCAAGCATGAAAGACAAGTCTAAAATGAACTTGCTGACTAAGGTTGGTAGAATGAATGTGGGCATAAAGGCTTATGCTCCAGAGGAGAACAAAGCTTCAGAACAGAATTCCTCTGAACAACAACAACATAGCTTGACAGAGAATTCTGAGTCTGTTCAAGTTACAGACATATATATTACTGAGGAACATCGAGCTCGAACGCAAACTTATTTCAGATTACGACAGCAATTAGAACAATTGAATTGCCGTCTCGGGCAAGAGATGAAAGCAATGAAAAAGTTCTATGATACCGAATGGGAGAATCTGGAAAGACAACAGAAGCAGCTGGGGAAGAAAAGGGAGCAGGAGCACACAAACCGCCTGCACGAGGAGGCCAAACGAATCAAAGCTGATTCGGCTTCTGAAGGGGCGTGCTCCAATCCGGTGGAACAAGATGTGCCGCAACTGAAGGCGCTGGTTAGCAGGTTGCAGGCAGAAAAAGCTGAGTTGGTCGACATGACTTCCGAGCTCCTACTGAAGTTGGGTGCAGCATCACCGGACGATTCATTTGTGGAAATTCGAATGATGGGGGCTGCGGATGATGGCGAAGTAGAAGCAGCAAAGGAGCCCCAGGACAAGGTTCTAAACAGCCCTGCAGCTAATGGAAAAGGGATGAGGACAGAAGAGTTAACAGTCAGCCAACTCCTCCAGGGCAAGGCTATCAACAGCCCTGTAGTTAATGGAAAAGGGATGATGGCAGAAGAGTTAACAGCCAACTCATTCATATGCTGAGGGATAAAACTCTAAAATGGGAAAAACTTAAATACGAGCCTCAATCTTCAAAGGGAAGGGAGCCCTCAAAAGTCATTGGAAGAGCTGAGGTGGCAACCCAGACTGAAGTCTGCAGCAGAACAGCCCTTGGATGCCAAAAGTACGCTGACGCACGGCAATGTAGAACAACAGAATACTGAAACAGCTACTTCAGTAGAGGGATTGAATAGTCCGATCAATCAATCTCCGAATGAAGTTGAAGTATTGAAATCACAAATGAGGTCATTAGTAAAAGACTTGCAGGAAGCCCAGAAAAAGCGGGATGAATCTGAACGCATGATGAAGTCTCTTCAGGACAGATGTCTGGATTTGGAACAAAAGTCGGCTAACGTCCAGCTGGGTAAGGAGGAAATAGAAGACCCTCTCGCTGGCCTAGCTCAGGACGACACCGAATATTACCATGATCTGTTGAGTGACACTGAATATTACGAGGACCTGGTCTGCCCAGCTTGTGCCGAGAACTCCCAAAGTGCCGAAATCAGGATGAATCACTTAAAGTCTAAGGAACATAGGGAGATGGTGGCGTTACAGCTGGCAGCTGACAATGGAGCCCCGAGAGTCTCCAAGAAGCAAAAAAGGAAAAGACGAAGCAGAAGATGATAACCATCTGAACCATTATTACCTCTACCAGATCACATACGTGGTCCCCCGAACGGAGCCAAATCAGTTGGAAAGTAGGAAAATTTCCCAAGGCAATCCAACTGTTTTTTGTTTTTTTAAAAAAAAAAAGTCAGCAATGCTGGTTCAGAAGTGATGGAAGTAAAGCTGTTAAGTCTAGAAGGACTATGGGATGAGTCCCTCTAGCACGGTGACCCGACTACACCACGGAGGCGTGGTCCGGACCGAGTCAAGAAGATCAGAGACTGAATCTGTGAACTGTTTCCCGCAGAGACTGAATCTGTGAACTGTTTCCGCAGAGACTACCTCTGTGAACTGTTGTAACATGAAGTTGGATATGTTATGTTAATGGGGAATAAGTATGTTGTAAGCTAAAAAGGGAGGATTGTAGTGTATGTAACTGTTCTACCTTTAAGAGAACTATTGTATGTAACCGTCCACCTTTTAAGAGAACTATTTTAGGTGTGGCACTACTTTATCCTGGCTGCTGTATACTGTAATACCGACGGTGACCACACCGGTATATAAGTGCTGTGGCAGAATTTATTGGGCAGATTCGCCCTGACCTTCGAATAGTAAAGTCCTGTTTAAGTTACTCTTGTAGTCTGTATTACTTCGCTATACAACCCACAGACTTTACAGTGACTGTGGGTGGTCGGCCACGTTTTGGCGGTTGAGCAATCTCGACTGGGCGGTCCAGGTCTAAGTGTGCCGGCTTCAACCGGTCAACCAAAATGTGGTCTGGTTTACCTCCGATATCGACCGAAAAGGTTTTGTCTCCCGGCTCTATGACGTGGAAGGGACCAGTGTAAGGGGGCTTGAGAGGATCCCGGTGAGCGTCGTGGTGGATAAACACCTACTCAGCGCTCTTCAGCTCAGCTGGGACATGGGAGCTCTGTAAGCCGTGATGTGACGTAGGCACTGGAGCGAAACATCTGGCTGCCTCCTGGTGGCTGATGAGTTGCTGGGATGCGGACCATGGTTCTGTTGGAAACGGGATGAAATCCCCTGGTACTCGTAGTGGCTGGCCATATACGAGTTCTGCCGAGGATGATTGCAAATCTTTGGGTGCCATACGAAGACCTAAAAGGACCCATACGAAGACCTAAAAGGACCCATGGAAGTCTGTCCACCCATCCCGCGCCTTGAAGACTGGCCCGCAGAGCGGCTTTGAGCGACCTGTAGAATCGTTCGCACAGGCCGTTCGCCTGTGGATGATAGGTGGTGGTGCGATGTAGTTTGGTGCCGAGCCCCTGAGCCACAGCGTTCCAGAGCTCGGAGGAAAACTGCGGTCCACGATCGGAAGAGATGTCCGCTGGTACGCCAAAACGAGCAACCCAAGAGGAGATGAAAGCTCTGGCCACGTCTGCCGAAGTGGTGGAAACCAAAGGAACTGCCTCAGGCCATCTAGTGGTGCGGTCTACCATTGTGAGGATGTGTGTAAAACCTTGAGAAGGTGGAAGCGGCCCCACGAGGTCCACATTCACGTGGTCGAACCGACGCTCCGGAACAACGAAGGTGGCCAATGGAGCTTTTACATGACGCTGTACCTTGGCCTTTTGGCAGACCCCGCAGGTGTTGGCCCAGTCGCGGACATCCATGTGCATACCCCTCCAGACGAATTTTGACGTCACCAGCCTTTGCGAGGCCTTCATGCCAGGGTGTGACAACCCGTGTATGGCGTCGAACACTTTTCGGCGCCAGGCAACTGGTACGATAGGGCGGGGAGCTCCCATGGAGATGTTGCAAAGTAGCGTAGTGCCTGCGGCATGGAATTTGACGTCGGCCGCTTGGAAGCTAGAGGGGCTGGTCCTGTATGATTGGACCTCTAGGTCCGAGGCTTGATCCGCAGCCATTAGGGCATAGTCGATTCCGAGTTGGACTGCGTGAACAGGCACGCGGGAGAGGCAATCCGCCACCAGGTTGTCCTTACCAGAGAAATGCTGAATGTCCGTGGTGAATTCTGAAATGAACGTCAGGTGACGTCGTTGCCGAGCTGACCACGGTTCAGCGGTCTTGGCCATAGTGAACGTTAGTGGCTTATGGTCTACAAAAGCCGTGAACGGACGACCCTCTAGTAAGAACTGGAAATGGCAGATGGCTGACAAGTGGCAAGTAACATTCGCACCACAAGTGCCAGGCAATGACCATCTCCAACAAGCGAGACTCTAACCATCTCCCCATGACATTCAATGGCATTACCATCGCTGAATCCCCCACTATCAACATCCTGGGGGTTACCATTGATCAGAAACTGAACTGGACCAGCCATATAAATACTGTGGCTACAACAGCAGGCCAAAGGCTGGGAATTCTGCGGCGAGTGTCTCACCTCCTGACTCCCCAAAGCCTTTCCACCATCTACAAGGCACAAGTCAGGAGTGTGATGGAATACTCTCCACTTGCCTGGATGAGTGCAGCTCCAACAACACTCAAGAAGCTCGACACCATTCAGGATAAAGCAGCCCGCTTGATTGGCACTCCATCCACCTTCAACATTCACTCCCTCCACCACCGGCGCACTGTGGCTGCAGTGTGTACCATCTACAAGATGCACTGCAGCAACTCGCCAAAGCTCCTTCAATAGCACCTTCCAAACCCGTGACCTCTACCACTTAGAAGGACAAGGGCAGCAGACGCATGGGAACATCACCACCTACAAGTTCCCCTCCAAGCCACACACCATCCTGACTTGGACCTGTATCGCCGTTCCTTCACTGTCGCTGGGCCAAAATCCTGGAACTCCCTTCCTAACAGCATTGTGGGTGTACCTACACCATCTGGACTGCAGCGGTTCAAGAAGGCAGCTCACCACCATCTTCTCGAGGGCAATTAGGGATGGGCACTAAATGCAGGCCTAGCCAGCCAGCGACGCCCACATCCCATCAATGAATTAAAAAAAAAAAAAAAAAAGAGCCAGCAACTCCCGGTTGAAAGTGCTGTACTTTCTTTCTTTCGTTTCGCCGTAGTTGACGGCTGAAAAACGCCAGCGGTTGCCATGTCCCATTCACCCACTGCTCCTGCACTGCGCCGATTGCGTAGTCCGACGCGTCGGTGGTAAGGGCGATGGTGGCACCTGGAAGCGGGTGCGCCAGCATGGTTGCGTTGGCCAAGGCGCTTTTGGTGTCGATGAACGCCTGGTCCATCTCGACCGTCCAGCTGATCGGATCCTTACCGGACTTGGCCTTGAGGGCCTCGTACAAGGGCTGCATAAGCAGGGCCGCCTTAGGGACAAACCGGTGATAAAAATTGACCATCCCGAGGAACTCCTGTAGGGCCTTGACGGTCTGCGGACGCGGGAAAGATGTAACCGCCTCGACCTTCATCTGTAAGGGAATTGTGCCGTCTGATATGATGCGGTGGCCCAAGAAATCAATCCGCTGCAGGCCGAACTGGCACTTGGCCGGGTTGATAATCAAACCGTGTTGACTGAGGCGTGTGAAGAGGGTACGCAAATGGCGGAAGTGCTCCTCTTTGCTAGGGCTGGCGATGAGGAATTTTACGTCCCGAAGCACGGAGTCCATCAAGCGCTGGAAAGCCTGTGCAGCGTTCTTCAAGCCAAACGGCATCCGCAGAAATTCAAACAGGCCGACTAGGGTGATGACTGCGGTCTTCGGGACGTCTTGCGGGTGCACGGGGACCTGGTGGTAACCGCGGACGAGGTCGACTTTTGGGGGGAAAAAAAGTATTTCCCGCCAAATGGGCCGAGAAATCTTGAATATGAGGGATTGGGTACCGATCAGGAGTAGTGGCGTCGTTCAGGCATTGGTAGTCGCTGCATAGCCGCCATCCGCCGCCGGGTTTCGGAACAATGTGGAGAGGCGAAGACCAGGGACTCTTCAACCGGCGAATAATCCCCAGCCGCTCCATCATGTCGAACTCCGCTTTCGCAGCCGCGAGCTTGCTGGGTTCGAGTCGTCGGGCCCTTGCGTAAACCGGGGGCCAGTAGTGGTGATGTGATGTTCTACACCATGTTTCGTGGCCGAGGAGGAGAAATTGGGCCTGGTCAGATCTGGGAACTCTCTGAGGAGGCGAGTGAAGTCATCTGGAGGTGGGAACGCACAGGAGACGGTGCGCGGCACGACGTTACCGCGGTGGCATGGGATGAAGTGGAATGTGACCGCATTGATCAACCGGCGGTGCCTGACATCGACCAGGAGGCCGTTGGCGCACAGAAAATCGGCCCCAAGGATGGCCTGCGTGACTTTGGCCGTGATGAATTCCCAGTGGAAGTGCTGGCCGCCGAAACACACCTGAACCCGCCGCCTTCCGAAGGTCCGAGCCATTAGCCGCCACGAGGGAGGGGCTGTGGCCCCCAGCCTGTATATCCAGATTTGACGCAGGTAGGATGCTACACTGCGCCCCGATGTCGCAAAGGAAACGTCGACCAGATAGGGAGTCAGCGATGAAGAGAAGCTTTCCCGAATCTCCGATGGCCATCGCAGCCGCGGGGCGCTCGTTAGACTCGGTCCTCTTACGCCAGGGTTGCTGTAGATTTTTTTTTTTTTTTTGAGCGAAAAGCTGCAGGGAGGGCGGCAGCATCTTGCTTTCACGCCAAAACGGGCGTGGTAGAAGCACAACCCCGCAGGTTGAGGAGCTGGAGCAGCGTCTGTGGGGGATGGGCGCCTCGTGGCAGCGCAGTATTGCTGCGTCACCGCGAAAATCTTGTCCGCTTCGGCAGCAAGCTCCGTGCAGTCTGTGACTTCGGACCTGGCTAGGGCAGCCTGAACTTGCTCCGGTAGTTGGCTGAGGAATAGCTCCCTGAAGAGGAAGCATTCCGGTTCGGAACTGAGGAGCGTGAGCATTTGGCTCATGAGCTCGGACGGCTTGGAGTCCCCAAGGCCGGGCATAGCGAGCAGCCGGCGGGCGCGCTCCGACTTCGTGAGCCCGAAAACCTGTAGCAACCGCGCCTTTAACGTGTCATACTTGCGATCAGTAGGCGGACTACCAAGTAGGCTGACGATCTGTGGCGCTGTCGAGGGCGGAGACCACGTAATAATAACGGGTCTGATCCGCAACGATGTCCCTGATGGCGAACTGGGCTTCAGCCTGGATGAACCATGTGGCTGGTTGTTGCTCCCACAACTGTGGTAGCTTCAAGGTAATGGCGTTCGTTTCCATGTTGAGTATCTTCTGCGAAAACCATTCGCAAAAGTCGGAGTCACCAATGTAGGAATGTCTAGTTCCTATCCAAAGACTGAGGTCCACTCAGGCAATCAAACAAAACGAAGTTTAATGGAAACTAACAGGTTTAAACAAGTAACTACAGGAGAACATCAAGTGTAGGTCTGCTCAGTTCGGAGGCTCCACGAGGACTCTCGGGCGGTCCCGTGGTTGACGTCATGACGTTCTTCCCGCCAGTGGGGGATCACGTGATGAATGGCATGACGTCATCACGTTTACCCACGCTGTTAAAGTAATCACGCTCTGTACAAGTAAACAGTATAAATAAAGATACAGACACAGGCTGTAGCTAACATGTTGTTAAAGGGAATTATATACAAACGATCTGAGTCCTTTAGTGGCTCCGCCACAATAAAAAGGTTTGCTCAACTGTTACAACGGAGGGCTCAGGAACCTTGCACCAACCAGCAAGTGTCATCCGTGACTCAGTGAGTAGCACTCTCACCTCTGAATCAGAAGGTCGTGGGTTCAGCTCCACTCCAGAGACTTGACCCCCATGCTGGACTGAGGGAGTGCAGCACTGTCCAATGAGATGTTAAACTGAGGCCCTGCCCCCCCCCCCCCCCTCCGGTGGATGTAAAAGATCCCACAGCACTATTCAGGGAGAAATCCCCTGCTCTTTGGAGACCTTTGTATCTATCTTTACGGTAGAAGACACTAATAATATTCCGGAAATAGTAGAGAACCAAGGGTCCAGCAAGAATGAGGAACTTAAAGAAATCAGTATTAGTAAAGGAATAATACTGGAGAAATTAATGGGACTAAAAGTTGACATCCCCTGGACCTGACGGCCTACATCCTAGAGTTTTAAAGAGGTGGGTGCATTGGTTATGATGTTCCAGAATTCCCTCGATTCTAGAACGTGGATTGGAAGGTGGCAATATTTTAAGAAAGGAGGGAGAGGGAAAACCGGGAACTACAGGCCAGTTAGCCTGACATCCGTAGTAGGGAAAAGGCTAGAATCTATTATTAGGGATGTAGTAACAGGGCACTTAACGAAAGAAAAACTTGCATTTATATAGCACCTTTCATGACCACCGGACGTCCCAAAGTGCTTTACGTCAATGAAGTGCTTTTTGAAGTGTAGTCACTGTTGTAATGTAGGAAACGCGGCAGCAAACTTAAAATCATAATCTGATTGGACAGGGTCAACACCGATTCACGAAAGGGAAATCGTGTTTGACAAATCTATTTGTTTTTTGAGGTTATAACTAGCAGGGTAGATAAGGGGGAAATCTGTGGATGTGGTGTATTTGGATTTTCCAAAATCATTCGATAAGGTGCCACACAAGAGGTAATTACACAATGTTAGGGCTCATGGGATGGGGGGTAATATATCAGCATGGATTGAGGATTGGTTAACGGACAGAAAACAGAGTAGGAATAAACGGGTCATTTTCGGCTTGTAGCTAGTGGGGTACCACAAGGATCAGTGCTTGGCCCTCAGCTATTTACAATCTATACCAGTGACTTAGATGAGGGGACCGAGTGTAATGTATCCAAGTTTGCTGACGATATAAAGCTGGGTGGGAAAGTAAGCTGTGAGGAAGCTGTAAAGGGTCGAGTGAGTTAAGACAGGTTAAGTGAGTGGGCAAGAACATGGTGCACGAATAACTGAAAGTTAACTTGCAGGTACAGCAAGCAATTAGGAAAGCAAATTGTATGTTAACCTTTATTACAAAGGGATTGGAGTATAAGATTAAAGAAGCCTTACTGCAATTATATAGGGCCCTGGTGAGACCACACCTGGAGTATTGTGGACAGTTTTGGTCTCCTTACCTAAGGAAGGATATACTTACCATAGAGGGAGTGCAACAAAGGTTCACCAGACTGGTTCCTGGGATAGGGGGATTGTCCTATGAGGAGAGATTGAGTAGACTAGGCCTATATTCTCTAGAGTTTAGAAAAATGAGAGGTGATCTCATTGAAACATACAACATTCTTACAGGGCTTGACAGGGTCGATGCAGGGAGGATGTTTCCCCTGGCTGGGGAGTCTAGAACCAGGGGTCACAATCTCAGAATAAGGGGTCGGCCATTTAGGACTGAGATGAGGAGAAATTTCTTCACTCAGAGGGGTGAATCTTTGGAATTCTCTACCCCAGAGGGCTGTGGAGGCTCAGTCGTTGAGTATATTCAAGACAGAGATCGATAGATTTTTGGATATTAAGGGAATCAAGGGATATGGGGATAGTGCAGGAAAGAGGAGATGAGGTAGAAGATCAGCCATGATCTTATTGAATGGCTCAAAGGGCTGAATGGTCGACTCCTGCTCCTATTTCTTATGTTCTTCTGTCCTGGCCAAAATGTATCTAAGATCCTATTAGTGGTTTATTGCTAGCTCCTCGCATCTCCCTGTCGTCGTCACCTGCTCCAGTAGATGAGGAGGAATCTCTTCACCCAGAGACTGGTGAACCTGTGCAATTCTCTACCGCACAAGGTAGTAGAGGCCAATTCATTAAATATATTCAAGAAGGAGTTGGATATATTTCTTAAGGCTCAAGGGATATGGGGAGAAGGGAGGGACAGGGTACTGAATTTGGATGATCAGCTATGATCTCATTGAATGGCGGAGCAGGCTTGAGGGGCCAAATGGCCTCCTCCTGCTCCTATCTTCTATGTTTCTATACTCTGCAGACTCACTCCGATTACCCACTCCATCAGTTATAGACGCAAACTGAAAACTGCTTTCAGACCAAAACCAAGAGTTCCAGTCTGACAACTACAACAACTTGTATTGATTTAGCGCCTTTAACTTAGTAAAACGTCCCAAGGAGCTTTATCCAACCGAATTTGACACCGAGTCACAGAGATATTGGGGCAGGTGACCAAAAGCTTGGTCAAAGAGGTCGGTTTTAAGGAGGAAAGATGAGCAGAGAGGCTGAGGGAAGGAATTCAGGAGCTCAGGTCCTCGGCAGCTGAAGGCACGGCCGCCAATTGTGGAGCAATTAAAATCAGAATGCACAAGAGGCCAGAATTGGAGGAGCGCAGATATCTCGAAGGGTTGTAGGGCTGGAGGAAGTTACAGAGATGGGGAGGGGCGAGGCCGTGGAGATTTTTGAAGACAAGGATGAGAATTTGAAAATTGAGGCGTTCCTAGACTGGGAGCTAATGTCAGTCAGCGAGCACAGGGGTGATGGGTGAACGGGACTTGGTGTGAGTTAGGACACGGGCAGCAGAGTTTTGGATGAGCTGAAGGTCATGCAGGATGGAAGATACACTCATTTGGGATTTTGTGAGTGCGATTCAGTTAAATTCCTCCGCGCTCCAGCCACATTCCCGATGGTAGTGCTCCAATAAAGCCAGTTCCTGCACTCACACCGGGTAAGCATCCTGCTTATTGCAACATCAAAAAACTGGAAGCAAAATGTCTTGTAGAAATAGGCCACAGCGGGGCAATGTCCCAGGAAGTTAATTGCAGCAAAATAATGTTTTTTCAAAGCTGCCATTTTAGCAGTTTACTTCTTCTATTTAACCCCTGGGGGTTGGAACAATAATTAAAGCGGTAACTAACTGTCAGAAACCGTCAGCTCGTCTACAAACGTTGCTTTTGTGTTTGTACATAAATCAGCTTCCAGAGACAGTAACTGGAGCAGACACTCTCAGCCAATGCTCTGACTCACGAGATTGGCTTCAGTCCAGCCTGCCTGCTGCTCTGATAGGCTCACACTGAAAGCCCCCATGCCCTGATGAAACCGATTTTTAGTGAATCATGAACCAGAGGACAATGTGTTGAAAAATCGACCATCCATTCAAAGCACTGATTGTCTGACTTTCTGGTACAGAGGCTGTGATTCCCCTCACTCTTTCGCTCATTCTGTGTCTGACTCTCTCTCTCCTCTGTGTGTCTGACACTCTTTTTCTCTCTCTCTCTCTCTCTCTCTCTCTCTCTCTGGTACATGTGTGTCTGACTCTCTCAGTTCAGTTCAGTTCCTCTCTCTCTCTCTCTCTCCTCTCTGTGTGTGTGTGTGTGTGTGTGTGTGTGTCTCTCTCTCTCGCTCCTCTGTGTCTCTGTCTCTCTCTCCCTCTCTGGTACGGGTATGTCTGACTCTCTCTGGTACAGTTGTGTCTGACTCTCTCTCCTCTGTGTGTGTGTGTGTGTGTGTGTGTGTGTGTGTGTGTGTGTGTGTCTCTCTCGCTCCTCTGTGTCTCTGTCTCTCTCGCCCTCTCTGGTACAGGTATGTCTGACTCTCTCTCTCTGGTACAGGTGTGTGTCTGTCTCTCTCTCTCTCTCTGGTACAGGTGTGTGTCTGTCTCTCTCTCTCTCTCTCTCTCTCTCTCTCTGGTACAGGTGTGTGTCTGTCTCTCTCTCTCTCTCTGGTACAGGTGTGTGTCTGTCTCTCTCTGGTACAGGTGTGTGTCTGTCTCTCTCTCTCTCTCTCTCTGGTACAGGTGTGTGTCTGTCTCTCTCTCTCTCTCTGGTACAGGTGTGTGTCTGTCTCTCTCTCTCTCTGGGACAGGTGTGTGTCTGTCTCTCTCTCTGGTACAGGTGTGTGTCTGTCTCTCTCTGGTACAGGTGTGTGTCTGTCTCTCTCTGGTACAGGTGTGTGTCTGTCTCTCTCTGGTACAGGTGTGTGTCTGTCTCTCTCTCTGGTACAGGTGTGTGTCTGTCTCTCTCTCTCTGGTACAGGTGTGTGTCTGTCTCTCTCTGGTACAGGTGTGTGTCTGTCTCTCTCTCTGGTACAGGTGTGTGTCTGTCTCTCTCTGGTACAGGTGTGTGTCTGTGTCTCTCTCTCTCTCTCTCTGGTACAGGTGTGTGTCTCTCTCTCTCTCTGGTACAGGTGTGTGTCTGTCTCTCTCTCTCTCTCTGGTACAGGTGTGTGTCTCTCTCTCTGGTACAGGTGTGTGTCTGTCTCTCTCTCTGGTACAGGTGTGTGTCTGTCTCTCTCTCTCTGGTACAGGTGTGTGTCTGTCTCTCTCTCTGGTACAGGTGTGTGTCTGTCTCTCTCTGGTACAGGTGTGTGTCTGTCTCTCTCTCTCTCTGGTACAGGTGTGTGTCTGTCTCTCTCTCTCTGG
The DNA here is from genome assembly GCF_052327205.1 of Somniosus microcephalus. NCBI lineage: Eukaryota > Metazoa > Chordata > Chondrichthyes > Squaliformes > Somniosidae > Somniosus > Somniosus microcephalus. The sequence goes on from NC_141004.1 coordinate 74,428,874, forward strand.
TACAGGTGTGTGTCTGTCTCTCTCTCTCTCTGGTACAGGTGTGTGTCTGTCTCTCTCTCTGGTACAGGTGTGTGTCTGTCTCTCTCTCTCTGGTACAGGTGTGTGTCTGTCTCTCTCTGGTACAGGTGTGTGTCTGTCTCTCTCTCTGGTACAGGTGTGTGTCTGTCTCTCTCTCTGGTACAGGTGTGTGTCTGTCTCTCTCTCTCTCTCTGGTACAGGTGTGTGTGTCTCTCTCTCTGGTACAGGTGTGTGTCTGTCTCTCTCTCTCTCTCTCTCTGGTACAGGTGTGTGTGTCTCTCTCTCTCTCTCTCGTACAGGTGTGTGTCTGTCTCTCTCTCTCTGGTACAGGTGTGTGTCTGTCTCTCTCTCTCTCTGGTACAGGTGTGTGTCTGTCTCTCTCTCTCTCTGGTACAGGTGTGTGTCTGTCTCTCTCTGGTACAGGTGTGTGTCTGTCTCTCTGGTACAGGTGTGTGTCTGTCTCTCTCTCTCTCTGGTACAGGTGTGTGTCTGTCTCTCTCTCTCTCTGGTACAGGTGTGTGTCTGTCTCTCTCTCTCTGGTACAGGTGTGTGTCTGTCTCTCTCTGGTACAGGTGTGTGTCTGTCTCTCTCTCTCTGGTACAGGTGTCTGTCTCTCTCTCTGGTACAGGTGTGTGTCTGTCTCTCTCTCTCTCTCTCTCTCTGGTACAGGTGTGTGTCTGTCTCTCTCTCTGGTACAGGTGTGTGTGTCTCTCTCTCTGGTACAGGTGTGTGTCTGTCTCTCTCTCTCTCTCTGGTACAGGTGTGTGTCTGTCTCTCTCTCTGGTACAGGTGTGTGTCTGTCTCTCTCTCTGGTACAGGTGTGTGTCTGTCTCTCTCTCTGGTACAGGTGTGTGTCTCTCTCTCTCTCTCTGGTACAGGTGTGTGTCTGTCTCTCTCTCTCTGGTACAGGTGTGTGTCTGTCTCTCTCTCTCGGGTACAGGTGTGTGTCTGTCTCTCTCTCTCTCTGGTACAGGTGTGTGTCTCTCTCTCTGGTACAGGTGTGTGTCTGTCTGTCTCTCTGGTACAGGTGTGTGTCTGTCTCTCTCTCTCTGGTACAGGTGTGTGTCTGTCTCTCTCTCTCTCTCTCTGGTACAGGTGTGTGTCTGTCTCTCTCTCTCTCTGGTACAGGTGTGTGTCTGTCTCTCTCTCTGGTACAGGTGTGTGTCTGTCTCTCTCTCTCTCTCTCTGGTACAGGTGTGTGTCTCGTTCAGTTCAGTTCAGTTCAAATGCTTTATTGGCATGAAAGTTTACAGAGAACCATATTGCCAAAGCTTACATAGCAAAAAGGTACAGTTTTCCAACATTCTGTAGGTGTCAATCGATTTGACATTTGTTGGGTACATACAATATTACTTTTAAACAATATTAATTTTAAACAGTCTTTCTACTTCATTTGGTACGTTCAATATTAATTTTAAACAGTCTTACTTTTAAACAGTCCTCAGGTTGTGACATGTTGTTACATATTTAGCCCCAAGGTATGGTCTGTCTCCTTCTCCTAGGACTAATCTCTCTCTCTCTCTCTCTCTCTCTCTCTCTCTCTCTGGTACAGGTGTGTGTCTGTCTCTCTCTCTCTCTCTCTCTCTCTCTCTCTCTCTGGTACAGGTGTGTGTCTGTCTGTCTCTCTCTCTCTCTGGTACAGGTGTGTGTCTGTCTCTCTCTCTCTCTCTCTCTCTCTCTCTCTCTGGTACAGGTGTGTGTCTGTCTCTCTCTCTCTCTGGTACAGGTGTGTGTCTGTCTCTCTCTCTCTGGTACAGGTGTGTGTCTGTCTCTCTCTCTCTCTCTGGTACAGGTGTGTGTCTGTCTCTCTCTCTCTCTCTGGTACAGGTGTGTGTCTGTCTCTCTCTGGTACAGGTGTGTGTCTGTCTCTCTCTCTCTCTCTCTGGTACAGGTGTGTGTCTGTCTCTCTCTGGTACAGGTGTGTGTCTGTCTCTCTCTCTCTTTCTCTCTGGTACAGGTGTGTGTCTGTCTCTCTCTCTCTCTCTGGTACAGGTGTGTGTCTGTCTGTCTCTCTCTCTCTGGTACAGGTGTGTGTCTGTCTCTCTCTCTCTCTCTCTGGTACAGGTGTGTGTCTGTCTCTCTCTGGTACAGGTGTGTGTCTCTCTCTCTCTCTCTCTGGTACAGGTGTGTGTCTGTCTCTCTCTGGTACAGGTGTGTGTCTGTCTCTCTCTCTCTCTCTGGTACAGGTGTGTGTCTGTCTCTCTCTGGTACAGGTGTGTGTCTGTCTCTCTCTCTGGTACAGGTGTGTGTCTCTCTCTCTGGTACAGGTGTGTGTCTGTCTCTCTCTCTCTCTGGTACAGGTGTGTGTCTGTCTCTCTCTCTGGTACAGGTGTGTGTCTCTCTCTCTCTGGTACAGGTGTGTGTCTGTCTCTCTCTCTCTCTCTCTGGTACAGGTGTGTGTCTGTCTCTCTCAGTTCAGTTCAGTTCAGTTCAAATGCTTTATTGGCATGAAAGTTTACAGAGAACCATATTGCCAAAGCTTACATAGTAAAAAGGTACAGTTTTCCAACATTCTGTAGGTGTCAATGTTGGGTACATACAATATTACTTTTAAACAATATTAATTTTAATCAGTCTTTCTACTTCATTTGGTACGTTCAGTATTAATTTTAAACAGTCTTACTTTTAAACAGTCCTCAGGTTGTGACATGTTGTTACATATTTGGCCCCAAGGTATGGTCTGTCTCCTTCTCCTAGGACTAATCTCAATTTTGACAGATCATCCAATTCCTTGAAATCTGGGGTTGTTTGGCTTAGCTTGTTGAATAATATGTTTCTTGATGTGTTGAATTTTTCGCATTTTAGGAGGAAATGCATTTCTGTTTCAACCTCGCCGGCCAGACATTGATCGCATATTCTATTCTCTCTAGGCTGCCAGGATTTCTTGTATCTGCCTTTTTCAATTTCCAGTTGGTGGTCGCTTAGTCTGTACCTGGTGAGGGTCTGTCTCTGTTTTGTGTCTCTGATGGTCGTGAGGTAGTCTGCCAGTTTATATTCTCTTTTTAGGGCCCGGTAACATTCTAATCTGCTTTGGCTTTCGGTTATTTTGTTCCAATGTTCCAGGTAGGTTTCTTTGCATTTTTTAATGATTTGGTTCACTCGGATTGGTGTTTGGACGGCTGTGTTGGTCTGGGGCTGGTCAGGGTCCGGCTGAGTACTTAGTTTCAGTAGCAGCTGACTCAGGGGACTCTTTTCTGGGTTTAGCTCTTGGGTCTGAAAGGCTTTGAAATGAAGGGTGTCTGGGGAGCTAGATTTGAGGTGATTTAGGAAGTTTAGTGCTCGTTTTTGGATGTTTATTATCAGTGGGTATCTGCCTAGTTCGGCTCTGCATGCATTTGTTGGCGTTTTTCTTTGGGTGCGAAGGATGCTTCAGCAGAATTCTGCATGTAGGGCTTCTATTGTGTGTTTTTCCCATTTAGTGTAGCTTTGGTGATTTAGCGGGCCCCATACTTCACTACCGTACAGTGCAATGGGCAGGATTATGCTGTCAAAAATTTTGAGCCAGATTTTGATTGGGATTTGGATGTTGTAGAATTTTCTTTTTATTGCATATAGGGCTCTTCGGGCTTTTTCTTTTAGTGCATTCACTGCTATGCTGAAGCTCCCTGATGCTGTAATAGTTAGACCAAGGTAGGTGTAGCTCATAGTGTGTCCTATAGTGGTATCACTGAGGGTAAACTGGTATTTGTTTTCCTGACATCTGGGTCTTTTCTGAAAAATCATGATGTTGGTTTTCTTTAGATTTACTGTTAGAGCCCAATTTTGGCAGTATTTGTCGAGTAGGTCTAGTTGTTGCTGTAATCCCTGTTCTGTGGGAGACAGCAGAACCAGGTCGTCCGCATAGAACAGGGACTTCACTTCTCCATCCAGGAGACGGAGTCCTGGTGACTCGCTTTGCTCCAGCATGTCTGCTAATTCATTTATGTATATGTTGAACAGGGTCGGGCTCAAATTGCAGCCCTGCCGGACGCCTCTTCTCTGGGTGAAGAAATCGGTGCGTTTGTCTCCAATTTTGACCCCGCATTTGTTTTTCAGATACATTGATTTAATAAGGTCATAGACTTTGCCCCCTATTCCACACTGAAGAAGTTTATAATAGAGCCCTTCGTGCCATATAGAGTCAAAGGCTTTCTTGAAGTCGATGAAACAGGCGAATATTTTCCCATTTTTTGTTTGGTGTATATGTTTTTCAATGAGGGTGTGAAGGGTATAGATTTGGTCGGCGGTGCGGTGTTTTGGAAGAAAGCCTATTTGGTTTTTTCTGAGGATATTATGTTTGTTAAGAAAATCAAGTAATCTACTATTTAGAATACTGCAGAATAACTTCCCTAGACAACTGTTGACACAGATGCCGCGGTAGTTATTTGGGTCTGATTTGTTTCCACTTTTATATATGGGGGAGATTAGTCCTTGGCACCAGATATCGGGAAAACAGCCTGAGCGTAATATGATGTTGAATAGTTTGAGTATCGCACCCTGCATCTCCATATTGCTGAACTTTAGCATTTCATTTTTGATGTTGTCTGGGCCACAGGCTTTCTTTAGGTGGAGAGATTTTGTTTTTGTGGCCAGTTCTTTCCATGTGATTGGGGAGTCTAGAGGGTTTTGGTTGTCTTTAGTTGTTGCTTCTAATGTGTGGAGTTTTTCTGTGACCTGATGTTGACTTGGGTTTGTTTTGTTTATTGGGATGTCTTTGTAGAGGTTTTCAAAATGTGTTCTCCAGATGTCGCCATCTTGGATTGGTAATGCTTGCAATTGTGTTGTACTCAGGTTATTCCACATTTCCCAGAATTGTTTTGGATTGGTGGAGTTTTCAATTTCTTCGAGTATTTTGTGGGTATAGTTTTGTGTTTTGTTCCTAATGGTGTGTTTATATCTTTTGAGGGTTTCATTGTATCTAGTACGTAGGTCCGGATTGTTTGGTTGCCGGTGCTTTTGGTTTGATATTTTTCTCAGGTCTTTTCTGGCATTTTTGCATTCGTGGTCAAACCATTTCATATTTTTATTTTGTCTTTTGTGACGCTTCCTCTTCTGTTTCACGAGGTCGGCTTTTACAGCTGCCTCATGGAAGATCATATTTATATCCTCTATGGCCGTGTTTACACCATCTCTGGTGATCTCATATAGATTTTCTTTAAATTTTGAAATTTTACTTGTGAGATCAGGTGAATTTAGTGCTGTGATGAATTTATCTCCACTGTCTGGGGCCCATCTGTATGTCTGGTTTATTTTATGTAGCTTACTGTGTTCCTTTTTTGTGTCTGTAGTTTGGGCAGAAAGTTTAAGGTACACATTTATTTGGTTATGGTCTGAGAGGGGGGATTGCTGCCTGACAGTGAATGCGTTGATATCGCAGGGGTTCAGGTCAGTGATTGTATAGTCCACCACACTAGACCCAAGAGTTGAGGAGTATGTGAGTCTCCCTTGGGAGTCCCCTCTGAACCTACCATTAACTATGTACAGGCCTAAGGCTCGGCAGAGTTGCACTACCTCCCTACCGCTTTTATTTATTTCACGATCAAGGTTGTTCCGATTTGCGATGGCTGGTGTGACATCTAAAGGGGTCTGGCCAAACACATGGTTGTTTCCCTGTGGGTCTATGAAGTCAGGTTCACAACCGGTCCTTGCATTTAGGTCCCCACATATTATCACCTTTCCTTGGGCCTGGAAATGGCTGATTTCCATGTGGAGAGTATCAAATAACTCCTCTTCGAAATATGGCGAATCTATTGGAGGTATGTAGATCGCACATAAGTAAACATCTTTTTTTGCTATTCCTATATTTTTATCTAGTTTTAGCCATACGTGTGATTTCCCCTGTTTTACCGGTGAGATGTGTTTGTCCAGTTCTCCCTTATACCACACCAATATTCCCCCGGAGGTTCTGCCCTTGCGTGTTTTAGTGTTCTTTACTGAGGGCACAATGATTTCATGGTACATTGGAGGACAGTGGGTCGGCATGTCCTTTTGGCACCATGTTTCTGTTAACACAATTATATCAATGTCTTTTATAGCTTTTAGGAATTCAGGGTCTGTACTCTTCATCCCAAAAGTTGAGGAGCGGAGGCCCTGGATATTCCAGCAGCTTATGTGGAAAGAACGCATTTATATAGTTAAATAAAATGGACCTATTTTGTGGGATGAGTGTGGAAACACTATTTTCTATAATGCTAAATGATGATTTAGTATAAATTTCATGAGGCATGCACATATATCTATCTGATAATAGTAATAATACTGATAAGATAACAATAATGATAATGATAAATAACAATATTAATAATTTCTCCGGCTTTCTATCAGGCTGTTCAGCATCGTCATGATCTTTCTCAGTTCTTGGTCTACAGTCTGTGGTCTAGAGGGGGGTCTTGGGTCAGGTATAAAAGCACGGTTCTGTTGTTGGTTTTGTAAAGGGGGGTGGGGGACATTGGTGGTCCTGTTTGGGCTCCCAATGGTAGAGGGGGTGGGAGGGCTGCGTCTTTTGGCAGTGTTTATGAGGTTTCTTGCGAAGACCCACATCCGCTGTTTGAGTAGATGTATTTCGTCATAGAGGTCCCTTGTGTTGATGTTTGGATGATGGGCCAGGGAGACGTTGGGGAGGACAGAACATCTCGTGTCGATCTCCCTGTTGGTGTTGTGGATTATATAGGCTGGGGTGTCCTTTCTGGGCAGTAGTGTGGAGATCACGATCCGCGCCTCGGGGAATTCCCTGCTGGCCTTTTCTGCCATCCTGCTCACCGCCCAAGCCGTGCCTTCCTGTAGGGTGCGTAGGTCGTTCGTGCCTGTGTGGATCACAATCCATTTGGGGCTTCCAAGGGATTCTTTGTTCAGGATCTTCATTGCTTGGCCTGTGTTGCTGCACCATTTTTTCAGGACTTGATGGTCTGGGAACAGCCTCTGGGGGTCCAGAAACTTTCCGTTGGAGTCGGTCAGCAGGACCGCCTGAGGGGCTGGTTTTTCAGACTGGGTAACAGTAGTCTGGGTAGGGCTCGCCTGGTGGCTGGTTGTTGGCTGGGTTTCTGGGATATGTTGTGTGGCAGGAGCGGGGTTTGGGGCTTTCGGTGTGTCATCGTTTGGGGGGGTATCTGTCGGTTTTTGTGTTCCTGTGTGTGAGGACTGGGTAGCAGTAGTCTGGGCATGACTCGACTGAGGGCTGGTTGGAGCGGGGTTTGTGGCTTTCGGTGTGTCTTCGTGTGGGGTGGCATCCGGCGGGTTCTGTGTCTTTGTGTGTGTTGTTTTTGTGTCCTCAGGTTTTTGGACCTTAAGAGGTTTGTGTTGCCTGCTGAGCCTTTCTACGGTCTCCTTCGTTTTGTTTTGTTGAGTACGGAGTTCTTTGATCTCATTTCTTTGCTCCTCTATGGTCTTTCTCATCTTGTGGATGGTGGACTCGTATTCCGTTTTTAGCTGTTTGAATTCCTCCTTCAAATTCTTGGCCAGTGTTTCTCTGTATTTCTCTCTCTCTCTCTGGTACAGGTGTGTGTCTCTCTCTCTCTCTCTCTCCTCTCTCTCTGGTACAGGTGTGTGTCTGTCTCTCTCTGGTACAGGTGTGTGTCTCTCTCTCTCTCTCTCTCTCTCTCTGGTACAGGTGTGTGTCTGTCTCTCTGGTACAGGTGTGTGTCTCTCTCTCTCTCTGGTACAGGTGTGTGTCTCTCTCTCTCTCTGGTACAGGTGTGTGTCTGTCTCTCTCTCTCTCTGGTACAGGTGTGTGTCTGTCTCTCTCTGGTACATGTGTGTGTCTGTCTCTCTGGTACAGGTGTGTGTCTGTCTCTGGTACAGGTGTGTGTCTGTCTCTCTCTCGTACAGGTGTGTGTCTGTCTCTCTCTCTGGTACAGGTGTGTGTCTGTCTCTCTCTCTCTCTGGTACAGGTGTGTGTCTGTCTCTCTCTCTCTCTCTCTCTCTCTCTCTGGTACAGGTGTGTGTCTGTCTCTCTCTCTCTCTCTCTCTCCAATTCCAATTCCAATTCAAATGCTTTATTGGCATGAAAGTTTACTGAGAACCATATTGCCAAAGCTTACATAGCAAAAAGGTACAGTTTTCCAACATTCTGTAGGTGTCAATCGATTTGACATTTGTTGGGTACATACAATATTACTTTTAAACAATATTAATTTTAAACAGTCTTTGTACTTCATTTGGTACGTTCAATATTAATTTTAAACAGTCTTAATTTTAAACAGTCCTCAGGTTGTGACATGTTGTTACATATTTGGCCCCAAGGTATGGTCTGTCTCCTTCTCCTAGGACTAATCTCAATTTTGACAGGTCATCCAATTCCTTGAAATCTGGGGTTGTTTGGCTTAGCTTGTTGAATAATATGTTTCTTGATGTGTTGAATTTTTCGCATTTTAGGAGGAAATGCATTTCTGTTTCAACCTCGCCGGCCAGACATTGATCGCATATTCTATTCTCTCTAGGCTGCCAGGATTTCTTGTATCTGCCTTTTTCAATTTCCAGTTGGTGGTCGCTTAGTCTGTATCTGGTGAGGGTCTGTCTCTGTTTTGTGTCTCTGATGGTCGTGAGGTAGTCTGCCAGTTTATATTCTCTTTTTAGGGCCCGGTAACATTCTAATCTGCTTTGGCTTTCGGTTATTTTGTTCCAATGTTCCAGGTAGGTTTCTTTGCATTGTTTAATGATTTGGTTCACTCGGATTGGTGTTTGGACGGCTGTGTTGGTCTGGGGCTGGTCAGGGTCCGGCTGAGTACTTAGTTTCAGTAGCAGCTGACTCGGGACTCTTTTCTGGGTTTAGCTCTTGGGTCTGAAAGGCTTTGAAATGAAGGGTGTCTGGGGAGCTAGATTTGAGGTGATTTAGGAAGTTTAGTGCTCGTTTTTGGATGTTTATTATCAGTGGGTATCTGCCTAGTTCGGCTCTGCATGCATTTGTTGGCGTTTTTCTTTGGGTGCGAAGGATGCTTCAGCAGAATTCTGCATGTAGGGCTTCTATTGTGTGTTTTTCCCATTTAGTGTAGCTTTGGTGATTTAGCGGGCCCCATACTTCACTACCGTACAGTGCAATGGGCAGGATTATGCTGTCAAATATTTTGAGCCAGATTTTGATTGGGATTTGGATGTTGTAGAATTTTCTTTTTATTGCATATAGGGCTCTTCGGGCTTTTTCTTTTAGTGCATTCACTGCTATGCTGAAGCTCCCTGATGCTGTAATAGTTAGACCAAGGTAGGTGTAGCTCATAGTGTGTCCTATAGTGGTATCACTGAGGGTAAACTGGTATTTGTTTTCCTGACATCTGGGCCTTTTTTGAAAAATCATGATGTTGGTTTTCTTTAGATTTACTGTTAGAGCCCAATTTTGGCAGTATTTGTCGAGTAGGTCTAGTTGTTGCTGTAATCCCTGTTCTGTGGGAGACAGAACCAGGTCGTCCGCATAGAACAGGGATTTCACTTCTCCATCCAGGAGATGGAGACCTGGTGACTCGCTTTGCTCCAGCATGTCTGCTAATTCATTTATGTATATGTTGAACAGGGTTGGGCTCAAATTGCAGCCCTGCCGGACGCCTCTTCTCTGGGTGAAGAAATCGGTGCGTTTGTCTCCAATTTTGACCCCGCATTTGTTTTTCAGATACATTGATTTAATAAGGTCATAGACTTTGCCCCCTATTCCACACTGAAGAAGTTTATAATAGAGCCCTTCGTGCCATATAGAGTCAAAGGCTTTCTTGAAGTCGATGAAACAGGCGAATATTTTCCCATTTTTTGTTTGGTGTATATGTTTTTCAATGAGGGTGTGAAGGGTATAGATATGGTCGGCGGTGCGGTGTTTTGGAAGGAAGCCTATTTGGTTTTTTCTGAGGATATTATGTTTGTTAAGAAAATCAAGTAATCTACTATTTAGAATACTGCAGAATAACTTCCCTAGACAACTGTTGACACAGATGCCGCGGTAGTTATTTGGGTCTGATTTGTTTCCACTTTTATATATGGGGGAGATTAGTCCTTGGCACCAGATATCGGGAAAACAGCCTGAACGTAATATGATGTTGAATAATTTGAGTACCGCACCCTGCATCTCCATATTGCTGAACTTGAGCATTTCATTTTTGATGTTGTCTGGGCCACAGGCTTTCTTTAGGTGGAGAGATTTTGTTTTTGTGGCCAGTTCTTTCCATGTGATTGGGGAGTCTAGAGGGTTTTGGTTGTCTTTAATTGTTGCTTCTAATGTGTGGAGTTTTTCTGTGACCTGATGTTGACTTGGGTTTGTTTCGTTTATTGGGATGTCTTTGTAGAGGTTTTCAAAATGTGTTCTCCAGATGTCGCCATCTTGGATTGGTAATGCTTGCAATTGTGTTGTACTCAGGTTATTCCACATTTCCCAGAATTGTTTTGGATTGGTGGAGTTTTCAATTTCTTCGAGTATTTTGTGGGTATAGTTTTGTGTTTTGTTCCTAATGGTGTGTTTATATCTTTTGAGGGTTTCATTGTATCTAGTACGTAGGTCCGGATTGTTTGGTTGGCGATGCTTTTGGTTTGATATTTTTCTCAGGTCTTTTCTGGCATTTTTGCATTCGTGGTCAAACCATTTCTTCTTTTTATTTTGTCTTTTGTGACGCTTCCTCTTCTGTTTCACAAGGTCGGCTTTTACAGCTGCCTCATGGAAGATCATATTTATATCCTCTATGGCCATGTTTACACCATCTCTGGTGATCTCGTATGGGTTTTCTTTAAATTTTGATATTTTACTTGTGAGATCAGGTGACTTTAGTGCTGTGATGAATTTTTCTCCACTGTCTGGAGCCCATATGGAGCTTACTGGGTTCCTTTTTTGTGTCTGTAGTTTGGGCAGAAAGTTTAAGGTACATATTTATTTGGTTATGGTCTGAGAGGGGGGATTGCTGCCTGACAGTGAATTAGTTGATATCGCAGGGGTCCAGGTCAGTGATTGTATAGTCCACCACACTAGACCCAAGCGTTGAGTATGTGAGTCTCCCTAGGGAGTCCCCTCTGAACCTACCGTTAACTATGTACAGGCCTAAGGCTCGGCAGAGTTGCACTACCTCCCTACCGCTTTTATTTATTTCACGATCAAGGTTGTTCTGATTTGCGATGGCTGGTGTGACATCTAAAGGGGTCTGGCCAAACACATGGTTGTTTCCCTGTGGGTCTATGAAGTCAGGTTCACAACCAGTCCTTGCATTTAGGTCCCCACATATTATCACCTTTCCTTGGGCCTGGAAATGGCTGATTTCCATGTGGAGAGTATCAAATAACTCCTCTTCGAAATATGGCGAATCTATTGGAGGTATGTAGATCGCACATAAGTAAACATCTTTTTTTGCTATTCCTATATTTTTATCTAGTTTTAGCCATACGTGTGATTTTCCCTGTTTTACCAGTGAGATGTGTTTGTCCAGTTCTCCCTTATACCACACCAATATTCCCCCGGAGGTTCTGCCCTTGCGTGTTTTAGTGTTCTTTACTGAGGGCACAATGATTTCATGGTACATTGGAGGACAGTGGGTCGGCACGTCTTTTTGGCACCATGTTTCTGTTAAAACAATTATATCAATGTCTTTTATAGCTTTTAGGAATTCAGGGTCTGTACTCTTCATCCCAAAAGTTGAGGAGCGGAGGCCCTGGATATTCCAGCAGCTTATGTGGAAAGAACGCATTTATATAGTTCAAAAAAATGAAATCAAATGGACCTATTTTGTGGGATGAGTGTGGAAACACTATTTTCTATAATGCTAAATGATGATTTAGTATAAATTTCATGAGGCATGCACATATATCTATCTAATAATAGTAATAATACTGATAAGATAACAATAATGATAATAATGATAAATAACAATATTAATAATTTCTCCGGCTTTCTATCAGGCTGTTCAGCATCATCATGATCTTTCTCAGTTCTTGGTCTACAGTCTGTGGTCTAGAGGGGGGTCTTGGGTCAGGTATAAAAGCACGGTTCTGTTGTTGGTTTTGTATAGGGGGGTGGGGGACATTGGTGGTCCTGTTTGGGCTCCCAATGGTAGAGGGGGTGGGAGGGCTGCGTCTTTTGGCAGTGTTTGAGGTTTCTTGCGAAGACCCACATCCGCTGTTTGAGTAGATGTATTTCGTCATAGAGGTCCCTTGTGTTGATGTTTGGATGATGGGCCAGGGAAACGTTGGGGAGGACAGAACATCTCGTGTCGATCTCCCTGTTGGTGTTGTGGATTATATAGGCTGGGGTGTCCTTTCTGGGCAGTAGTGTGGAGATCACGATCCGCGCCTCGGGGAATTCCCTGCTGGCCTTTTCCGCCATCCTGCTCACCGCCCTAGCAGTGCCTTCCTGTAGGGTGCGTAGGTCGTTCGTGCCTGTGTGGATCACAATCCATTTGGGGCTTCCAAGGGATTCTTTGTTCAGGATCTTCATTGCTTGGTCTGTGTTGCTGCACCATTTTTTCAGGACTTGATGGTCTGGGAACAGCCTCTGGGGGTCCAGAAACTTTCCGTTGGAGTCGGTCAGCAGGACCGCCTGAGGGGCTGGTTTTTCAGACTGGGTAACAGTAGTCTGGGTAGGACTCGTCTGGTGGCTGGTTGTTGGCTGGGTTTCTGGGATATGTTGTGTGGCAGGAGCGGGGTTTGGGGCTTTCGGTGTGTCCTCGTTTGGGGGGGTATCTGTCGGTTTTTGTGTTCCTGTGTGTGAGGACTGGGTAGTAGTAGTCTGGGCATGACTCGACTGAGGGCTGGTTGGAGCGGGGTTTGTGGCTTTCGGTGTGTCTTCGTGTGGGGTGGCATCCGGCGGGTTCTGTGTCCTTGTGTGTGTTGTTTTTGTGTCCTCAGGCTTTTGGACCTTAAGAGGTTTGTGTTGCCTGCTGAGCCTTTCTACGGTCTCCTTCGTTTTGTTTAGTTGAGTACAGAGTTCTTTGATCTCATTTCTTTGCTCCTCTATGGTCTTTCTCAGCTTGTGGATGGTGGACTCGTATTCCGTTTTTAGCTGTTTGAATTCCTCCTTCAAATTCTTGGCCAGTGTTTCTCTGTATTCGTTGAAATCAAGTTCTAGTTTGGCCAGATTCTCTTTCATCATTTTGTTTTCGTTGAGAGGTGTGGGGGGGGGGGTGGAGATGGTCAGGGAGGTGTGTGTCTCTGCTGGACTCTCTTCTTCTTCCTCCGCTTGGCTCTCATCATCCTCTGTTCGACTCTCTTTTGCCTCCTGTCCATTGGTCCTATTTGTGTCTGCCTTAGTTTTCAACTGGGGGAATTCCTTTTCGAAGGAGTCCAGATTTTCTACATTCCCCTGTATCATGATCTTTCCTTTTTTGTTGTAGTAGCTTATGGTTAGCAGGGGGTCATCTTTATCTAGATTTCCATCTTTACATATTTTCAGTCTGCCTCCACTGCCAATACCTTCGCTGGAGACTGTTAAGTATGTGTATTGTATTGAACAATTAACACAAAGACTTAAACGTATAACTCAAACAGGTCTTTACTGGTTGGAGGTAGGGACTATACATAGGTCTTTACTTCATGCCCACAGGCGGGAACTGAGGGGGATCAGTACCCACAGTACTATTTATACCCCTATGGCCAGGAGTGGTACTGCGTATCACTACGCCCAACAAGTAGTGCAGTCCTGTCCATAGGTTCAAAGTAGCACACATATTACATACACAACAGAGACGTATGCGTAGTATTTTTGTAAAGTCTCCTTCCATGAGGGAACGGAGTCGGTGTAGAATATGAGGTTGTTCTTCGTCTTAATCCCTTTGTGTGTGGTATAGTCAACGTAGAGGACCTCTGGGTTACTTTTTAGTGTTATGTCCTTGTGTTTTTCCTTTGCTTTATTTTTTGTGCATTGCTCAGGATATTTCATTTCCCTGCTCATTGTAGTCGTTTGTTTTTGTCTCAGATAGATAACTTTTTTTCTCTTTTTTTGTGTCGTGTTCCACCTTATCCCACTTTTAGGTCCAAAATTGAGAGTTTTTCAGGGGTTCATCTTTGATATAGCTGCTCTTAAAAGTTTCTCTCTCTCTCTCTCTCACAGGTTCCTGGTTCGGGTTGTTTATCGTTTCTCTCGGGTTTCTATTCCTTTTTTCTCGCGGGTTTGTTGTTCTTTTTCTAGGTTAATTAAATTTAGGTAGATTTAGGTAAAGCTTTTTTCCTCCGGACCCGGAGTTTTCCTCTCTCTCCTCGCGTCGGTCTCGGGCTGTTTCTGCCCTGGTCCCAGCCCCTCGGCTCGGCTGTGCAGTCCCGGCCCGGTGTTTGTCCGAGTTTCTCCGACCCCGGAGTTTCTCGGGTTTCAGGCCCCGGGCTTGCTCGCTCTCCGGTCTTCTGCCCTGGTCCCAGCCCCTCGGATCGGCTGTGCTGTCCCGGCCCGGTGTTTGTCCGAGTTTCTCCGACCTCGGGTTTCAGGCCCCGGGCTTGCTCGCTCTCCGGTCTTCTGCCCTGGTCCCAGTCCCTCGGCTCGGCTGTGCAGTCCCGGCCCGGCCCGGTGTTTGTCCGAGTTTCTCCGACCCCGGAGTTTCTCGGGTTTCAGGCCCCGGGCTTGCTCGCTCTCCAGTCCCGACCCGATCCGGCACCCCTACCTCTCCACTCGCCTCTTTGACTGGCTCGGGAAGGTCTGGGTCTACTCCTGTTGCTGCTCGCTCTCCTTCTCTCCGGTGCCTCGCTCTCTCGCTGTTTCTCTCTCTCGCTGTCTCTCTCTCTCTCTCTCTCTCTCTCTCTCTCTCTGGTACAAGTGTGTCTGACTCCTCTCTCTCTCTCTCTCTCTCTCTCTCTCTGGTACAGGTAAAGGTCAAGGGTGGTTCCAAAAACCACAGGGAACCTTGGATGTCAGGGGATATACGAGAATGGATTAGGAAAAAAAGGAGGGCTTTTGGTAGATACAAAAGGCTAAAGACGGAGGAAGCCCTAGAGGAGTACAAAAAGTGCAGGGGGATACTTAAAAAAGAAATTAGGAGGTCAAGAGGGGCCATGAAATAACACTGGCGAGCAAAATAAAGGAAAATCCGAAGATGTTTTATAAGTATATTAAGGGTAAGAGGATAACTAGGGAAAAAATAGGGCCCATTAGGGACAAAAGTGGCAATCTGTGTGTGGAGCCGGAAGATGTAGGAGGGGTTCTAAATGAATTTTTTGCATCTGTTTTCACTATGGAGAAGGACGATGTAGACATAGAAATAGGGCGGGGGGACTGTGATATGCTCGAACATATTAACATCGAGAGGGAGGAGGTATTGGCGGTTTTAGCTGGCCTAAAAATGGATAAATCCCCAGGCCCAGATGAAATGTATCCCAGGCTGCTGTGTGAGGCAAAGGAGGAGATTGCGGGGGCTCTAACACATATATTCAGGACCTCTCTGGCCACAGGGGATGTGCCAGAGGACTGGAGAACCGCTAATGTAGTACCATTATTCAAGAAGGGTAGTAGGGAAAAACCGGGGAACTACAGGCCAGTGAGCCTAACATCAGTGGTAGGAAAATTATTGGAAAAAATCCTGAGGGACAAAATTTGTCTCCACTTGGAGAGGCAAGGATTAATCAGGGATAGTCAACATGGCTTTGTCAAGGGAAGATCATGTCTGACTAATTTGATTGAATTTTTTGAGGGGGTGACTAGGTGTGTGGATGAGGGTAACACAGTGGATGTGGTATACATGGATTTCAGTAAGGCCTTCGATAAAGTCCCGCACAGGAGACTGGTCAAGAAGGTAAGAGCCCATGGAATCCAGGGTGCCTTGGCACATTGGATACAAAACTGGCTTAGTGGCAGAAGGCAGAGGGTGATGGTCGAAGGTTGTTTTTGTGACTGGAAGACTGTGGCCAGTGGGGTACCACAGGGATTGGTGCTGGGTCCCTTGCTGTTTGTGGTCTACATTAATGACTTGGATATGAATGTAAAGGGTATGACCAGTAAGTTCGCGGATAATACAAAAATTGGTAGGGTGCTAAATAGCGAGGAGGGTAGCCTCAGTCTGCAGGACGATATAGATGGGTTGGTCAGATGGGCGGAACAGTGGCAAATGGAATTTAACCCGGAAAAGTGCGAGGTGATGCACTTTGGGGGGACTAACAAGGCAAAGGAATACACAATGAATGGAAAGACCCTAGGCAAGACGGAGGGTCAGAGGGATCTGGGTGTGCAAGTACACAGATCCCTGAAGGCGGCGGAACAGGTGGATAAGGTGGTAAAAAAGGCATATGGGATACTTGCCTTCATTAGCCGAGGCATTGAATATAAGAGCAAGGAGGTTATGATGGAGCTGTATAAAACACTGGTTAGGCCACAGCTGGAATACTGTGTGCAGTTCTGGTCGCCACACTACAGGAAGGATGTGATCGCGTTAGAGAGGGTGCAGAGGAGGTTCTCCAGGATGTTACCAGGGCTGGAGCGCTTCGGCTATGAAGAGAGACTGGGCAGATTGGGTTTGTTTTCCTTGGAGCAGAGGAGGTTGAGGTGTACAAAATTATGAGGGGCATAGATAGGATGGATGCTGAGGAGCTTTTTCCCTTAGTAGAGGGGTCAATAACTAGGGGGCATAGATTCAAGGTAAAGGGCGGGAGGTTTAGAGGGGATTTGAGAGAGAACTTTTTCACCCAGAGGGTGGTTGGAGTCTGGAACTCACTGCCTGAAAGGGTTGTGGAGGCAGGAACCCTCACAACATTTAAGAAGCATTTGGATGTGCACTTGAAATGCCATAGCATACAAGGCTACGGACCAAATGCTGGAATATGGGATTAGATTAGGCAGGGCTTGATGGCTGGCGCAGACACGATGGGCCGAAGGGCCTCTATCCGTGCTGTATAACTCTATGACTCTATGAGGTGTGTCTGACTCTCTCTCTCTCTCTCTGGTACAGGTGGTTTGCGGGAAGTGCTCTGATTATAAAGCGAAGCTTCACTATGATGAGGACAGACCCAACCGAGTGTGCCGGGATTGTCACAATGTGCTGAATGGAGAGCTCTGCACTGAGGAGAAGGAGAAAAAGAGGGGGATCCTCGAGGTAACACAGGAGGAAGCCATTCAGCCCCTCGAGCCTGCTTCATCATTTTATTAGATCATGGCTGATAATTCCTCAATTCCATTTCCCTTGCTATCCTCACCCAACAAACATCTGTCGCCGGGGTGGGGAAGCCCATGGGGGAGCATGAGGAGTGGGTGGAGGGGGAGCGCGAGGCGTGTGTGTGGGGGGGGGGAAGCATGAGGAGTGGGTGGAGGGGGAGCGCGAGGCGTGTGTGTGTGGGGGGGGGGAGCGCGGGGCGTGTGTGGAGGGGGAGCGCGGGGCGTGTGTGGAGGGGGAGGGCGGGGCGTGTGTGGGGGGGGAGCGCGGGGCGTGTGTGTGGAGGGGGAGCGCGGGGCGTGTGTGTGTGGGGGGGGAGCGCGAGGCGTGTGTGGGGGGGGAGCGCGGGGCGTGTGTGTGTGGGGGGGGGAGCGCGAGGCGTGTGTGTGGGGGGGGGAGCGCGGGGCGTGTGTGGAGGGGGAGCGCGGGGCGTGTGTGTGTGGGGGGGGGGAGCGCGAGGCGTGTGTGGGGGGGGAGCGCGAGGCGTGTGTGGGGGGAGCGCGAGGAGTGTGTGGGGGGAGCGCGGGGCGTGTGTGGGGGGGGAGCGCGGGGCGTGTGTGTGGGGGGGGGGGAGCGCGAGGCGTGTGTGGAGGGGGGGCGTGTGTGTGTGGGGGGGGGGGGAGCGCGAGGCGTGTGTGGGGGGGGGGAGCGCGGGGCGTGTGTGGAGGGGGAGCGCGGGGTGTGTGTTGGGGGGGGGGGAGCGCGAGGCGTGTGTGGAGGGGGGGCGTGTGGGGGGGGGAGCGCGGGGCGTGTGTGGAGGGGGAGCGCGGGGCGGGGCGTGTGTGGAGGGGGAGCGCGGGGTGTGTGTGTGGGGGGGGGAGCGCGGGGCGTGTGTGGGGGGGGGCAGCGCGGGGCGTGTGTGGAGGGGGAGCGCGGGGCGTGTGTGTGTGGGGGGGGAGCGCGAGGCGTGTGTGGGGGGGAGCGCGGGGCGTGTGTGTGGGGGGGGCAGCGCGGGGCGTGTGTGGGGGGGGAGCGCGGGGCGTGTGTGGAGGGGGAGCGTGGGGCGTGTGTGGGGGGGGGAGCGCGGGGCGTGTGTGGAGGGGGAGCGCGGGGCGTGTGTGGGGGGGGAGCGCGGGGCGTGTGTGTGTGGGGGGGGAGCGCGAGGCGTGTGTGGAGGGGGGGCGTGTGTGGAGGGGGGAGCGCGGGGCGGGGCGTGTGTGGGGGGGAGCGCGGGGCGTGTGTGGGGGGGGAGCGCGGGGCGTGTGTGGAGGGGGAGCGCGGGGCGTGTGTGGAGGGGGAGCGCGGGGCGTGTGTGGGGGGGGCAGCGCGGGGCGTGTGTGGGGGGGGCAGCGCGGGGCGTGTGTGGGTGGGGAGGGGGAGCGCGGGGCGTGTGTGGGGGGGGGCAGCGCGGGATGCCATGCACTGTGTGAGAGGGGTGCCCATGGGGAGGTGCGTGGCGTGTCTGAGCCACGCGGTGCTCAGAGTTGACCTGTGACCTATGGAGTTGTGTTCTCTGTTGACAGAAGGAGTCAGCTGGAGTCTTGGGGAACAACCTGATGTGCAGCTTCCTTCACTGGGTGGAGAAAGGGGGAAAGCCGGGACTCAAGGCCTGGTTTGTCATTCCTCGCGACGAACCTTTGGTCCTCTACATGTACCGAGCCCCTCAGGTACCCGTGACCTTTGACTAGATCAACAGATGCACAGAGCTAGAAATTCATTTTAGCCCAGGAATGAGCGGTATCTTTAGAAAAGTTTCAGAATCAGCGCCAGGCGCTAAAGAGTGCACACACAATTTTTGCCATCTGCTCAAAGAAATGATTGGAATGCTAAATCAAGCATTAAAGCCCAACCTCATTCGCGTTACAATCAAAGGGTGGACCAATATCGTGTGCAGTCTAATCGCAAGTCATCATTGCCACAGGCTATTTCCAATTCTTAAAGGGGAGGATCATTGATGCTGCAGAACCTCATTCTCAGCATTGCTTGCTGTGCAGCTGTCTCAGCAGCAGGTACAGTAGAAGGAGCCGGACGACTCGAGCTGTACTGATAGCAGATCCACCCCCAGGGAGAGAGCCCGCAGATCCTGCGATCAAACATTGGAGGCGTTGGTGTTCGCTGTGGAGCCTCTCATTTCAGCTTTGAGCTGTGATATGGTGTGCGACAGGGATGGAATGATGGAGATCTGGTGAGCAACGGGGAGCTGGGGTTTAATTTATTCGAACAGCAGCCTGATGAGGCGGTCACTGACCAACCGTCCGGAAGTCTGATTGAGTGGCTGCCTCCTCCCTCGCTCCTGTTCCTCCTCGTCCTCATCCTGCTCATCTTCATCATCCTCTTCCTCCCTCCTCTCCCTCATCCTCCTCCTGGCATGGTCCCACGATCCCTGGTGGCAAGGGCTGGGCCGTCATGATGGCCAAGTTGTGAAGTATGCAGCAGACCAGCATGAAATGGGACACCCACTCCGGAGAGTACTGGAGAGCTCCTCCTGAGCGGTCAAGGCAGCGGAACCGTTGCTTGAGCACTCCGATGGTCTGCTCAATGTTGTTCCTGGTGGCAGCATGGCTGTCATTGAGTGCTGGGCAGGAGTGTTGGGGTTACGGAGAGGAGTCATGAGCCAGGTGGAGAGCGGATCGTCCTTGTCTCCGAGCAGCCAGTCGCGAGCTTGACACGGTGGCTGGAAGAGTCTGGCACACCGGTCTGGCGCAGGATGAAGGCACTGTGGCTGCTGCCAGGATAGCGGGCATTAACACTGTGGATTCACTGTGTGTGGTCGCACACCAACTGCACATTAAACGTCTTTGCGGTTCCGGAAGATCTCAGGATTGTTGTGAGGTGTCCGCAAAGCCACATGGGAGCAGTCAGTGGCACCCTGCACCATGGGGAATCCCGCTATCCTGGCAAAGCCACATGCACTTCTCTCTGCTTCTCTCTGGTGATGGGGTAGTAAATGTAGTCCCTTCTACTGTAGAGAGCCTCTGTGACCTCCCAGACACAGCGACGAACTGCGAGATGTTAGCTATGTCTCCTGTTGCAGACTGGAGGAATCGCTGGTGAAGAATTGAGGGCGACGGTGACCTTGACTGCCACCGAGAGAGCCGTGGTCGCCCTGATCTGAGGCTGGAGGTCTGGTTGCAGAAGGTGGCAGAGTTCTGTGACCACCTCCTTGGTGAAGCGGAGCCTTCTAATGCTCTGCTCCTCGCTTAATTGGAGGTAGGAGAGGTGCTCTCGGAATACCCTCGGAGGGTAAGGCCTCCTGTTGAGAGCCCTGATGGCCCTCCTCCTCCCTCTGGCCACATGTTCCACTCTTTCTCGCTCCCTCCGCTGTAGACCCTGGAGAGTCAGGTCAACTGCCAGTACAGTCCCCATTAATGTAAAAAGTGTAGCAGCTTGATTTGTAAGAATAAATGTAACTACTGTTTACCACAGCACTCCGGACACAAAATAACCTGTTTCACAATGTCAAACTGACAAGTAAGCAATGAAACTCCACTAACCTGACAGCTGGGACTCAGTACTCATGATCCCTTTAAGTGACATCCCTGGAGCCAGCTTCCACCTGCTTGATGCCTCCTCTCCCTGTCGCTGTCAGGCGCTAAGGTAGCGAAAATCAATTTTGCAGATTGGCTGATGTCACGCTCTGCCTGGCGTTGAAGTCCCCGACGGTAACTCGTACCGGCGGCGCAATGGGGGGGGCGGGCCGAATTCGCCGTGTGTCGCTGGACTGTCCCGTCCCCGGCGCTATTGCATCAGCGCCCTGTTACCGCCCTCTGCAGGCGCTAATGGGAGGTGCTAACCAACCAATTTTTTCCCCCAGTGTCCAGCCCTTAGCCTTCCTACCACAACACTACCACCTCAGGGCGAAGGCTCGGGCCAGGGAGGCAGACTGCTGGAGGGGGCCACAGACAGACAGACACAACCCAGTACACTTAGCAACCAGATACGTGGGGGCAAAATGTTCCGGTGTGAGGAGCTCGCCCTGAAATAGGAGTGTCTAAAAGGACTGAGTGTGACACGGCAATCTCTGAATTTCCTTAATATTGTTCAGCACATAGAAACTGGGCTTCCCCACTGCACCTGGAGAGTCAACGCCCTCCTGTCCAGTTACATTATTTTAATTCTTTTCTTGCGTTACATATTACACTGTCCCATCAAACACTCCCAGCTGCTAACAGGAGCTTTACTCCTGTATCTAACCTGTGCTGTACCTGCCCTGGGAGTGCTTGATGGGACAGTGTAGAGCGAGCTTTACTCTGTATCTAACCGTGCTGGAATTTATCATTAATGAATATAATTCCTATGTGTGTGTGTGTGTTGATCGTTGAGTGGCCTGAAGTACAATGATTGTACTCTGTAACACTCTCCCTTCTCCCCGCAGGACGTGAAGGCTCAGACCTCCCTCCCGTTACTGGGTTATGCCATCGACCTGCTGAGTGCCAGCGATGGTGGCTACAGCTTCCAGCTCAGCCAGTCCAAGCAGGTGTACACGTTCAGCGCAGAGAGTGAAGAGCTGCGTGCCCGCTGGGTCCAGCTCATAAGCCAGCTGGCGAGCGGGACGTGCCCTGGTGAAGAGGAGATCTTCGATCTTTCGGAATGATTAGAGCCTTTCAGGAAATCCTTCCGTCATCGAGCTTCAGTCCATGTCTGCTGAACGAACATCACAAGTTGAGGGATGTAGGGGCGTTCTGCACTCCCAGGGTCTCGAACAAACCATAATCCTCACCCCAACCCCACAACCCCCTCTGCCCTTCGAGTTCTAAATTCACCCTCTAACTCCCTCTATGTAGTTATTGCAAAGGGACGGAGAGGTGAGTGCGTTACACCCCTGTCTGATCTCTAGTTTATGCAGTCATACTGGCTGGAGTCCCTTCATCTGAACACAGCACTAACGAGGTGGTGAGTGCCCTCGGTGCTGCCCTTTCCACCCACGGCAGTCAATGCTGTCGGTTTAACATCTCATCCAAAAGATGGCATCTCCGACAGTGCAGCACTCCATTAGCACTGTACTGGGAGTGTGGGCCTGGATTATGGGCTCCAGTCTCTTTACTCTTGCACCCATGATGGAACCTGGTCCTGGCATTGCTGAGAATCACTGAGAATGAGGAAGTTTGATGCTATTTTAATGATGGATTCAGTGGCTGGAAATTCTAACTTGAAAAAGAAAATGTTTGCTGAGAAAGCTGAGAAAGCTGACCTCACTCTACTGCAGAGAGAGGGAGAGAGAGTTGAGATCCGAGAAGGAGGATCCTGGAGGGTGAAATAGCTGTAAATCAAATCTTGAACACTGCTGACCATTCTGTCCTTCATCAGAAGATGGATGAAGGGTGACTTACCCCTCCCCACACTTCTGATTCCACATTGTCTTAAACTTGCAAATAAAACCTTTCGCTATAAAACACTGTGACCCGTGTATGATATTCTGGCAGGTGATTGAAAATGTGATCCCAGTCTGCCCAAGTCCCTGGAGGAGGAAAGATCAGGCATTGAAGGAGCACCAGGCACCTCGTCCTGGATAATCCAAAGTGCTTCCCATCCAGTCAGTCAGCACTCGTGTCCCAGGGTCAGTGAACATCTGTGAGGGCAAAACTGGAAGAAGGTGCAGCTTCTGTAGCGGAGGGAGTGCGGGCCCCTCATGGGCAACAGTGAGCAAGAGTGGGAGTGCTTACAGTCCAGTTTGGAACAGAACATTAGTCAGAAACATCCCAAAATTACGCCCCAGGAGGTCACTTCAGAGTAAGAGTAAGAGTGAGGAGCTGGAGAGTAGGGATAATCGGTACGTACTCTAAGTGACCAGATGTGACTAGTGGTGTCCTCCAGCGATCTGTACTGGGGCCACAGCTTTTCTTTATTCCTTCATCCAAGTCATTTGTAAATTTAGGGAGCTGTATATCTAAGTTTGCTGCCAACACTAAGTGAGGTGGCACAGTAAAGGAGCAGAAAGTTGCAGTGGGTCATTAGTAGATTATATGGCAACGGTAGCACAGTGGTTATATTGACTGGACTAATGAGCTGGAGCCATGAGTTCAAATCCCACCACGGCAGCTGGGGAAATGTTAAATTCAGTTAATTAAATAAAGCTGGAATAAAAATCTAGTATCAGTAATGATGACCGTGAATTTACCGAATTGTTGTAAAAACCCATCTGGTTCACTAATGTCTGTTAGGGAAGGAAATCTGCCGTCCTTAGCTGGTCTGGCCTATATGTGACTCCAGACCCACCAGTTGACTCTAAACTGCCCTCTGAACTGGCCTAGCAAGACACTCAGTTCTGGTAAACTATAATAATAAAAACAGACAGACCACCCGGCATCCGATTTGGACATGACAAAAGCACACCCAGCCCAGTCGACCCTGCAAAGTCCTCTTCACTAACATCTTGCAAGAAATATAAAAACAGACAGTAAGAGCATCTACAAGTATATAAAAAGGAAGAGAGTAGCTAAAGTAAACGTTGGTCCCTTAGAGGATGAGACTGGGGAATCAATAATGGGAAACAAGGAAATGGCAGAGACTTTTAACAAATATTTTGTATCTGTCTTCACGGTGTATCACCGCATTCTGTAGTCTTTCTCCATTTAAATAATATTGTTCTTTTCTATTCCTACCAAAGTGGATAACTTCGCATTTTCCCACATTATACTCCATCTGCGGTACAGAGGGATTTGGGGGTCCTCGTACAT
The DNA here is from genome assembly GCF_052327205.1 of Somniosus microcephalus. Classification (NCBI taxonomy): domain Eukaryota; kingdom Metazoa; phylum Chordata; class Chondrichthyes; order Squaliformes; family Somniosidae; genus Somniosus; species Somniosus microcephalus. Next base: position 74,452,503 of record NC_141004.1, read on the forward strand.
GAAACACAAAAAGTTAACATGCAGGTGCAGCAAGTAATTAGGAAGGCAAATGGAATGTTGGCCTTTATTTCAAGGGGGATGGAGTATAAAATAGGGAAGTCTTGCTACAACTGTATAGGATGCTGGTGAGACCACACCTAGGGTACTGCGTACAGTTTTGGTCTTATTTAAGGAGGGATATACTTGTACTGGAGGCAGTTCAGAGAAGGTTCACTAGATTGATTCCTGGGATGATGGAGTTGTCTTATGAGGAAAGGTTGAGCAGGTTGGGCCTATACTCATTGGAGTTTAGAAGAATGAGAGGGTGATCTTATTGAAACGTAAGATTCTGAGGGGGCTGGACAGGGTAGCTACTGAGAGGATGTTTCCCCTCGTGGGGGAATCTAGAACGAGGGGGCATAGTCTCAGAATAAGGGGTCGCACGTTTAAGACGGAGATGAGGAGGAATTTCTTCTCAGAGGGTCGTGAATCTTTGGAATTCTCTACCCAAGAGCTGTGGAGGCGGAGTCAGTGAATATATTCAAGGCTGAGATAGGCAGATTTTTGAACTACAGGGGAGTCCAGGGTTATGGGGAACAGGCAGAAAGTTGGAGTTAAGTCCAAGATCAGATCAGCCATGATCTTATTGAATGACGGAGCAGGCTCGAGGGGCCAAATGGCCGACTCCTGCTCCTATTTCTTATGTTCTTATGCCAAAATTGGGAAAGCTGTCCCACAGCTTAGTTAAACAACATAGTCATGCTCACAGAATCATACCTTTCAGCCAATGTCCTAGAGTCCTCCATCACTGTCCCACGGGCAGGACCGACCCACCAGAGGTGGCGGGACAGTGGTGTACAGTCAGGAGGGCGTGGCCCTGGGAGTCTTCAACATTGACTCCAGACCCCCAGTCGTGAATGGTGGTGGACGATTAAACAACTAACGGGAGGAGGAGGCTCCATGAACATCCCCATCCTCAATGAGCCAGAAGTGTCGAGTTGATGATCAACCTTGGCCTGCTCCTCAGGTCCACACCATCACAGAATCCAGTCTTCAGCCAATTCGATTCACACCACATGTATTCAATAAATGGCTGAGCGCACTGGATATAGACCCCCAACAACATCCCAGCTGCAGTGCTGAAGACTTGTGCTCCAGAACTAGCTGCGCCTCTAGCCAAGCTGTTCCAAAACAGCTACAACACTGGCATCTATCCAACAATGTGGAAAACTGCCCAGGTATGCCCTGTTCACAAAAAGCAGGACAAATCCAATCCAGCCAATTACTGTCCCATCAGTCTACTCTCAATCATCAGCAAAGTGATGGAAGGTGTCATCGACAGCGCTGTCAAGCGGCACTTACTCACCAATAACCTGCTCACCGATGCTCAGTTTGGTTTTCACCAGGACCACTCGGCTCCAGAACTCATTACAGCCTTGGTCCAAACATGGGCAAAAGAGCTGAATTCCAGAGGTGAGGTGTGATTGACTGCCCTCGACATCAAGGCAGCATTTGACCGAGGCATCAAGGAGCCTTAGTAAAACTGAAGTCAGTGGGAATCGGGGGGGAAAACTCTCCACTGGCTGGAGTTCTACCTAGCACAAAGGAAGATGGTTGTGGTTGTTAGAGGCAAATCATCTCAGCCCCAGGACATCACTGCAGGAGTTCCTCAGGACAGTGTCCTAGGCCCAATCTGCTTCATCAATGACCTTCCCTCCAATCATAAGGTCAAAAGTGGGCATGTTTGCTGATGATTGCACAGTATTCAGTTCCAGTCACAACTCCTCAGATAATGAAGCAGTCCATGCCCACATGCAGCAAGACCTGGTGACATTCAGGCTTGGGCTGATGAGTGGCAGGTAACATTCGTGTCAAACAAGTGCCAGGCAATGACTATCTTCAACAAGAGAGAGCCTAACCACCTCCCCTTGATATTCAATGGCATTACCATTGTCGAATCCCCCATCATCACTATCCTGAGAATCACCATTGACCAGAAACTTAAGTGGACCAGCCACATAAATACAGTGGCAGCAAGAGCAGGTTAGAGGCTGGGTATTCTGCAGCGAGTGACTCATCTCCTGACACCCCAAAGCCTTTCCACCATCTACAAGGCACAAATCAGGAGTGTGATGGAATCCTCCACTTGCCTGGATGAGTGTAGCTCCAACAACACTCAAGAAGCTCAACACCATCCAAGACAAAGCAGCCCGTTTCATTGGCACCCCATCCACCACCTTAAACATTCACTCCCTCCACCACCGGTGCACCGTGGCTGCAGTGTGTACCATTTACAAGATGCACTGCAGCAACTCACCAAGGCTTCTTCGACAGCACCTCCAAAACTCATGACCTCTACAACCTAGAAGGGAAAGGGCAGCAGGCGCATGGGAACACCACCACCTCCAAGTTCCCTTTCAAGTCACACACCATCCTGACTTGCAAGTATATCACTGATCCTTAGCAAAATACTGCGGCTGTTGGAAATCTGAAATAACAACAGAAAATGCTGGAAAAACTCAGCAGGTCAGGCAACATCCGTGGCCAGAAATTTGAGTTGACGTTTCGGGTCTAACCCTTCTTCAAAACTGGAAAGAAAAGATGGATCGGAGGCAGGGCTGCGATCGGACAAAACTTAATAAAAGAAACAAAAGAAGTAAAAAAGAGACAATGAAAGGTATAAGAAGCTAGACGAGATGGTAATAGGCTGAGATTGGGTGTAAAATGTACTGGCAGGGCAAGGGATAGCTGCCAGGTGTGAGAGCGAAACAAAAGGAAAGGGGGGGGGGGAAAGGAGTGGAAAAATTACAAGAAAAAATGAAATAGGGGCCGAGGTTATGATCTGAAATTGTTGAACTCGATATTGAGTCCGGAAGGCTGCAGACTGCCTAATCGGAAGATGAGGTGCTGTTCCTCGAGTTTACGTTGAGCTTCCATGGAACAATACAAGAGGCCAAGGACAGTGAGGTCCGAGTGGGAATGGAGCGGTGAATTAAAATGACAGGCGACCGGAAGCTCGGGGTCACCCTTACGGACTGAACGGAGGTGTTCCACAAAGCAAAGGGTGACCGCTTTGCTGAACACCTCCGTTCAGTCCATAAGGGTGACCCCGAGCTTCCGGTCGCCTGTCATTTTAATTCAACGCTCCATTCCCACTCGGACCTCACCGTCCTTGGCCTATGTATTGTTCCACGGAAGCTCAACGTAAACTCGAGGAACAGCACCTCACCTTCCGATTAGGCACTCTGCAGCCTTCCGGACTCAATATCGAGTTCAACAATTTCAGATCATAACCTCGGCCCCTAGTTCATTTTTTCTTGTAATTTTTCCACTCCTTTCCCCCCCACCCCCCCCCTTTCCTTTTGTTTCGCTCTCACACCTGGCAGCTATCCCTTGCCCTGCCAGTACACTTTACACCCAATCTCAGCCTATTACCATCTCATCTAGCTTCTAACACCTTTCATTGTCTCTTTTTTACTTCTTTTGTTTCTTTTATTCTTTTGTCCGATCGCAGCCCTGCCTCCGATCCATCTTTTCTTTCCAGTTTTGAAGAAGGGTTCGACCCGAAACGTCAACTCAAATTTCTGGCCACGGATGTTGCCTAACCTGCTGAGTTTTTCCAGCATTTTCTGTTGTTATCACTGATCCTTCATCGTCGCTGGGTCAAAATCCAGGAACTCCCTCCCTAACAGCACTGTGGGAGCACCTTCACCACACTGACTGCACAGTTCAAGACGACTCACCACCACCTTCTCAAGGGCAATTAGGGATGGGCAATAAATGCTGGCCTAGCCAGTGAATGAATAAAAAAAGTGAGCAAAACTGTGGCAGATGGAATTCATTGTAGGAAAGTGTGAGTTCATCCACTGTGGACCCAAGATCGATCAGAGAAGCTAGGAACTGTGATGGAGCAGAGGTATTTAGGGGTCTAAGTACAGAAATCACTAAAGGTTAGTGGACAGGTACAAAAAGTAATTTAAAAGGCTAGTGGAATGTTGGCCTTTATATCAAGGGAGCTGGAATACAAAGGGGTGGAAGTCGTGCTTCAGTGATTTCTGGTTAGATCTAATCTGGACACTGGGTTCAGTTCTGGGCCCCGCGCCTCAGGAGGGATATATTGTCCTTGGAGAGGGAGCAGCACAGATTCACCAGAATGATACCGGGGCTGAAAGGATTAAATTAGGAGGCAGGTTGCATAGACTAGGCTTGTATTCCCTGGAGTGTAGAAGATTAAGGGGTGATCTAATTGAGGTGTTTAAGATGATTAAAGCATTTGATAGGGTAGATAAAAAGAAACTATTTCAACAACAACTTGCATTTATATAGCACCTTTAATGTAGTCAAATGTCCCAAGGCGCTTCACAGGAGCGTTATAAAACAAATTTGACACCGAGCCACATAGAGATATTAGGATAAGTGACAAGGTAAGTTTTAAGGAGCGTCTTAAAGGGGAGGCGGAGAGGTTTAGGGAGGGAATTCCAGAGCTTAGGGCCCAAGCAGCTGAACGCACGGCCACCAATGGTGGAGCGATTAAAATGGGGGATGCGCAAGAGGCCCGAACTGGAGGCGAGCAGAGATCTCAGAGGGTTGTGAGGCTGGAGGAGGTTACAGAGGGAGGGAGAGGCGAGGCCATGGAGGGATTTAAACACAAAGCTGAGAATTTTGAGGCATTGCTGGAGCAGCAGCCAGTGTAGGTCAGTGAGCACAGGGGGTGATGGGTGAACGGGCCTTGGTGCGAGTTAGGACACGGGCAGTGAGCACAGGGGGTGATGGGTGAATGGGACTCGGTGTGAGTTAGGACACGGGGCAGTGAGCACAGGGGGTGATGGGTGAACGGGACTCGGTGAGTTAGGACACGGGGCAGTGAGCACAGGGGGTGATGGGTGAACGGGGCTTGGTGTGAGTTAGGACACGGGGCAGTGAGCACAGGGGTAATGGGTGAACGGGACTGGGTGTACGGGACTGGGTGTGAGTTAGGACACGGGGCAGTGAGCACAGGGGGTGATGGGTGAACGGGACTGGGTGCGAGTTAGGACACGAGCAGTGAGCACAGGGGTAATGGGTGAACGGGCCTTGGTGTGAGTTAGGACACGGGGCAGTGAGCACAGGGGGTGATGGGTGAACAGGACTGGGTGTGAGTTAGGACACGGGGCAGTGAGCACAGGGGGTGATGGGTGAACGGGACTGGGTGTGAGTTAGTACACGGGGCAGTGAGCACAGGGGGTGATGGGTGAGCGGGACTGGGTGGGAGTTAGGACACGGGGCAGTGAGCACAGGGGGTGATGGGTGAACGGGACTGGGTGTGAGTTAGGACACGGGGCAGTGAGCACAGGGGGTGATGGGTGAACGGGACTGGGTGTGAGTTAGGACACGGGGCAGTGAGCACAGGGGGTGATGGGTGAACGGGACTGGGTGTGAGTTAGGACACGGGGCAGTGAGCACAGGGGGTGATGGGTGAACGGGCCTTGGTGCGAGTTAGGACACGGGGCAGTGAGCACAGGGGGTGATGGGTGAACGGGCCTTGGTGCGAGTTAGGACACGGGCAGTGAGCACAGGGGTAATGGGTGAACGGGACTGGGTGTGAGTTAGGACACGGGGCAGTGAGCACAGGGGTAATGGGTGAACGGGCCTTGGTGCGAGTTAGGACACGGGGCAGTGAACACAGGGGTAATGGGTGAACGGGCCTTGGTGCGAGTTAGGACACGCGGCAGTGAGCACAGGGGTAATGGGTGAACGGGACTGGGTGCGAGTTAGGACACGGGCAGTGAGCACAGGGGGTAATGGGTGAACGGGCCTTGGTGCGAGTAAGGACACGGGCAGTGAGCACAGGGGGTGATGGGTGAACGGGCCTTGGTGCGAGTAAGGACACGGGCAGTGAGCACAGGGCGTGATGGGTGAACGGGCCTTGGTGCGAGTTAGGACACGGGCAGCAAAGTTTATGGAGGGTGAAAGATGGGAGGCCGGGCAGGAGTGCGTTGGAATAGTCGAGTCTAGAGCTTCTGGTAGGGGTAGTCCAGAACAAGGGCGCATAACCTTAGAATTAGAGCTGGGCCGTTCAAGGGTGATATCAGGAAGCACACAAAGGGTAGTGGAAATCTGGAACACTGTCCCAAAAAGCTGTCGAGGCTGGGGGTCAATTGAAAATTTCAAAACTGAGATTGATAGATTTTTGTTGGGTAAGGGTATTAAGGCGGGTAAATGGAGTTAAGATACAGAGCATCCATGATCTAATTGAATGGCGGATCAGGCTCGAGGGGCTGAATGGCCCACTCCTGTTGCGGTGAGATGTTGGTAACACACCACCAATACCCACCCCCACAAGTGTTTCCTGCTTGCATCCAGCTTTTATCATTGGTTTGATCGCGAGTTAAGGTCTGTGACTGGCCGTATACTGGACACTGGCCTGGCTCAACATGGACCAAGAGATGGTTTCTGTTCACCCAGATAAATTCCTGTCACTCCCCATCTGAGGATCTAGAGTCTGGTTCAGAGGATGATATTATTGAATGTGATAACATGGCCTATGTATTTGACAGACTTGTATTCTGAGCTCCTACAAACACAACGAACGTCTTGTCAGCCACTTAGTCTTTAATGAGCCCCGTTCACACCGATGTAATGATACAAAGCTGGTACACAAAGTAGGAACACAGCCTAACTACAAGGCCCGATTAGGCCAGCAGGCTAATTACAAGGTTCGATTCGGCCAGGAGCCTAACTACAAGGCCCGATTAGGCCAGTTTAGAGTCACAGTAACTGTGCAGTTCTTCCAGTCGCTCCTCCTGTTCTGGAGCTTCCGTATGGCCTACATTCCGGCACCATCTGCAGCCGGCTGGAATCTCTTGCATTCTCAAACAGTTACCTCGCAACCCTCAACGACGGTGAGAGCATTCCAAATACACACAAAATAAACTAGGCAGTAACTAGGCTTTGTTGTTGGAGGGCGACTCCCTCCCCTCCAGCGCTCGAGGTTACCCTTCGCCGTCAGCAGCAGTCCGAAGGCGGATCCGCTAGGGCCTGAGGTGAGAGGCTGTCTTCAGGTTCCATTGGTACAAAGCGGCCGTTCAGCAGGTTCAGCGCTGCTCTCTCCAGCTCACTGTGATCCATCCGACAAGCTTCCGCCAACTCGCGCACTGTCACTGCCACGAAGGCTGGGTCACTGGCCAGTTCCTGCAGGCCTTGGGCCTCCAGCACCTTGAGGTGAGAGGGAGAGATGTGAGAAATACAAGAGACACAAGCACTTCCCCATCTCCATTGGCCAACTGGAGGGAGCGGGGGAAGGGGCTGGTTCCTCTGACCTCATGGCATGCTGGGTTCAAAGGTCAGGAAAAATTAATCAGAATGATACCGGGTCTAAAAGGGTTAAATTAGGAGGACAGGTTGCACAGACGAAGCTTGTATTCCCTCAAAGACAGAAGATTTATGGGGTAATCTAATGAGGTGTTTAAGATGATTAAAGGAGTTGATAATAGTAGATAGAGAAACTATTCCCTCTGGTGGAGGAGTCCAGAACAAGGAGGCAAAACCTTAAAATTAGAGCTGGGCCGTTCAGGGGTGATTTCAGGAAGCACTGCCCACTGCACGTTGCCCCTGGATACCCCGGGCCCTCCCCAGAGGGGCGGAGCTGGCACTGTGCTTGCAAGAGGAACAGCCAGAGTTTGTATGTTAATGAGACGGGTGGGGGCTTTTCCAGTCTCTCCCTCCCACACCCCCCCACCCCCAACCCCAGCCCCACCCCAACCCCCGCTCCCCAACCCACGCTCCCACCCCCCCACCCTCCGCTCCCCACCCCCACCCCACCCCGCTCCCCAACCCCAGACCCACCCCCACCCCAACCCGCTCCCCAACCCCACCCGAACCCCCAACCCCAGGCCCCCACACCCCCGCTCCCCATGACCTCTCATGGCCTAGGCCCACCCAGATACAGGAGACCCCAAGAAACTGCTGCTGCTGTGTATGACAGGCCCCTCCACCCCCCCATCAGAGGACATGGCAGGAGGCTGAAGAGGATTGCCCAGGTAAGTAGAGGTGGTTTTTTTTTTGCTCAGGCCTCACGGAATGTGGCTGCTGCGGGGGGTGACTCACAATCCTTGCAGGGACACTGCCAGTAAACTGTCCGAATTGTGTTCTCAAAAGAGAGTCTCAGTAAAGATGGCCACACAGCATGGTGTCGTTAGTTGAACTGAATGCTGGGAGATCTAAACTAATTAAGACCATGAAGGTGTTTACCAGAGATAAGACAACCAACGTTAAGCAGTGGCTCAGGAATAGCTTGTTCGTGGGATTTCAATATGTCAAGGAAAGTTCAAGAAGTTAGGGGAGTGAAAATTGGATTGGCATGTTTATGTATCCGTGTTTCATTAACTGAGTTTCCAGTGACTGTTAGAAATGATGAACACTAAAAGAAGTGAACCCTTCGGACACACACACGTCACTCAGATTGGCCAATTAAGAGGGGTTTTCTTTGAATTTCGGTTCTATAAGAATGCTTGGCCAGGACTCTTACCAAACTCTCTGTGTCTACGTTAGATTCTCTTTGTTAGTTAGGAGATTCTTCTCTAGTTTTCCTCTGTAGTAATTTTTATTTAACTTGTAGAAGGGACCTTCCTAAGAACAAAGAGATTCTAGAAGTCAAATTGTCGGCCATAGCAACCAGTTACAGGCAGATCTAAGTGTGTCACTTAACTGTATGAGACCAAGGAAGGTGAGGTTTAAGCCAGGGAGCTCAGATAGTCAGTCGAGCATAAGGTGGGTCAGCCGGAACAGAGGATTCAAGTGGAACAGATAATCCCGCCACTGAAGGTGGGACATCAATGGAAGGTTCCAGAGCCAAAACCACCATAATAGGGGAGGAAGATCAACTCCAGCACACCACTCATAAGGACAAGGCCGTGGATGCTCTGGAAAAAATTGGTAACCACCAGTATAGAGACTTCATTCGATAGACTGGTTGTCCAATGGTGTTAACATGTCAGCGATCTAAGGACTTTACTTCTAAAGTAATCTCACTAATCTGCTGTAGTCCCACTCACTGATTTCTATTATAACTTAAAACTGCAATCCAGTTAATGCTGAATTGCAGCGAGATACTGAGCTGCTTCTACAACCTCCGCCAGTCAATAAACTGTTGTAAGACTTGCTGTCTGATTGCTTTGAATTAACCTATCAGTGCCTGGTGGGTATCTGAATAGTGGCTCGACACCTGAACCCAAATCCATTACAAACTGGGTGATGTAAGAGGTTCAGTGAGTCAAACTCAGGCATCCCCCCCTCCTGCCGCCGAGCAGAGTAACAATTCTCAGTGAGGAGGGTAGGGACGCGTCTGGTGCCTCAGCAGATATGTACAGTAATAGGATACTGAATCCAGTGAACTGATAGCCTGGTTGTACCCCAGGTGCAGCCTATGTTCCTGCCCAGTAAACCACACCCGGCTAAGGGGGTTGCAGCACCTCAGCACAGGGAGGACCATCAGCACCAGTATTCAGGGTAAGGGTCACTCTCAGTGTAACTGTACAGAGTCACTGTTTATTCAGGGTAAGGGTCACTCACTAACTGTACAGAGTCACTGTTTATTCAGGGTAAGGGTCACTCACTGTGTAACTGCACAGAGTCACTGTTTATTCAGGGTAAGGGTCACTCACTGTGTAACTGTACAGAGTCACTGTTTATTCAGGATAAGGGTCACTCACTGTAACTGTACACAGTCACTCTTTATTCAGGGTAAGGGTCACTCACTGTGTAACTGTACAGAGTCACTGTTTATTCAGGATAAGGGTCACTCACTGTGTAACTGTACAGAGTCACTGTTTATTCAGGATAAGGGTCACTCACTGTAACTGTACAGAGTCACTCTTTATTCAGGGTAAGGGTCACTCACTGTGTAACTGTACAGAGTCACTATTTATTCAGGGTAAGGGTCACTCACTGTGTAACTGTACAGAGTCACTGTTTATTCAGGATAAGGGTCACTCACTGTAACTGTACAGAGTCACTCTTTATTCAGGGTAAGGGTCACTCACTGTAACTGTACAGAGTCACTCTTTATTCAGGGTAAGGGTCACTCACTGTAACTGTACAGAGTCACTATTTATTCAGGGTAAGGGTCACTCACTGTGTAACTATACAGAGTCACTGCTTATTCAGGGTAAGGGACACTCACTGTGTAACTGTACAGAGTCACTGTTTATTCAGGGTAAGGGTCACTCACTGTAACTGTACAGAGTCACTATTTATTCAGGGTAAGGGTCACTCACTGTGTAACTATACAGAGTCACTGCTTATTCAGGGTAAGGGACACTCACTGTGTAACTGTACAGAGTCACTGTTTATTCAGGGTAAGGGTCACTCACTGTGTAACTGTACAGAGTCACTATTTATTCAGGGTAAGGGTCACTCACTGTGTAACTGTACAGAGTCACTGTTTATTCAGGGTAAGGGTCACTCACTGTAACTTTACAGAGTCACTGTTTATTCAGGGTAAGGGTCACTCACTGCAACTGTACAGTATGTAACTGAACCGACCAGGGGGCAAGCAACCTTAGATCTGGTCCTGTGTAACGAGACAGGATTAATTAAAAATGTCGTAGTAAAGGATCCCCTTGGAATGAGTGACCATAACATGGTTGAATTCCATATTCAATTAGAGGGTGAGAAGGTTGGATCTGAAACAAGCGTGCTAAGCTTGAATAAAGGAGACTATGAACGTATGAGAGCGGAATTGAGTAGAGTGGATTGGGAAAATAGATTAAAGGGTAAGACGATACATGATCAGTGGTGTACATTTAAGGAGTTATTTTACAACTTCCAAAAAATATATATTCCACTGAGAAGAAAAGGGTGTAAAAGAAAAGACAGCCATCCGTGGCTAAGTAAAGAAATTAAGGATAGTATTCGACTAAAAACAAGGGCATATAAGGTAGCCAAATCTAGTGGGAGGATAGAGGATTGGGAAAACTTTAAAAGACAGCAAAAAATAACAAAAAGATTAATTAAGAAAGGGAAGATAGATTATGAAGGTAAATTAGCAAAAAATATAAAAACAGATAGTAAGAGTTTTTATAGTTATATAAAAAGAAAAAGGGTGGCTAAAGTAAATGTTGGTCCCTTAGAGGATGAGACCGGGAAATTAATGGTGGGAAATATGGAGATGGCAAAAACACTGAATGAATATTTTGTATCAGTCTTTACAGTAGAGGACACTAAGAATATCCCAACACTGGACAAACAGGGGGCTAAAGGGGGGGAGGAGCTAAACACGATCAAAATCACGAAGGAAGTGGTACTCGGTAAAATAATGGGACTCAAGGTGGATAAATCACCTGGACTGGATGGCTTACATCCTAGGGTCTTGAGGGAAGTGGCGGTAGGGATTGTGGGTGCATTGGTAATAATTTTCCAAAACTCCCTGGACTCGGCAAAGGTCCCGGCAGACTGGAAAACTGCTAATGTAACACCCTTATTTAAAAAGGGCAGTAGACAGAAGGCTGGAAACTATAGACCGGTTAGCCTAACATCTGTGGTAGGTAAAATTTTGGAGTCCACTATTAAGGAGACAGTAACAGGACATTTGGATAATCATAATTTAATAGGACAAAGTCAGCATGGTTTTATGAAGGGGAAGTCATGTTTGACAAATTTGCTGGAGTTCTTTGAGGAAGTAACGTATAGGGTGGATAAAGGGGAACCAGTGGACGTAGTGTATTTAGACTTCCAAAAGGCATTTGACAAGGTGCCACACAAAAGATTATTGCTTAAGATAAAAAATCACGGAATTGGGGGTAATATTCTGGCATGGATAGAGGATTGGCTATCTAACAGAAGGCAGAGAGTTGGGATAAATGGTTCATTCTCAGACTGGCAATCAGTAACTAGTGGTGTTCCGCAGGGATCAGTGCTGGGTCCCCAACTCTTTACAATCTATATTAACGATTTGGAGGAGGGGGCCGAGTGTAACATATCAAAGTTTGCAGATGATACTAAGATGGGGGGGAAAGTAGTGAGTGAGGAGGACATAAAAAACCTGCAAGGGGACATAGACAGGCTAAGTAAGTGGGCAGAGATTTGGCAGATGGAATACAATACTGGAAAGTGTGAGGTTATGCACTTTGGCAGGAAAAATCGTAGAGCAAGTTATTATCTTAATGGCAAGAAACTGGAAAGTACTGAAGTACAAAGGGATCTGGGGGTCCTGGTGCACGAAACTCAAAAGGTTAGTATACAGGTGCAGCAAGTGATTAAGAAGGCCAATGGAATGTTGGCTTTCATTTCTAGGGGGATAGAATATAAAAATAGGGAGGTATTGCTTCAGTTGTACAAGGTATTGGTGAGACCGCACCTGGAATACTGCATACAGTTTTGGTGTCCATACTTAAGAAAAGACATACTTGCTCTCGAGTCAGTACAAAGAATGTTCACTCGGTTAATCCCGGGGATGAGGGGATGGACATATGAGGAGAGGTTGAGTAGATTGGGACTCTACTCATTGGAGTTCAGAAGAATGAGAGGCGATCTTATTGAAACATATAAGATTGTGAAGGGGTTGGATCGGGTGGATGCGGGGAGGATGTTCCCGAAGATGGGTGAAACTAGAACTAGGGGGCATAGTCTTAGAATAAGGGGCTGCTCTTTCAAAACTGAGATGATGAGGAGGAACTACTTCGCTCAGAGGGTGGTAGGTCCATGGAATATACTGCCCCAAAAAGCTGTAGAAGCTACATCATTACATAAATTTAAAACAGAAATAGACAGTTTCCTAGAAGTAAAGGGAATTAAGGGTTACGGGGAGCGGGCAGGAATTTGGACATGAGTCTAGGTTCGGATCGGTCATGGCCCTGTGGGTAGCGGAGCGGGCCCAGGGGCCGTGTAGCCTGATCCTGCTCCTATTTCGTGTGTCTAATTCTGTTAGATTCAGGAGATGGTTCTGTGATAGTGGATTGGCGGTTAGGATCAGATCAGCCATGATCTTATTGAATGGCGGAGCAGGCTTGAGGGGCCGATTGGCCTACTCCTGCTCCTATTTCTTATGTTCTTATGTTCTTATGTAGTCACTATTTATTCAGGGTAAGGGTCACTCACTGTGTAACTATACAGAGTCACTATTTATTCAGGGTAAGGGTCACTCACTGTGTAACTGTACAGAGTCACTATTTATTCAGGGTAAAGGTCACTCACTGTGTAACAGTACAGAGTCACTGTTTATTCAGGGTAAGGGTCACTCACTGTGTAACTGTAAAGAGTCACTGTTTATTCCGGGTAAGGGTCACTCACTGTGTAATTGTACAGAGTCACTGTTTATTCAGGGTAAGGGTCACTCACTGCAACTGTGCAGAGTCACTGTTTATTCAGGGTAAGGGTCACTCACGGTGTAACTATTTTCCTGTAAACTGCTAATTGCTGGCCGTATTAGTTTTCACTGATTGTCCCGAGTGTGAGATTGTGATGTGAGGGCTTCCGTGGGAGATTGGGATGAGAGGGATTCTGTGGGAGATTGGGATGTGAGGGATTCTGTGGGAGATTGGGATGTGAGGGTTCTGTGGGAGATTGGGCTGAGGAATTCGGTGGGAGATTGTGATGAGAGGGATTCTGTGGGAGGTTGGAATGTGAGGGATTCTGTGGGAGATTGGGCTGGGGGATTCTGTGGGAGATTGGGCTGGGGGATTCTGTGGGAGATTGGGCTGAGGGATTCGGTGGGAGATTGTGATGAGAGGGATTCGGTGGGAGATTGTGATGAGAGGGATTCTGTGGGAGATTGGGATGTGAGGGATTCTGTGGGAGATTGGGATGTGAGGGATTCTGTGGGAGATTGGGATGTGAGGGATTCTGTGGGAGATTGGGATGTGAGGGATTCTGTGGGAGATTGGGATGAGGGATTCTGTGGGAGACTGGGATGTGAGGGATTCTGTGGGAGATTGGGATGTGAGGGATTCTGTGGGAGATTGGGATGTGAGGGAATCTGTGGGAGATTGGGATGTGAGGGATTCTGTGGGAGATTGGGGTGTGAGGGATTCTGTGGGAGATTGGGGTGTGAGGGATTCTGTGGGAGACTGGGATGTGAGGGATCCTGTGGGAGATTGGGATGTGAGGGATTCTGTGGGAGATTGGGCTGTGAGGGATTCTGTGGGAGATTGGGGTGTGAGGGATCCTGTGGGAGATTGGGATGTGAGGGATTCTGTGGGAGATTGGGGTGTGAGGGATTCTGTGGGAGATTGGGATGTGAGGGATTCTGTGGGAGATTGGGATGTGAGGGATCCTGTGGGAGATTGGGATGTGAGGGATTCTGTGGGAGATTGGGGTGTGAGGGATTCTGTGGGAGATTGGGCTGTGAGGGATTCGGTGGGAGATTGGGGTGTGAGGGATTCTGTGGGAGATTGGGATGTGAGGGATTCTGTGGGAGATTGGGCTGTGAGGGATTCTGTGGGAGATTGGGATGTGAGGGATCCTGTGGGAGATTGTGATGTGAGGGATTCTGTGGGAGATTGGGATGTGAGGGATTCTGTGGGAGATTGGGATGTGAGGGATTCTGTGGGAGATTGGGATGTGAGGGATTCTGTGGGAGATTGTGATGTGAGGGATTCTGTGGGAGATTGGGATGTGAGGGATCCTGTGGGAGATTGGGGTGTGAGGGATTCTGTGGGAGATTGGGCTGTGAGGGATCCTGTGGGAGATTGGGCTGTGAGGGATTCTGTGGGAGATTGGGCTGTGAGGGATTCTGTGGGAGATTGGGCTGTGAGGGATTCTGTGGGAGATTGGGCTGTGAGGGATTCGGTGGGAGATTGGGCTGTGAGGGATTCTGTGGGAGATTGGGCTGTGAGGGATTCTGTGGGAGATTGGGCTGTGAGGGATTCGGTGGGAGATTGGGATGTGAGGGATTCTGTGGGAGATTGGGCTGTGAGGGATTCTGTGGGAGATTGGGCTGTGAGGGATTCTGTGGGAGATTGGGCTGTGAGGGATTCTGTGGGAGATTGGGATGTGAGGGATTCTGTGGGAGATTGGGGTGTGAGGGATTCTGTGGGAGATTGGGCTGTGAGGGATTCTGTGGGAGATTGGGGTGTGAGGGATCCTGTGGGAGATTGGGATGTGAGGGATCCTGTGGGAGATTGGGGTGTGAGGGATTCTGTGGGAGATTGGGCTGTGAGGGATTCTGTGGGAGATTGGGGTGTGAGGGATCCTGTGGGAGATTGGGCTGTGAGGGATTCTGTGGGAGATTGGGGTGTGAGGGATTCTGTGGGAGATTGGGGTGTGAGGGATTCTGTGGGAGATTGGGGTGTGAGGGATTCTGTGGGAGATTGGGCTGTGAGGGATTCTGTGGGAGATTGGGGTGTGAGGGATTCTGTGGGAGATTGGGATGTGAGGGATCCTGTGGGAGATTGGGGTGTGAGGGATTCTGTGGGAGATTGGGATGTGAGGGATTCTGTGGGAGATTGGGATGTGAGGGATTCTGTGGGAGATTGGGATGTGAGGGATTCTGTGGGAGATTGGGATGTGAGGGAATCTGTGGGAGATTGGGATGTGAGGGATTCTGTGGGAGATTGGGGTGTGAGGGATTCTGTGGGAGATTGGGGTGTGAGGGATTCTGTGGGAGACTGGGATGTGAGGGATCCTGTGGGAGATTGGGATGTGAGGGATTCTGTGGGAGATTGGGGTGTGAGGGATCCTGTGGGAGATTGGGATGTGAGGGATTCTGTGGGAGATTGGGGTGTGAGGGATCCTGTGGGAGATTGGGATGTGAGGGATTCTGTGGGAGATTGGGATGTGAGGGATCCTGTGGGAGATTGGGATGTGAGGGATTCTGTGGGAGATTGGGCTGTGAGGGATTCTGTGGGAGATTGGGGTGTGAGGGATTCTGTGGGAGATTGGGCTGTGAGGGATTCTGTGGGAGATTGGGATGTGAGGGATTCTGTGGGAGATTGGGCTGTGAGGGATTCTGTGGGAGATTGGGCTGTGAGGGATTCTGTGGGAGATTGGGCTGTGAGGGATTCGGTGGGAGATTGGGGTGTGAGGGATTCTGTGGGAGATTGGGATGTGAGGGATTCTGTGGGAGATTGTGATGTGAGGGATTCTGTGGGAGATTGGGATGTGAGGGATTCTGTGGGAGATTGGGATGTGAGGGATTCTGTGGGAGATTGGGATGTGAGGGATTCTGTGGGAGATTGTGATGTGAGGGATTCTGTGGGAGATTGGGATGTGAGGGATCCTGTGGGAGATTGGGGTGTGAGGGATTCTGTGGGAGATTGGGCTGTGAGGGATCCTGTGGGAGATTGGGCTGTGAGGGATTCTGTGGGAGATTGGGCTGTGAGGGATTCTGTGGGAGATTGGGCTGTGAGGGATTCTGTGGGAGATTGGGCTGTGAGGGATTCGGTGGGAGATTGGGCTGTGAGGGATTCTGTGGGAGATTGGGCTGTGAGGGATTCTGTGGGAGATTGGGCTGTGAGGGATTCGGTGGGAGATTGGGATGTGAGGGATTCTGTGGGAGATTGGGCTGTGAGGGATTCTGTGGGAGATTGGGCTGTGAGGGATTCTGTGGGAGATTGGGCTGTGAGGGATTCTGTGGGAGATTGGGATGTGAGGGATTCTGTGGGAGATTGGGGTGTGAGGGATTCTGTGGGAGATTGGGCTGTGAGGGATTCTGTGGGAGATTGGGGTGTGAGGGATCCTGTGGGAGATTGGGATGTGAGGGATCCTGTGGGAGATTGGGGTGTGAGGGATTCTGTGGGAGATTGGGCTGTGAGGGATTCTGTGGGAGATTGGGGTGTGAGGGATCCTGTGGGAGATTGGGCTGTGAGGGATTCTGTGGGAGATTGGGGTGTGAGGGATTCTGTGGGAGATTGGGGTGTGAGGGATTCTGTGGGAGATTGGGGTGTGAGGGATTCTGTGGGAGATTGGGCTGTGAGGGATTCTGTGGGAGATTGGGGTGTGAGGGATTCTGTGGGAGATTGGGATGTGAGGGATCCTGTGGGAGATTGGGGTGTGAGGGATTCTGTGGGAGATTGGGGTGTGAGGGATTCTGTGGGAGATTGGGATGTGAGGGATCCTGTGGGAGATTGGGATGTGAGGGATCCTGTGGGAGATTGGGGTGTGAGGGATTCTGTGGGAGATTGGGGTGTGAGGGATCCTGTGGGAGATTGGGATGTGAGGGATTCTGTGGGAGATTGGGGTGTGAGGGATCCTGTGGGAGATTGGGATGTGAGGGATTCTGTGGGAGATTGGGATGTGAGGGATCCTGTGGGAGATTGGGATGTGAGGGATTCTGTGGGAGATTGGGCTGTGAGGGATTCTGTGGGAGATTGGGGTGTGAGGGATTCTGTGGGAGATTGGGCTGTGAGGGATTCTGTGGGAGATTGGGATGTGAGGGATTCTGTGGGAGATTGGGCTGTGAGGGATTCTGTGGGAGATTGGGCTGTGAGGGATTCTGTGGGAGATTGGGCTGTGAGGGATTCGGTGGGAGATTGGGGTGTGAGGGATTCTGTGGGAGATTGGGATGTGAGGGATTCTGTGGGAGATTGTGATGTGAGGGATTCTGTGGGAGATTGGGATGTGAGGGATTCTGTGGGAGATTGGGATGTGAGGGATTCTGTGGGAGATTGGGATGTGAGGGATTCTGTGGGAGATTGTGATGTGAGGGATTCTGTGGGAGATTGGGATGTGAGGGATCCTGTGGGAGATTGGGGTGTGAGGGATTCTGTGGGAGATTGGGCTGTGAGGGATCCTGTGGGAGATTGGGCTGTGAGGGATTCTGTGGGAGATTGGGCTGTGAGGGATTCTGTGGGAGATTGGGCTGTGAGGGATTCTGTGGGAGATTGGGCTGTGAGGGATTCGGTGGGAGATTGGGCTGTGAGGGATTCTGTGGGAGATTGGGCTGTGAGGGATTCTGTGGGAGATTGGGCTGTGAGGGATTCGGTGGGAGATTGGGATGTGAGGGATTCTGTGGGAGATTGGGCTGTGAGGGATTCTGTGGGAGATTGGGCTGTGAGGGATTCTGTGGGAGATTGGGCTGTGAGGGATTCTGTGGGAGATTGGGATGTGAGGGATTCTGTGGGAGATTGGGGTGTGAGGGATTCTGTGGGAGATTGGGCTGTGAGGGATTCTGTGGGAGATTGGGGTGTGAGGGATCCTGTGGGAGATTGGGATGTGAGGGATCCTGTGGGAGATTGGGGTGTGAGGGATTCTGTGGGAGATTGGGCTGTGAGGGATTCTGTGGGAGATTGGGGTGTGAGGGATCCTGTGGGAGATTGGGCTGTGAGGGATTCTGTGGGAGATTGGGGTGTGAGGGATTCTGTGGGAGATTGGGGTGTGAGGGATTCTGTGGGAGATTGGGGTGTGAGGGATTCTGTGGGAGATTGGGCTGTGAGGGATTCTGTGGGAGATTGGGGTGTGAGGGATTCTGTGGGAGATTGGGATGTGAGGGATCCTGTGGGAGATTGGGGTGTGAGGGATTCTGTGGGAGATTGGGGTGTGAGGGATTCTGTGGGAGATTGGGATGTGAGGGATCCTGTGGGAGATTGGGATGTGAGGGATCCTGTGGGAGATTGGGGTGTGAGGGATTCTGTGGGAGATTGGGGTGTGAGGGATTCTGTGGGAGATTGGGGTGTGAGGGATTCTGTGGGAGATTGGGCTGTGAGGGATTCTGTGGGAGATTGGGATGTGAGGGATTCTGTGGGAGATTGGGCTGTGAGGGATTCTGTGGGAGATTGGGGTGTGAAGGACTGTGTAGAATATAATGATTATACCTGTTGTACAATCCTGTTGATGTGGGACGTGCTGTCTCGCTCCTTATTCTCCGATCTGCCATGGAGTTCACAGATTCCGCTCCCATCAGTGCTCTGGGTAAACACAGTAAGCTCTTTATATTACCGTGAACGCTGCACTCCCCTTCACTGACCCGCGGTATATCATACACCAGACACTTGCTGGTGCATATGCTTGGATTAACAAGTAAACACAGAGCTGGATGTCCTTGGATTGATTGGATACCCGCAGCTGTAGTGTATGTGCCTTTAAGAGCCCCCTGTGTACTGTAATGCCGGTAATGGCCACTCGGGCTATATAAGCCTGTATATTGTCTTGTATCTGTTAGTTCACCTCCAGACTTTGTTCAGTAAACACCTGTGAAACCAACTCCTGCCTTCCGTGTCTCTATTAACACATGGATACAACAGTGGCGACGAATTGGAAACGGACTTACCTGCAATTCGGCAGCACCTCAAGGACATCGATTCCTCAGACGTCCAAAGTCGAAGAAAAGCAAGAAAAAAAAAAAAAAAAACTGTGCTTTCACCAGCTAGCCGAGCTGGTGGCAGGTACTGCAATAATCCTTCCTGGGCGGCGGGCTGGGGCTCCATCGGCTGGCTCAGCAGCGGGGCCGAGCAGCGAAGGCGGAGGCAAACAGAGACAGAAGGGGGGAGCACTCGGGAGACGGGCGGCGCTGCAAAGCAGGTCGGCGTTCGGACCAAGCAGGGGGAGGGAAAAGTCCCAGAGTGTCCGGCGGGAACGAGTCTCTACCTGTAAAAAAAAACTGCGGAAAACAGTGTTGTCAGCAGCAGCGGCGGGAAAGTCCGGGAAGCGCCATTTTTTTCTGCAGGGAAGAAAGGAAAGCGCGGGAGGCGCCATTTTTTTTCCAGGATGCCTAAGGCTGGCAATATTAATGCTTTCGATAACGATATAGAGGATTGGACCACATATGTGGAAAGAGTGGAGGTATATTGCACAGCAAATGGAATAGAAAATTATAAAAAGGCATCAGTACTTCTAAATCTAATGGGCGCAAGGACATACGGGCTGTTACGAAACTTAATCACTCCAGCCAAACCGAAGGACAAGAGTTTTAAGGAGATTGTTGATACCCTACAGGAGCACTTAAACCCAACACCGCTGCTGATAGCGGAACGATTCAAATTCTTCAAGAGGAATCAGCACAAGAATGAAAGTAACGCTGATTACCTCACCGAATTAAGGAAGCTATCAAAGCACTGCCAATTCGGGGCAGGACTGGCAGATTCTCTTCGAGACAAATTCGTCTGCGGTCTCCTAAGTGAAGGAACACAGAAAAGGCTGCTTTCTGAGAAAGATTTAACACTGGACAAGGCTTTCAGTATGGCTGTATCATACGAAGCCGCCGCAAGAGGAGCTGCAGAGATACAGCAAAAGCCACAGGACTTCGGCACCCATGAAATGACACAGGGTTTCGAGAGATGTTATCGCTGCGGCAGATCTACCCATGACCAGAGGGACTGCTGGTTCAAGGACAAAGCATGCAGGCAATGCGGAAAGATTGGACACATTGCACGTGTATGCCGATCTGGACACAAAAAATCCACGGGCAGGAAAAAAATCAATAAGGAAAAGTACAGAAAGGTACAAATGATGACGGACAGTAGCTCCGAAGACCAGAAGAGCGATAGCGACTCCGGAAACAAGAGACTAAGCTGTCTCAAATTACATAATGTAATTGCCAAAGAAGATTACCAGACCATTTGGGTTACCCTCACGATAGCGGGGTCCCCAGTTAAAATGGAGCTAGATACAGGATCAGCTCTGACCGTCATAAATCGACGGGATTACGAGCGGCTATTTCCGCATATACCTTTAAAAGACACATCCATTATCTTGAAAACATATACGGGGCAGAAAGTATACCCCAAAGGAAAAATAAGGGTGCCTGTTGTATACAACGGCAAGGAAATACAGAAGTTGTATTTATACGTTCTACAAGATGGTGGTCCACCGCTGTTGGGACGTGAATGGATCAGGAAGATACGTTTAGACTGGCACTCCATTCAGGCACTGACGGTGATCAGTAAGAAAAAAAATGATGATGACGTCATACCTGAACGATTAAAAGAAATCTTGGCCAACGCCAAGGAAGTGTTTCAAGAGCAACTAGGAACCTTGAAAGGCATCACCGCCTCAATAAAAGTGGAAGATGCGGCAATTCCCAAGTTTTTTAAGGCAAGGCCGGTGCCATACGCAATTCGTCTAGCAGTCGAGGCAGAGCTGGAGAATTTGGAAAAGGCAGGCGTATTATCCAAGATAGATTGGAGCGAGTGGGCAACACCCATCGTCCCGGTCATGAAGAAAACGTTGAATAATGATAAATCTGAAGAACAGAGAAAAATTCGCATCTGTGGAGACTTCAAGGTGACTGTAAACCCGGTCCTTCACACGGTACAGTATCCTCTTCCGAGGATAGAAGATATTTTCGCCTCACTATCCGGAGGGAAACGTTTCACCAAAATTGACTTGGCACAGGCATATCTACAGATGGAGGTTGAAGAGGCCTCTAAAAAGTATCTCACGATAAATACACACAAAGGCCTGTACCAGTACAATCGACTGGTTTTCGGAGTAGCATCAGCTCCAGCTATCTGGCAAAGAGCTATGGAGCAAGTCCTCCAAGGGATTCCGGGGACTCAATGCTACCTAGACGACATCCTTATAACAGGAGAAAACGACAACGAGCACCTTGCCAATTTGGAGCAGGTGCTCACTAGGCTGAGAGAACGGGGCCTACTAGCAAATCGCCCCAAGTGCGAATTTTTCCAGAAACAAATATCATATTGTGGCCACATAATTAACAAGGAAGGGTTGCATAAGTCACCTGAAAAAATTGAAGCGGTCATAAAAGCCCCAGCACCTGAAAATGTATCACAATTAAGGTCGTTCCTGGGATTGATAAATTACTATCATAAATTTTTACCGAACTTATCAACTCTTCTGCACCCTCTTAACGAACTGCTACAAACAGGAATACTTTGGAAATGGAGCGAAGACTGTAAACGTGCCTTCCATAAATGCAAAGACTTGATCACGTCCAAGGAAGTTTTGGCTCATTACAACCCATCACTGCCAATCAGACTGGTGTGCGATGCATCCCCTTACGGCGTAGGAGCGGTATTATCGCATAGATTCCCTGATGGCTCGGAGCGGCCGATAGCTTTTGCGTCACGCTCATTGAACTCAGCTGAGCGTAACTATGCCCAGATCGACAGGGAAGCACAGAGCCTGGTATGGGGAGTGAAGAAATTCAACCATTACCTACACGGACAAAAATTTACCTTGTTGACTGACCATCAACCCCTCGTCTCCATATTCAACCCTAAAAAGGGTGTTCCCATTATGACAGCGCAAAGGCTACAGAGGTGGTCCCTTTTTCTAGGGGCACACCAATATGACATAGAATACAAAGGATCAAAACAGCATGGGAATGCTGACGGTTTATCGCGCCTACCGTTGCCAACGGTAGAAGAGGCACCTACAGTAGACCCAGTAGAGATGTTCCACTCTACCATAGTGGAATGTCTACCAGTAACAAATTCTGCCATTGAAAAGGAAACGAGAAATGACCCGACTCTCTCACGAGTCTACGATTTAACAGTGAAGGGATGGCCAGCACATGGCGAACCACTGTTGCCAGCATTCTCGCAAAGAAGAGAACAGCTGTCAGTGTGCCGAGGAACCTTGATGTGTGGATCCAGAGTGGTGATTCCACCCAAACTCCAGGATCTTCACGAGGGGCATCTGGGTGGAGTGAAAATGAAGAACCTAGCCAGAGCGTTTGTATGGTGGCCAGGTATCGATGGAGACATCGAAGAAATGACCAAGAGCTGCCTAGGATGCCAGAAGGTCCAAAACGCCCCACCACAAGCCCCTCTACATCCATGGGAGTGGCCCTCATCTCCATGGCAAAGGGTACACATCGACTTTGCTGGTCCATTTATGGACTCAATGTTCTTAATCGCGGTTGATGCACACTCCAAGTGGCCGGAGGTAATAAAGATGTCCTCCACCACCACGGAAAAAACCATCACAGTATTAAGGACCATATTTGCCAGGAATGGGCTGCCTGAACAGATCTGTTCTGATAATGGACCGCAATTTGTGTCCGAAGAATTCAGGAAGTTCTTAAAAAACAATGGGGTTAAGCACTACACGTCCGCCCCATACCATCCCGCCACCAATGGATTGGCTGAAAGGTTTGTCCAGACCTTCAAGAAGGCCATAAAGGCCATGGGTAATGAAGACATAAAACTTCAGCATAAGGTAGATAACTTCTTGTTTGCATACAGGAATGCAACACATGTGGTTACAAACCAAACTCCCGCCATGATGTTCTTCAATAGAAGCCTAAGATGCCGGCTGGATTTGATCAAGCCAAACATCAGAAGGGATGTGGAGAACCGGCAATTTCAAGGCATGAATGAAAGGCCAACTAGAACCTTCCAGATAGGTCAACAAGCTTTGGCCCGGGACTACCGTACCGAGAAATGGCAGCCTGGAACTATTTGCACACGACTAGGACCGCTGATGTATACCGTGGACATTGGAGAAAGCATAATAAGGCGCCATGCTGACCAGATCATAGAGTCATCCAAAAAGGGACAACCTACACCACAACTCTATACACCTAATGATGAAGTAGAGATACCCATAGTATCTACCTCCGATCCGGTGATACTGGAACCAGATGAACCCGACACTGGCATTCAAGCCGAATCAGCCTTGCCAAAAGAACCTACTACACCACCGAGGCGTTATCCGGACCGAGTCAGGAAGCCTCCAGAGAGACTGACTTGTAATTGATTAACTGCAGCCATGTGTAGATTATTGTTCTTGTAACATGTAATTAATGATTACTTAAAATATTATGTACTGGTTGTCTAAAAGGGGAGGAATTGTAGTGTATGTGCCTTTAAGAGCCCCCTGTGTACTGTAATGCCGGTAATGGCCACTCGGGCTATATAAGCCTGTATATTGTCTTGTATCTGTTAGTTCACCTCCAGACTTTGTTCAGTAAACACCTGTGAAACCAACTCCTGCCTTCTGTGTCTCTATTAACACACGGATACAACAGCAGCCCCCTCATGGGGACGCTCCGATTCAGTCCCCGGATGCACTCGGCCAACAATATTCTTTCATCCCATGTGAAGGGAAGACAGCAGGGCCACTGGTTTATCGTATCTTAATTGCACCTTTTACTGCAATGTTATCAACTCAGCTCTGTCACTCTTACCTCGCGAGGTTCAGTGTATGTGATAGACAGATACCGTACCCCGTGTGTGATATACAGATACTGTAGGAGTCTACGTACTCCTAGCAAAAAATACTGAACTCGGAGAGGTTCAACAGAAAAGGTTTAATTGTTGAGACTAGATGTTGAACACAAAATGGCGTTAGAGACTACACCAAGTCTGACTGCTTTTCATCAGTCCACAGCTTCGACTGCTCCTCCCGCTCCTCCCCCGCTCTGGGCTTAACTATGTTGCAGATCGAGTTTCTTAAAGGTGTGATCCTTCTTAAAGGCATGACGCCTGATTTATAGTCTACGGACCGAAAAGCGGATTGTGTCCTTTCTGTGATCGGTATGCCACACAGCTCCCCCCAGAATCCGCTAGTAGGGAGTGTACGAACCGGTGTGGCGACTTGATGGCACGGCCGGAACGGCTCTTGGCGGTTGGTGTCAGGAGCGGGGCGGTCGGACACGTCGAGCTCTTAGGCGGTCTGCCCCGCGGTGGGGGTTGGCCCACTTGAACGGGTTCGTCGGGCTCTAGGTGCGCCAGCTTGAGCCGGTCGACCGACACCTTGTCAGTTCTGCCGCCCACTTCGAGGAGGAAGAACTTGTTCCCCGTCTGGAGTACCTTGTAGGGTCCGTCATATGGTGGCCGTAGAGGTCCTCGGTGGGCGTCATGGCGCACGAAAACAAATTTGGCCATGTGCAGGCTAGGTGGTACGCGGGTTGCTGGTTCGCCGTGCCGGCCGGTGGGTACCGGAGCGAACTGTTGTGCTCGGTTGGCGAAAGCGCGGCGTTGCTGGTCAGCCGACCAGGGGGTCGTGGCGGTGGGCAGGAACTCTCCGGGTATGCGCAGCGGCTGGCCATACACGAGTTCCGCTGCCGAGGCTTGCAGGTCTTCCTTGACCGCGGAGCGTAGGCCAAGTAGCACCCACGGGAGGCGGTCGATCCAAGCCTCGTCCTCGAGGCTGGCGCGGAGGGATGCCTTCATGGACCTGTGGAGTCGCTCGCACAGTCCGTTGGCTTGGGGGTGGTAAGCCGTGGTGCGGTGAACGGCCACCCTGAGGTTTCGGGCGATGGCGGCCCACAGATCAGAGGTGAACTGCGGGCCTCTATCCGACGTCATGTCAGAGGGGACGCCAAACCGAGCGACCCAGGTACCGATGAACGCCCTCGCGATGTCGGCGGTGGTGGTGGACGTCAGTGGAATGGCCTCGGGCCAGCGGGTGGTACGGTCCACGATTGTCAGCAGGTGCGTGTGACCTTGTGATGGCGGCAGGGGGCCGACGAGGTCGATGTGGACGTGGTCAAACCTTCTTTCTGGCACGGTGAACTCCTCGAGTGGGGCTTTGACGTGCTGGTGGATTTTGGCACGCTGGCAAGCTATGCAGGATCTGGACCAGACGCGCACATCTTTGCGCAGGCCGCGCCAGACAAATCAGTTGGCCACCAGTCTAATGGACGCGTGGGTGCCGGGGTGTGAGAGGCCGTGGACGATGTCGAACACCCGTTTTCGCCAGGACGCCGGGACTACGGGCCGGGGTTGCGCCAAGGAGGTGTCGCATTTGACTGTGACGGCGGACGGGCCGCAGGCGACGTCGGTCAGTTGCAGCCCTGGGAGGGTTGTGGGCGCGGAGAGTAGATCGGGGTCGGTGCGTTGCTCCGCTGCCAGTTGAGCATAGTCCACTGCCAGGTGGGCACCGTGGACGGCGGGGCGGGATAGGCAGTCGGCCACCACGTTGTCTCGACCGGAGACATGCCGGATGTCCGTGGTGAATGCTGGACGGCTTGCACCTTGGCGGGCAGGGGAATGGCTCCGTCCTGCGTGATGTGGTGGCCGAGGAATTCGATTCTGCTGAGGCCGAATTGGCACTTGGCTGGGCTGATGATGAGCCTGTGCTCACTGAGCCGCTGGAACAGGGTGCGGAGGTGCTTGATGTGTTCCTGCTTGGAGGAACTAGCTACCAGGATGTCATCCAGGTAGACAAAGAGGAACTTCAGGTCCCGGAGGACCGAGTCCATGAGCCGCTGGAAGGCCTGGGCCGCGTTTTTGAGGCCGAAGGGCATTCGGAGGAACTCGAATAGTCCAAAAAGGGTGATTATGGCCGTCTTGGGAACGTCCGTGGGGTGGACTGGCACCTGATGGTAACTGCGCACCAGGTCAACTTTGGAGAAGACTGAGCGGCCGGCCAGTCTAGCCGAGAAGTCTTGAATGTGCGGTATGGGGTACCGATCTGGCGTGGTGGCGTCGTTTAGGCGCCGGTAGTCCCCGCAGGGGCGCCATCCCCCGTCGGGTTTGGTGACGATGTGGAGCGGGGAGGCCCAGGGGCTGTTGGAGCGGCGGATGATGCCGAGCTGTTCCATTGTGGCGAACTCGGCCCGCGCGATCTCCAGCTTGGCTGGGTCCAGCCTGCGGGCGTGGGCATACACCAGTGGGCCTGTGGTGGGGATGAAGTGTTCTACCCCATGCTTAGCAACTTTCGCGGAGAAGGTCGGGTTGCTGAGGGCTGGGAACTCAGCCAGGAGTGCTGAGTAGTCGTCCGTTGAGCGGGCGCGGCACTGCCACGCTATTTCGGCGGGTTGGGGGGGGCCATGGCGCCTGGGATAGGTGACATGGTGTTCATGTCCACGAGGCGGCGCCGAGACATGTCGACCAACAGGCCGTGGGCGCACAGGAAATCCGCACCGAGGAGCGGGGAGAGTACCTTGGCGGTGATAAACTCCCAGTGGTAGCGGCGGCCTGCGAGGTCGATGGTGATGGTGCGGGTGCCGTACGTCCGGATGTTGGTGCCATTGGCGGCAGCCAGCGCAGGGCCGCGGCCGCCTCGCTGGATCTCGAGGGCGGACGCGGGGATGATGCTGCGCTGCGCGCCTGTGTCGCGTAGGAAACGGCGTCCGGAGGCACTGTCCATAACGTACAGCAGCGCGCCTGCTTGCCCCACGGCCATCGTGTAGGCCGGTGTGGGGGCGGTTGGAAACGTGCAGGGATGGCTGCAGCGGCGTGCCCGTGCGCCGAACCGGGTATGGAAGTAGCAGTAGCCCTGGGTCGGAGGGCTTGGGGGACGTGGGGGCCTGGTGGCCGAACTGTGTGGCCGCGCGATAGCGGGTGGAGCGCGCGCCGACGCTGCGGAGGCCAGGTCGGGGGTGACGGCGTGGTTGGAGCCGGCGGACAGGAGCTTATCGGCTTTGTCGGCCAGGACCTCGAGGTCCGTGAGGCTGGACGTCACGATCGCCGGGTGGATGCTGGGAGGTAGTTGCCGGATAAAGAGCGTGCGGAAGAGGGAGCCGGGCGGTTTCTCGTCGGTCAGAGCAAGCATGTGTGAGAGCAAGTCTGACGGCGTGGAGTCACCGAGGCCTGGGAGGTCGAGGAGGTGGCAGTTGCGCAAAAATTGGGAGGCTATGAATTTTTTAAGGAGCGCGGCCTTGAGATGTGCGTACTTGCCTTCCTCCGGAGGGTCTTGTAGTGTTGTCCAGACTTTCGTGATTGTGGAGCTGCCCAGGGAGGCGAGGAGGTAGTCGTACATCGTTGCGTCGGCGGTGATGCCGCGGAGTCGGAATTGCGATTCGGCTTGAAGGAACCAGGCGGTGGCCAGCTTCTCCCAGAACTCCGGCAGCTTCACAGAAACTGCGTTTGTGTCAGCCATGGTTACGCTTAGGAGTCGTCTTGAGCGTCGGGGTCACCAATGTAGGAGTCTACGTACTCCTAGCAAAAAATACTGAACTCGGAGAGGTTCAACAGAAAAGGTTTAATTGTTGAGACTGCATGTTGAACACAAAATGGCGTCAGAGACTACACCAAGTCTGACTGCTTTTCATCAGTCCACAGCTTCGACTGCTCCTCCCCCGCTCTGGGCTTAACTATGTTGCAGATCGAGTTTCTTAAAGGTGTGATCCTTCTTAAAGGCATGACGCCTGATTTATAGTCTACGGACCAAAAAGCGGATTGTCTCCTTTCTGTGATCGGTACGCCACAATACTGTACCCGGTGTGTGTGATATACAGATACTGTACCCCGTGTGTGTGATATACAGATACTGTACCCCGTGTGTGTGATATACAGATACTGTACCCCGTGTGTGAGATATACAGATACTGTACCCCGTGTGTGTGATATACAGATACTGTACCCGGTGTGTGATATACAGATACCGTACCCCGTGTGTGTGATATACAGATAATGTACCCGGTGTGTGTGATACACAGATACCGTACCCCGTGTGTGATATACAGATACTGTACCCGGTGTGTGTGATATACAGATACTGTACCCCGTGTGTGTGATATAGATACCGTACCCCGTGTGTGATATACAGATACCGTACCCCGTGTGTGATATACAGATACTGTACCCCGTGTGTGATATACAGATACCGTACCCCGTGTGTGATATACAGGTACTGTACCCGGTGTGTGTGATATACAGATACTGTACCCCGTGTGTGTGATATACAGATACTGTACCCTGTGTGTGTGATATACAGATACTGTACCCCGTGTGTGATATACAGATACTGTACCTGGTGTGTGTGATATACAGACACTGTACCCCGTGTGTGTGATATACAGATACTGTACCCCGTGTGTGATATACAGACACTGTACCCCATGTGTGTGATATACAGAAACTGTACACCGTGTGTGTCATATACAGATACCGTAGCCGGTGTATGTGATATACAGACACCGTACCCGGTGTGTGTGATATACAGATACTGTACACCGTCTGTGATATACAGATACTGTACCCCGTGTGTGATATACAGGTACTGTGCCCCGTGTATGTGATATACAGATACTGTACCCCGTGTGTGACATACAGATACTGTACCCCGTGTGTGATATAGATACTGTACCCCGTGTGTGATATACAGATACTGTACCCGTGTGTGATACACAGATACTGTACCCAGTGTGTGATATACAGATACTGTACCCCATGTGTGTGATATACAGATACTGTACCGTGTGTGATATACAGATACTGTACCCAGTGTGTGTGATATACAGATACTGTACCCCATGTGAGATATACAGATACTGTACCCCATGTGATATACAGATACTGTACCCCGTGTGTGATATACAGATACTGTACCCCATGTGTGTGATATACAGATACCATACCCCATGTGTGTGATATACAGATACCACACCCCGTGTGTGTGATATATAGATACTGTACAACGTGTGTGATATAGAGATACTGTACCCCATGTGTGTGATATACAGATACTGTACCCCATGTGTGTGATATACAGATACTGTACACCGTGTGTGTGATATATAGATACTGTACCCCGTGTGTGTGATATACAGATACTATGCCCCGTGTGTGATATACAGATACTGTACCCCGTGTGTGTGATATACAGATACTGTACCCCGTGTGTGTGATATATAGATACTGTACCCTGTGTGTGATATACAGATACTGTACCGCGTGTGTGATATACAGATACTGTACCGCGTGTGTGATATACAGATACTGTACCCCGTGTGATATACAGATACTGTACCCCGTGTGTGATATACAGATACTGTTCCCCGCGTGTGTGATATACAGATACTGTACCCTATGTGTGTGACATACAGATACTGCACCCTGTGTGTGATATACAGATACTGTACCCCGTGTGTGTGATATACAGATACTGTACCCCGTGTGTGTGATATACAGATACTGTACCCTGTGTGTGATTTACAGATACTGTACCCCGTGTGTGATATACAGATACTGTACACCGTGTGTGTGATAGAAGAATATTTCAGATGAATACGTGGCTAGAGAAATGGTGCCGGGGGGGGAGAGGGAGGGTGGGGAGGGGGAGGGGGGGAGAGGGAGAGAGAGGGAGGGGAGGGGGGGAGAGGGGGAGGGTGGGGGGGAGAGGGGGTGAAGGGGGAGAGGGAGGGTGGGGGGGGAAGGGTAAGGGAGGGCAGAGGGAAGTGGGGGAGGGAGGGGAGGGGGAGGGAGAGGGTGGGGGAGGGAGGGAGGGTGGGAGGAGGGAGGGGCGAGGGAGGGGAGGGAGGAGGAGGGAGGGAGGGAGGGAGGGGGGAGGAGGAGGAGTGAGGGAGGGGGGGCAGGAGGAGGAGGGGGAGGAGGAGTGAGGGAGGGGGGCAGGAGGAGGAGGGGAGAGGAGGAGGAGGGAGGGAGGAGGAGGCGGGAGGGAGTGGGGAGGGAGGGGGAGGAGGAGGGAGGGAGGGAGGAGGGAGGGGGGAGGAGGAGAGAGGGAGGGGGGAGGGAGGGGGGGAGGAGGGAGGGAGGGAGGGGGGAGGGAGGGGGGGAGGAGGGAGGGAGGGGGAAGAGGAGGGGGGGAGGAGGGGGAGGAGGGAGGAGGAGGGAGGGGGAGGAGGAGGAGGGAGGGGGAGGAGGAGGGAGGGAGGGGGGAGGAGGAGGAGGGAGGGAGGGAGGGGGGAGGAGGAGGAGGGAGGGAGGAGGAGGGAGGGAGGGGGAAGGAGGGGAGGAGGAAGAGGGAGGAGGGAGGGAGGGGGGAGGAGGAGGGAGGGAGGAGGGGGGAGGAGGAGGGAGGGAGGGGGGAGGAGGAGGGGGAAGGAGGGGGGAGGAGGAGGTGCGGAGGAGGGGGGGAGGGGGAGGAGGAGGGGGGAGGAGGAGGAGAAGGGGTGGAGGGGGAGGGGGAGAGGGAGGGCGGAGGGGGAGGAGGGCGGGATGACGGAGGAGGAGGCGGGAGGGGTGAGGAGGGAGGGGGAGGGGGAGAGGAGGGAGGGGGAGGGGGAGAGGAGGGAGGGGGAGGGGGAGAGGAGGGAGGGGGGAGGGAGGAAGGGGGAGGAGGGGGGGAGGAGGTGAGGGGGGAGGGAGGGAGGTGGGGCAGGGAGGGAGGGGAGGAGGGGGAGGGAGGGGAGGAGGGGGGGAAGGGAGGGGGAGGGGAGTAGGGGAGGGGGTATGAGAGGGGGGCGGGGAGGGGGGCGGGGAGAGAGGGAGTGGGGGGAGCGAGGGAGGGGGGAGAGAGGGGCGGAGGAAGGTGGGAGGGAGGGGGGAGAGAGGCGGGGGGAGAGAGGGGGGGAGAGAGGGGTGGAGGGGAGGGAGGGGGGAGAGAGGGGGGGAGAGGGCGGGGAATGGGGAGAGAGGGAGGGGAGGGGGCGAGAGAGGGAGGGAGTGGGGGGAGGGAGGGAGGTGGAGGGGTGAGGAGGAGGGGGGGAGGAGGGGGGAGGGAGGGGGGGAGGAGGGGGGAGGGGAGGGGGGGAGGAGGGGGGAGGGAGGAGGGAGAGGGGGGAAGGGGGAGGAGGAGGATGGGGGAGGCAGGAGGAGGGAGTGGAGGAGGGGGAGGGGAGGGGAGGAGGGGAGGGGGTGAGAAGGGGGGGAGGGAGAGAGGGAGTGGGAGGAGCGAGGGAGGGGGGAGAGAGGGTGAGAGAGGGAGGGAGGGGGGAGAGAGAGGGAGGGAGGGGGAGAGAGGGGGGGAAAGAGTGGGGGGAGGGGGGAGAGAGGGAGGGGAGGGGGAGAGAGGGAGGGAGGGGGGAGAGAGGTGGGGAGGGGGTGGGAGAGAGGGGGGGAGAGAGGGAGGGAGGGGGGTGAGGGGGGAGTGAGAGGGGGAGGGGGGAGAGAGGGAGGGAGAGGGGGCTGAGGGGGGAGAGAGGGAGGGAGGGGGGGAGAGAGGGAGGAAGGGGGGGAGAGAGGGAGGAAGGGGGGGAGAGAGGGAGGGAGGGGGGAGAGAGGGAGGGAGGGGGGAGAGAGGGAGGGAGGGGGCGAGATAGGGAGGGGGGGAGAGAGGCAGGGGAGGGAGGGGGGAGAGGGAGGGGAGGGGGGAGAGAGGGAGGGGAGGGAGCGGGGGAGAGAGTGGGGGGGAGAGGGAGAGGGCCAGGCCGGTGCCGAAGGAGAAGGAGAGGGAGAGGGAGAGGGCCTGAGCCTGAGGAGAGGGCCAAGGCCGCTGTTGGGGGCCAGCTTGCAGCTGCCACAGAGAGGTCAGCTGTTGAACCCGGGTGGAATATTGTTTTGTTCTGCGAGCCTGATGTGATCCCTGGACCGGCTGAGAAAGATCCAGTGGTAAAGTAACCCTGGCTTATTGTTTTGGAGAAAATTGATTTAAGGACTGCCTTCCTAATCACCCGGGGTGGGTGATGGTTTTGTTCTTCAGTTTTTTGAACGTCAGATGGTTTTGGATTTTGACAGACGTGAACCTTTTTCCTCGTTTTCTAAAAATAAAACACAGCTAACTGCTGTATTTCATTTACCAATCTTGTGACTGTGCTTGTGTCCTCCATCCCGCATCAACACACCCTTCGGTCTCGGTGGTGGTTGATCACACTACATATAGATTGGACTAACCAAATTAGTAACAATACTGTGGAGGAGGAATTCCTGGAGTCTATACGGGATGGTTTCCTGGACCAATATGTCGAGGGACCAACTGGAGATCAGGCAATCTTAGACTGGGTATTATGTAATGAGAAAGGATTAATTAGCAATCTTGTTGTGCGAGGCCCCTTGGGTCGGAGCGATCATAATATGATAGAATTCTTCATTAAGATGGAGAGTGAAATAGTTGACTCAGAGACTAGGGTCCTGAATTTAAGTAAAGGAGACTACGATGGTATGAGGTGCGAGTTGGGTAGGATTGATTGGGGAATGTCACTCAAAAGGTTGATGGTGGATAGGCAATGGCAAACATTCAAAGATCGCATAGATGAACTACAGAATTTGTTCATCCCAGTTTGGCATAAAAATAAAACAAAAAAGGTGACTCAACCGTGGCTAACAAGGGAAATTAGGGATAGCATAAGATCTAAGGAGAGGACATATAAATTGTCCAGAAAAAGCAGTAAACCTGAGGATTGGGAGCAGTTTAGGATCCAACAAAGGAGGACAAAGGGATTAATAAAGAGGGGGAAAATAGAATATGAGAGTAAGCTTTCAGGGAACATAAAAACTGACTGTAAAAGCTTTTATAGATATGTGAAGAGAAAAAGATTGGTGAAGTCAAGCATAGGTCCTTTGCAGTCAGAATCAGGGGAATTTATAATGGGGAACAAAGAAATGGCAGACCAATTAAATACATACTTTGGTTCTGCCTTCACAAAGGAGGACACAAATAACCTCCCAAAGATGTCGGGGAACATAGGGTCTAATGAAAGGGAGGAACTGATAGAAATCAGTATCTGTAGAGAAATGGTGTTAGGGAAATTGATGGGATTGAGGGCCGATAAATCCCCAGGGCCTGATAATCTACATCCTAGGGTACTTAAGGAAGTGGCCCTAGAAATAGTAGATGCATTGCTGGTCATCTTCCAAAATTCTAGAGACTCTGGAACAGTACCCATGGATTGGCGGGTAGCTAATGTTACCCCTGTTCAAAAA
Source organism: Somniosus microcephalus (assembly GCF_052327205.1). Taxonomy (NCBI): domain Eukaryota; kingdom Metazoa; phylum Chordata; class Chondrichthyes; order Squaliformes; family Somniosidae; genus Somniosus; species Somniosus microcephalus. The sequence goes on from NC_141004.1 coordinate 74,485,790, forward strand.
GGGTGGTAGAGAGAAAACAGGGAATTACAGACCGGTAAGCCTGACATTGGTAGTGGGGAAAATGCTAGAGTCCATTATAAAGGATGTAATAGCAGAACACTTGGAAAAAAGTGCCCGGATCGGACAAAGTCCACATGGATTTATGAAAGGTAAATTGTGCTTGACTAATCTACTGAAATTTTTTGAGGATGTAACTGGTAAAATAGATAAGGGAGAACCAGTGGATGTGGTGTATTTGGATTTTCAAAAGGCTTTCGATAAGGTCCCGCATAAGAGATTAGCGTGCAAAATTAAGGCACATGGGATTGGGGGCAAGGTATTGACTTGGATAGAGAACTGGTTGGCAGACAGAAAGCAAAGAGTTGGAATAAACGACTCTTTTTCCGAGTGGCAGGCAGTGACTAGTGGGGTACCACAGAGATCGGTCCTTGGACCCCAGCTATTCACAATATATATTAATGATCTAGACAAGGGAACTAGATGTAATATCTCCAAGTTTGCAGACGACACAAAGCTGGGTGGGCGTGTGTGCTGTGAGGAGGATGCCGAGAAACTCCAGTATGATTTGGACAGGTTGGGTGATTGGGCAGAAGCATAGCAGATGCAATATAACGTGGATAAATGCGAGGTTATCCACTTTGGTGTCAAAAACAGGAAGGCAGATTATTATCTAAATGGCAATAGATTGGGAGAAGGGGAAGTGCAACGAGAGCTGGGCTTCCTTCTGCACCTGTCGCTGAAAGTAAGCATGCAGGTGCAGCAGGCGGTTAAGAAGGCAAATGGTATGTTGACCTTCGTAGCGAGAGGGTTTGAATAAAGGAACTAGGATGTCTTGCTGCAGTTGTACAGGGCCTTGGTGAGGCCACATCTTGAGTATTGTGTGCAGTTTTGGTCGCCTTATCTGAGGAAGGATGTTCTTGCCATGGAAGGAGTGCAGCGAAGGTTCACCAGACTGATACCTGGGATGGCAGGAATGACGTATGAGGAGAGATTGGGTCTATGTTTCTATATACAGATACTGTACCCCATGTGTGTGATATACAGATACTGTACCCCGTGTGTGTGATATACAGATACTGTACCCCGTGTGTGATATACAGATACTGTACCCCGTGTGTGAAATACAGATACTGTACCCCATGTGTGTGATATAGATACTGTACCACGTGTGTGTGATATACAGATACTGTACCCCGTGTCTGTGATATACAGACACTGTACCCCGTGTGTGATACAGATACTGTATGCCGTGTGTGTGATATACAGATACTGTACCCCATGTGTGTGATATACAGATACTGTACCCCGTGTGTGATATACAGATACTGTACCCCGTGTGTGATATACAGATACTGTACCCCGTGTGTGATATACAGATACTGTACCCCGTGTGTGATATACAGATACTGTTCCCCGCGTGTGTGATATACAGATACTGTACCCCGTGTGTGATATACAGATATTGTACCCGTGTGTGTGATATACAGATACTGTACCCAGTGTGTGATATACAGATACTGTACCCCGTGTGTGATATACAGATACTGTATCCCGTGTGTGATATACAGATACTGTACCCCGTGTGTGATATACAGATACTGCACCCCGTGTGTGATATACAGATACTGTACCCCGTGTGTGATATACAGACACTGTACCCCGTGTGTGTGATATACAGATACTGTACCCCATGTGTGATATACAGGTACTGTACCCCGTGTGTGTGATATACAGATACTGTACCCCGTGTGTGTGATATACAGATACTGTACCCCGTGTGTGATATACAGATACTGTACCCCATGTGTGATATACAGATACTGTACCCCGTGTGTGTGATATACAGAAACTGTACCCCGTGTATGTGATATACAGATACTGTACCCCGTGTGTGATATACAGATACTGTACCCCGTGTGTGATATACAGATAATGTACCCAGTGTGTGATATACAGCTACTGTATCCCATGTCTGATATAGATACCGTACCCCGTGTGCGATATACAGATACTGTACCCAGTGTGTGTGATATACAGATACTGTACCCCGTGTGTGATATAGATACTGTACCCCGTGTGTGATATACAGATACTGTACCCTGTGTGTGATATACAGATACTGTACCCCGTGTGTGATATACAGATACTGTACCCTGTGTGTGATATACAGATACTGTACCCCGTGTGTGTGATATACAGATACTGTACCCTGTGTGTGATATACAGATACTGTACCCCGTGTGTGTGATATACAGATACTGTACCCCGTGTGTGATAAACAGATACTGTACCCAGTGTGTGTGATATACAGATACTGTTCCCAGTGTGTGTGATATACAGATACTGTACCCCGTGTGTGTGATATACAGATACTGTACCCCATGTGTCATATACAGATACTGTACCCCGTGTGTGTGTTAAACACCATTGGGGAAAAATTTGATATTGACCATTTTGGGGCGCTAATTAGTGCCGGCGACCGCGAAATTGAGTTTTAGAGTTGCAAGAGGGATTTGGAACACTAAATCAAGCGCTACACACTGCTCTTAGGGCACGAACATCGGAGTGCTACACTCAGAGCGCTACTCAAGTTCCGGCGCTGTCAATTAGAAAGTACTCAGACAGACTGGCGCCTTCCAGTTCTTAAAGGGGCGTGTCAATGATGCTGCAGAGCCTCACTCTGATCATTGCTGCTTGTGAACTAGGCCTGCAAGGAGCCGCAACCCTTCACCTAAGAAGTAATGGCTGATCAGAGGACGTAGAAGTGCTCAGAGCAATACAAGCGAAGAAACTGTTGGAGCAGCAACGAAGCAAAAATGAGAAAATGTGAACGCAGCCAAAACGCCGTCTGACAAGGCAGCAATGAATCTGACCTCCCAATGACCCGGTAAGCGTTCCCTTTAAATAGACCCCCGGGAGTGGAAATCCCAGGTATCAACGCCTGCTGTTTCTGTTGTTCTCAGTGCCAGGCGGTAAGTCAGGGGAAGCGACTGAATTTCGCATCCAGGGCGCTAACAGGGCGCTGCACACTCACTGACGTCACGGTCTGTGTGGTGCTAGAGGGCCAGGCGCTGAGTGTTAGCGCCGGCACTAAATGCCGACTGAATTTTGCGGGCGGTGTTGGAATCGCTGCGCCCGGGCCATAGATTAGATGTTGTGCAATCCCCAGTGAGCCAGACTGCACCGGCCCAGACACTCAGTGATTAATTGGAAACTAGAAGAGGAGACTAAACCTTGCTGGGCTCATGGGGTGGTGAGATGCTGGGCGTCCACGGGAGCGTGAGGCCTCCTGTGGAGTATTATGTGCTGTCTGAGGGGAATCGGCTGTCGTGGTGTAGTATCGCAGGACCCATCTGGGCAGTCTATGTAAAGATGCGGCGCTGAGACCTCGGAGGTAACTTTGAGTTTCCGCTGGTGCTGACCCCAAGCTTTCAGACACTACCCTGCCACCCCACCCCTCCATGATTGCCATGGTCCTTCACAGGGGCAGATGGCCCCCAGCACCTCCCCCACTGTCCCGCTCTTGGTTCCCGTTACCTCTTGGCCGAGGCATTGCAGTGCTGTTGTTGTTGTCTCTCGCTTTACACTCTTGGTGTCTGTTGTTTGTGAGAAGGGTTTCTTCACTGGACACGTCATATTCCGCTCTAGAGTCAGCAGAATAGCACACTGGTTAATAATCGGCACACAACACTGTTACACCATCAAACAAGGAAGTTAAAAAGAAAAGAAGGGACTTGCATTTCTATAGTTCCCTACATGACCTCAGGACGTCCCAAAGCGCTTCAAAGCCAATGAAGTATTTTTGAACTGCAGCCACTGTTGTAATTTAGGAAATGCAGCAGACAATTTTCATACAGCAAACTCCCACAAACAGCAATGTGATAATGTGATAATCTGTTTTAATGACGTTTTGTGATGGCCTAGATTTGTGCACTCATGTCTCTGGAGTGGGACTAGAACCCACGAACTTCTGACTCAGAGGAGAGAGTGCTGCCACTGAGCCATGGCGGACACTCTAAAATACACGTTGGTGCTGGTCTATCTGTTTCTGACACACAGGAGAGTCTTGTAATGTATATACCTTTAAGGGGGGAACTACTTTTTACAGCTCATGTATACTGTAGTACCGGCAGTGACCACACCTGTATATAGCACTGAGTATTAATCTGTACAGTCAGTTCCAGAGTGAGCCACGTTGAGTAAACACCTGTTGTACCGTTCTCCTGCAGTCTGTGTCTTACTACTGACGGACACAACAATTCTGTGCAGTTCATCATTGTAGAAGAGCTGTCTGGGTCCGAGTCACTCTGTACCATCACCAGGGGGCCCTGGAAATGAAGAGTAGAGTCACTCTGTACCATCACCCAGGGGGTCCTGGAAATGAAGAGTAGAGTCACTCTGTACCATCACCCAGGGGGTCCTGGAAATGAAGAGTAGAGTCACTCTGTACCATCACCCAGGGGGCCATGGAAATGAAGAGTAGAGTCACTCTGGCATTTGAACTGATGGACAAACTGGTTACAGTATTTTCCAGCACAGAAACGAGACATTCAGCCCAACTGGTCTAGTTAATGCTCCACATGAGCCTCTTCTACCCTCCTTCATCTAACCCTGCTTGGGTTCAGCTTCACTCTCTTGGTGCCAGGGCAACCCCTGACTGAACTACTGCTGGAGATCACCGTGCCCTGCGCAAGCCTTTATAGAATCATACAGCACAGAAGGAGACCATTCGGCCCATCGTGCCTGTGCTGGCTCTTTGAAAGAGCTCTCCAATTAGTCCCACTCCCCTGCTCTTTCCCCATAGCCCTGCAAATTTCTCCTTCAAGTATTTATCTAATTGCCTTTTGAAAGTTACTCTTGAATCTGCTTCCACCACCCTTTCAGGCAGCGCATTCCAGATCACAACAACTCGCTGTGTAAAAAAAATTCTCATCTCCCCCTGGTTCTATCGCCAATTATCTTCAATCCGTGTCCTTTGGTTACCGACCATCCTGCCACTGGAAACAGTTTCTCCCTATTTACTCCACACCACGATGACTGGACCATCATGGCTAAACACTTCTTCCCCCCCTCCCCTGCCCACAACCCCGTCCCCCACATCCATGTAATCCCCTGGGAGAGGCAGAAAAAACCCGAGGCCAATAAGGGAAAAAGTACTCTGTGAAATTCCTCTCTGACCCCCTCAGACGATCAAAGCCAATCCAGGAGATCACACGATCCGAGTGTTATTTATAAATGATGTGATCTCTGCTCCAGTCAAGAACGGGTCCGATCCCGCTTGAAGGCAATGCAGAGAGTCAGCACCCACCCTACCAGCCGGCAATGTATTCCAGAGGCTCACTACTCTCTGGGAAAAGAACCGCCTAACATCCAGTTTATTCCTACTCTTACACAGTATAACTCCTGTCCCCAGTCCTCCCCAATCTGTTAAACTGGAATAATCAACAGGGACGTTGTCCCGCCCATTAACTCTTTTATAGATCTCTATCAGATTGCTACAAAGTCTACGCTATTCTAAATTAAATAGACCAAGGTCCTTGGTCTATCTGAGTAGCTGAGATTCTCTAAGCTAGGAATCATTCTTGTAGCTCTCCTCTGGACCTTTTCCAAGGCCACTATATCACCCACCATGTGAGGGACCAAAGTACTGCAGATGCGGTCTGACCAGCGACCTGATAATGACAGAATGGTGTCCTTTAATTTACACTGAATATTAATACACCCGAGCACCCTGTTTACTTTAGCTACAGCATCTCCACATTAGTCATGAGCCTTCAGTGATCTGTGCACAATAACACCTGGATACTTTTCTCTCTCAGCCTCTTTCAGTATTGTTCCCTGCCAATGATATGTGTGCTCTGTGTTGGCCCGCCCAACATGCATGACACTACATTTATCTAAATGAAACGCCATTTGACATTTTGTGACTCACTCCCCAAGCACATCTCAATCTTTTTGGATTTGATTGCACTCCTCTACCATCTTAACCCTTGCACAGATTTTGGTATCATCTGCAAACTGACTGACCATCCTCCCAACACACTGTCCAGGTCATTAATAAAGACTATGAAGAATAGAGGGCCTAGGACCGATCCCTGGGGGACACCACTAGTAACATGTCTCCAAGCTGAATCACATCCATCAACTACAACATTTTGGCTGCAGGATTTGAGCCAAATCCTTATCCAGCGTTTCAATTTCTACTGATAGCACAAGATTCCATCTTGTGAAGTAACCCAGTGTGAGGAACTTTATCAAAGGCTTTCTGAAAGTCCAGGTAGACAATGTCTACTGGATTTCCCTCATCCACTACCCTAGTGACATCCTCAAAAAACTCATAAAGGGCATCTCTTAATATCCCTTTTATCATCTTCCCATTACAAAAACGTTATGGCTGTTCGAGGCCAATCATCTCAGCCCCAGGACATCACTGCAAGAGTTCCTCAGGGCAGTGTCCTAGGCCCAACCATCTTCAACTGCTTCATCAATGACCTTCCCTCCAACATAAGGTCAGAAATGGGGAGGTTCACTGATGACTGCACAGTGTTCAGTGCCATTCACAACTCCTCAGATAATGAAGCCGTCCATGTCCACATGCAACAAGACTGAGACGACGTTCAGGCTTGGGCTGATAAGTGGTAGGTAACGTTTGCGCCACACAAGTGCCAGGCAATGGCCATCTCCAACAAGCGAGAGTCTAACCACCGCCCCTTGACATTCAACGGCATTACCATCGCCGAATCCCCCACCGTCAACATCCTGGGGGTCACCATTGACCAGAAACTTAACTGGACCAGCCACATAAATACTGTGGCAACAAGAGCAGGTCAGAGGCTAGGTATTCTGCAGCGAGTGTCTCACCTCCTGACTCCCCAAAGCCTTTCTACCATCTACAAGGCACAAGTCAGGAGTGTGATGGAATACGCCACTTGCCTGGATGAGTGCAGCTCCAACAACACTCAAGAAGCTCGACACTATCCAGGACAAAGCAGCCCGCTTGACTGGCACCCCATCCACCACCTTAAACTTTCACTCCCTCCACCACCGGCGCACCGTGGCTGCAGTGTGTACCATCTACAAGATGCACTGCAGCAACTCGCCAAGGCTTCTTCGGCTGCACCTCCCAAACCCACGACCTCTACCACCAAGAATGACAAGGGCAGCAGGCGCATGGGAACACCACCACCTCCAAGTTCCCCTCCAAGTCACACAGTTGACTTAGAAATATATCATCGTCGCTGGGTCAAAATCCTGGAACTCCCTCCCTAACAGCACTGTGGGAGCACCTTCACCACACGGACTGCAGCAGTTCAAGAAGGCGGCTCACCACCACCTTCTCAAGGGCAACTAGGGATGGGCAATAAATGCCGGCCTTGTCAACGACGCCCAAATCCCGGGAATGAATTTAAAAAAAACAATGCCACCCTTTCAGACTGTTAATCAGCCTGTGAATCTTTCTACTACTTCCCTTGGGGAATAGAGTGAAGATACTATTTTGTTTATCATTGTGAAATGTTTAAACCAACCTGTCACAAACAGGCAGCCAGTCACAAATAATTTGCCCCTTTCACACCAGAATAGCAGAACTGAGAGCTTATAACCATCAGGAAAGATTAAACAGGCTGGGGCACTCTTCTCTAGAAAAGTGAAGACTGAGGGGTGACCCGATAGAGGTCGTTAAAAGTATGAAAGGATTTGATAGGGTAGACGTGGAGAAGATGTTTTCACTTGTGGGGTGTCAAAAACTAGGGGCCTCAAATATAAGATAGTAACTAATAAATCCAATCGGGAATTCAGGAGAAACCTCTTTATCCAGAGAGTGGTGAGAATGTGGAACTCGCTACCACATTCTTTTTCGTTCATGGGATGTGGGCGTCGCTGGCAAGGCCAGCATTTATTGCCCATCCCTAGTTGCCCTTGAGAAGGTGGTGGTGAGCCGCCTTCTTGAACCGTTGCAGTCCGTGTGGTGAAGGTACTCCCACAGTGCTGTTAGGGAGGGAGTTCCAGGATTTTGACCCAGCGACGATGAAGGATCGGTGATATATTTCCAAGTTAGGCTGGTGTGTGACTTGGAGGGGAATTTGGAGGTGGTGGTGTTCCCATGTGCCTGCTGCCCTTGTCCTTCTAGGTGGTAGAGGTCGCGGGTTTGGGAGGTATTTGAGGTGAATAGCAGTGATGAATTTAAGGGGAAATTAGATAAGTACATCAGGGAGAAAGGAACAGAAGGATATGCTGAAATGTTTAGATGAAGTAGGGTGGGAGGAGGCTCGTGTGGAACATAAACACCAGGATAGACCAGTTGGGCCGAATGGCCTGTTTCTGTGCTGTAAATACTGCGTAATTATATGTAATATGAATACAAGAACAGTGGTCTGAGCCACAGTACCCAGAGAGTCTCGAACTGTATCTGCTACATTCCTGAGGTTATCAATGGGGATTATTATTGAGCCCTAGCAGATTACAGAGTGAGGGCTGGTTACAGAATTATTTGAAAGGAGAATAAAAGTAAAAGAACAAAAGGCTAAACAAGATGATAAGGGTATGCTTACAGGCAGTGGTGAAGAGTACTGAGGTAAACCGTTAAATAGCAGTAACGGGTCAGAGATAAGGGCCTAGAAATTCGGTGGGCTGCGCCACCAGTTAGCGCCTAAAGAGGGCACTCAGTGGGTTTAGCGCCACTGGCCACGCCTCCCGCGAAATTCAGCGGGGCACTAGTGGCGACGTTAGCCTGTAGCGCTGCGCCGCCACTGATGATGTCATCGGTGTGCGCAGCGTCCTGCTGTCGCCCCGATCGCGATATTTGGTAGTGCCCCCCGCTGGAACGCCGGTCGCAATTTGCGACCGGTTCAGGGGGCCTACCTGCGGCGGTAGAGGTGCTAATTAAAGGGGAGGTGCGGGGCGGCCACTTTTTTTGCTGGCCGCCTGCCAGCACCTCCTCGCGCCGCCGTCCCCGGCCTCCTGAGCACCCCCCCGCGTTGTGCTGGCTGTGTCCCAAGAGCCCGGCACTTCTCCTCGGTGCCGGGCTCTTTTGCCGGCACTCGCGATCACCGATCTCGCTGCTGCAGGCCCCTCCCCTTTAAGAAGGGGAGGAAGGCCTGCAGTACCGCAGCACGCCATGCCACAGCATGTGGTGCTGCGGCACGTTGCGCTGCGATATTCAGTTGCAGCGCCCCAAGAGGGATGCGGGGCGCCTCGAGCAGCAACCCGCTTCCGTTTGGGGCGCTGAAACTGAATATCGGGATGGCGCAATCGGCTCCGTCCGGAGCGGTAATTCCGGTGCCCAGGCGAGCTTGGCGCCCCGCCGAATTTCTAGGCCAAGAAGTCAGCAAACCCCGAGCCGTTGCCTAGGTAACTCCAATAACAGACAGCTGAGTGCCCCCAATGATTGACCCATCTTTGGAATAGTAACCACGTTACACAGACTGGGTCTTCACAGCTTCACTGTAGCTCAGATTAAGCGGGAATGATTTCACAGCTTCTCAACTTCAGCTCCCAACCTGAGCAACGTGGCCTGCACGAGCTGATGCCCCTCCCCGAGGTCGACTTAACAGTTTGTTCCTCTTGTCACACAATTCTGTAGACAGCGGTGTCCAGACCATATTTTAGCATCTCTCTTGGACTCTTCAAGAGGGCCTGGAAGCCTGATTTGGAGAATGAGTGAGGAATTCTGTTAAACAAAGTGTTCTTTGGGGAGGGATGAGGAAGAGCTATGTCTGATTCTTGTTACTCAACTCTTACATACGGTGCACTCACCTGGCACTGGAATCGAGCGCTGCCGGGCCCGGGGCAAACAGGCTCCATGTTCACCAGTGAAGTCAAAGGTTGCAATTTCCTTCTTGAACTCATCTTCATAATGAACCCTGCAATGGAGTGCCAGAGTCAGTCAGAGTGAGAATGTCAGGGTCAGGGTTCAAGCGTCAGGGTCCATTTGTCAAGGCCAAAGCGTCAGGGTCGGAGGGTCACACAGTCCCCTGTAAGGTCAATATGCTTTAAATGATCATTTAGACAATGCAAAATCAGGGGGTGACACATTCCCTTTAAGAAACTTGACTCAGCGGTCAACAGAATCCTCCATTACTACCGGCCTCCCGCCTATACATCCAATAGGATGACCTCTCCCAGGTATCCCATCCCCAATTAGCAGCTTATTAAGGAGGCCAGGGATGAATTCCCTGATCCACAGGAAGGAGGGAACATTCTTACTGCTCTGGGATCAAATCCACAGTCTGAAAACAGCAGCATAGACACATCACTGCACTCAGCATCCAAGCTCCAATGGAGCCAGCGTCGATCTCTCCACTCGCTGCCTGTTAGGTGCTGAAAGTAGCTACTTCACTAAACGTAGAGTCTACACCCCAATCCGAACACCAGTCATTCATGGAGCCAGAACCCAGCTGGAGCTCTGACCCCGGCTCCCTCTGACCCCGGCTCCCCCTGACCCCGGCTCCCCCTGACCCCGGCTCCCCCTGACCCCGGCCCCCCCTGACCCCGGCTCCCCCTGACCCCGGCTCCCCCTGACCCCGGCTCCCCCTGACCCCGGCTCCCCCTGACCCCGGCTCCCCCTGACCCCGGCTCCCCCTGACCCCGGCTCCCCCTGACCCCGGCTCCCCCTGACCCCGGCTCCCTCTGACCCCGGCTCCCCCTGACCCCGGCTCCCCCTGACCCCGGCTTCCCCTGACCCCGGCTCCCCCTGACCCCGGCTCCCCCTGACCCCGGCTCCCCCTGACCCCGGCTCCCCCTGACCCCGGCTCCCCCTGACCCCGGCTCCCCCTGACCCCGGCTCCCTGACCCCGGCTCCCCCTGACCCCGGCTCCCCCTGACCCCGGCTCCCCCTGACCCCGGCTCCCCCTGACCCCGGCTCCCCCTGACCCCGGCTCCCCCTGACCCCGGCTCCCCCTGACCCCGGCTCCCCCTGACCCCGGCTCTCCCTGACCCCGGCTCCCTCTGACCCCGGCTCCCCCAGTGCCCGGCTCCCCCAGTGCCCGGCTCCCCCAGTGCCCGGCTCCCCCAGTGCCCGGCTCCCCCAGTGCCCGGCTCCCCCAGTGCCCGGCTCCCCCAGTGCCCGGCTCCCCCAGTGCCCGGCTCCCCCAGTGCCCGGCTCCCCCAGTGCCCGGCTCCCCCAGTGCCCAGCTGCCCCAGTGCCCAGCTGCCCCAGTGCCCAGCTCCCTCTGAGCCAGTCTCCCCCTGACCCCGGCTCCCTCTGAGCCCGGCTGCCCCAGTGCCTGGCTCCCTCTGAACCCAGCAGGTTGCTCAGCTGTCCGGATCGCTGAAAGTGAGGGATTATTCAACCAGCAAAATCAAACACCCCAACATTTCATGGACCTAGTCAGCGCATAGCGTCTGTGTGAAAGGGTGGAGATTTGGATGGGGTACAGTGTGTGTGTGAGGGTGGGGAGTTGGATGGTGTACAGTGTGTGTGTGAGGGTGGGGAGTTGGATGGGGTACAGTGTGTGTGTGAGGGTGGGGAGTTGCATGGGGTACAGTGTGTGTGAGGGTGGGGAGTTGGATGTGGTACAGTGTGTGTGTGAGGGTGGGGAGTTGGATGGGGTACAGTGTGTGTGAGGGTGGGGAGTTGGATGGGGTACAGTGTGTGTGTGAGGGTGGGGAGTTGGATGGGGTACAGTGTGTGTGAGGGTGGGGAGTTGGATGGGGTACAGTGTGTGTGAGGGTGGGGAGTTGGATGGGGTACAGTGTGTGTGAGGGTGGGGAGTTGGATGGGGTACAGTGTGTGTGTGAGGGTGGGGAGTTGGATGGGGTACAGTGTGTGTGAGGGTGGGGAGTTGGATGGGGTACAGTGTGTGTGAGGGTGGGGAGTTTGATGGGGTACAGTGTGTGCGAGGGTGGGGAGTTGGATGGGGTACAGTGTGTGTGAGGGTGGGGAGTTGGATGGGGTGCAGTGTGTGTGAGGGTGGGGAGTTGGATGGGGTACAGTGTGTGTGAGGGTGGGGAGTTGGATGGGGTACAGTGTGTGTGAGGGTGGGGAGTTGGATGGGATACAGTGTGTGTGTGAGGGTGGGGAGTTGGATGGGGTACAGTGTGTGTGAGGGTGGGGAGTTGGATGGGGTACAGTGTGTGTGTGAGGGTGGGGAGTTGGATGGGGTACAGTGTGTGTGAGGGTGGGGAGTTGGATGGGGTGCAGTGTGTGTGAGGGTGGGGAGTTGGATGGGGTACAGTGTGTGTGAGGGTGGGGAGTTGGATGGGGTACAGTGTGTGTGGATGGTTGCTGTTACCTGTTCAGGGCTGTGTTATTTGCGTTATTCATGTTTGGGTTCTCTGTCGATGGGAAGAATTCAGTTGTGTTGAAGGGTGAATCGGTCGGTCTGCTGTGAGGAGATTCTGGCTCCTCTCCTCCGCCCTCGGATTTACTGAACTGTAATGGTCGCTGGCTCGTGATGTGGTGCTGAAAGGAGCCTGTTCTGTCCATCATTGGGTAGGAATCGACTTGCTCTCCAAATAGTCCTCCCGCTCTCTGGAAAGACAGAGAATAAAGGTGATTGAGGGAACAGTGACATCTGGAAGGAATCGAATGTCACATGTTGCATCGCTAAAATGAAAAATCATGAAATTTATTTCTGTTTTTTGCAGTTAGAATTCAGAACAAAGAAATAGCAGGGCATTGACTCACAATTGCTCACTATTAGGGCCTTGGAGTCACCAGAGTTCACTATGAATGCTTTGATTTCACCATTGTTCACTATAAGTGTCATGGACTCACTATTGCCACTGTGAGAGCTATGCTCACTATCAATACCAATCGTGACACAGCCACAGTTGGTGTGACAGCTGAGTTGAGATGTTCAGGCCTGATGTGATGGAATGAACCTCCCCACACAGTCTGGAATATGCAGTAACAAGAAATGATCTCCGGGTGGGATGGCTTTCTGTTCCAGCAGACGCTTCCTTCTAGTTTATGAAATGATGCTGTGGATCATCGCCCTGTAAACTTACACCCCTGTGAACTTTCACCAACACAGCAACGAGTTCCACTGTTGAAGTGACCCACCCTGTAAATTGTCTCGTCCAAGCCACCATCCTCCATTGTTCGCTCTCCTTCATCTTCAACCGGCAGCTCTCCAGATACAGTTCGATGTAGGTCATCACCAACCTCCTCCTCTATACAGCGCAATCCAGCCTAACGTGGGAGCAGAGTGAAAAGTCAAGCACCACATAAGGCCCTTCAGCCCACTGAAGCCCATCCATCAATTATCATAACTCTCCCACTGAGGCTATCCCTCTAGTCCCCTAACTCTCCCATCGAAGCCTATCCCTCTAGTCCCCTAACTCTCCCATCGAAGCCCATCCCTCTAGTCCCCTAACTCTCCCACTGAGGCCCATCCCTCTAGTCCTGTAACTCTCCCACTGAGGCCATCCCTCTAGTTCCCTAACTGTCCCACTGAGGCTATCCCTCTAGTCCGCTAACTCTCCCACTGAGGCCATCCCTCTAGTTCCCTAACTCTCCCATCGAAGCCCATCCCTCTAGTCCCCTAACTCTCCCACTGAGGCCATCCCTCTAGTCCCTTAACTCTCCCACTGAGGCTATCCCTCTAGTCCCCTAACTCTTCCACTGAGGCCATCCCTCTAGTCCCCTAACTCTCCCACTGAGGCTATCCCTCTAGTTCCCTAACTCTCCCACTGAGGCCATCCCTCTAGTCCCCTAACTCTTCCACTGAGGCCATCCCTCTAGTTCCCTAACTCTCCCACTGAGGCTATCCCTCTAGTCCGCTAACTCTCCCACTGAGGCTATCCCTCTAGTCCCCTAACTCTTCCACTGAGGCTATCCCTCTAGTCCCCTAACTCTCCCACTGAGGCCATCCCTCTAGTTCCCGAACTCTCCCACTGAGGCCATCCCTCTAGTTCCCTAACTCTCCCATCGAAGCCCATCCCTCTAGTCCCCTAACTCTCCCACTGAGGCTATCCGTCTAGTCCCCTAACTCTCCCATCGAAGCCCATCCCTCTAGTCCCCTAACTCTCCCACTGAGGCTATCCCTCTAGTTCCCTAACTCTCCCATCGAAGCCCATCCCTCTCGTCCCCTAACTCTCCCACTGAGGCTATCCCTCTAGTCCCCTAACTCTCCCACTGAGGCCATCCCTCTAGTCCCCTAACTCTCCCACTGAGGCCATCCCTCTAGTCCCCTAACTCTCCCACTGAGGCCATCCCTCTAGTTCCCTAACTCTCCCACTGAGGCCATCCCTCTAGTTCCCTAACTCTCCCACTGAGGCTATCCCTCTAGTTCCCTAACTCTCCCACTGAGGCCATCCCTCTAGTCCCCTAACTCTCCCATCGAAGCCCATCCCTCTAGTCCCCTAACTCTTCCACTGAGGCCATCCCTCTAGTCCCCTAACTCTCCCACTGAGGCCATCCCTCTAGTCCCCTAACTCTCCCATCGAAGCCCATCCCTCTAGTCCCCTAACTCTCCCACTGAGGCTATCCCTCTAGTCCCCTAACTCTCCCACTGAGGCCATCCCTCTAGTTCCCTAACTCTCCCACTGAGGCCATCCCTCTAGTCCCTTAACTCTCCCACTGAGGCCATCCCTCTAGTCCCCTAACTCTCCCACTGAGGCCATCCCTCTAGTCCCCTAACTCTCCCACTGAGGCTATCCCTCTAGTTCCCTAACTCTCCCACTGAGGCTATCCCTCTAGTCCCCTAACTCTCCCACTGAGGCCATCCCTCTAGTCCCCTAACTATCCCACTGAGGCCATCCCTCTAGTCCCCTAACTCTCCCATCGAAGCCCATCCCTCTAGTCCCCTAACTCTCCCACTGAGGCTATCCCTCTAGTTCCCTAACTCTCCCACTGAGGCTATCCCTCTAGTTCCCTAACTCTCCCACTGAGGCCATCCCTCTAGTCCCTTAACTCTCCCACTGAGGCCATCCCTCTAGTCCCCTAACTCTCCCACTGAGGCCATCCCTCTAGTCCCCTAACTCTCCCATCGAAGCCCATCCCTCTAGTCCCCTAACTCTCCCACTGAGGCTATCCCTCTAGTCCCCTAACTCTCCCACTGAGGCCATCCCTCTAGTCCCCTAACTCTCCCACTGAGGCCATCCCTCTAGTTCCCTAACTCTCCCACTGAGGCTATCCCTCTAGTCCCCTAACTCTCCCACTGAGGCTATCCCTCTAGTCCCCTAACTCTCCCACTGAGGCTATCCCTCTAGTCCCCTAACTCTCCCACTGAGGCCATCCCTCTAGTTCCCTAACTCTCCCATCGAAGCCCATCCCTCTAGTCCTGTAACTCTCCCATCGAAGCCCATCCCTCTAGTCCCCTAACTCTCCCACTGAAGCTATCCCTCTAGTCCCCTAACTCTCCCACTGAGGCTATCCCTCTAGTCCCCTAACTCTCCCACTGAGGCCATCCCTCTAGTTCCCTAACTCTCCCATCGAAGCCCATCCCTCTAGTCCTGTAACTCTCCCATCGAAGCCCATCCCTCTAGTCCCCTAACTCTCCCACTGAGGCTATCCCTCTAGTCCCCTAACTCTCCCACTGAGGCCATCCCTCTAGTTCCCTAACTCTCCCATCGAAGCCCATCCCTCAAGTTCCCTAACTCTCCCACTGAGGCTATCCCTCTAGTCCCCTAACTCTCCCACTGAGGCCATCCCTCTAGTTCCCTAACTCTCCCATCGAAGCCCATCCCTCTAGTCCCCTAACTCTCCCACTGAGGCTATCCCTCTAGTCCCCTAACTCTCCCACTGAGGCCATCCCTCTAGTTCCCTAACTCTCCCATCGAAGCCCATCCCTCTAGTTCCCTAACTCTCCCACTGAGGCCATCCCTCTAGTTCCCTAACTCTCCCATCGAAGCCCATCCCTCTAGTCCTGTAACTCTCCCACTGAGGCTATCCCTCTAGTCCCCTAACTCTCCCATCGAAGCCCATCCCTCTAGTCCTGTAACTCTCCCACTGAGGCTATCCCTCTAGTCCCCTAACTCTCCCACTGAGGCTATCCCTCTAGTCCCCTAACTCTCCCACTGAGGCTATCCCTCTAGTCCCCTAACTCTCCCACTGAGGCCATCCCTCTAGTCCCCTAACTCTCCCACTGAGGCTATCCCTCCAGTCCCCTAACTCTCCCACTGAGGCTATCCCTCTAGTCCCCTAACTCTCCCACTGAGGCCATCCCTCTAGTCCCTTAACTCTCCCACTGAGGCCATCCCTCTAGTCCCCTAACTCTCCCACTGAGGCTATCCCTCTCGTCCCCTAACTCTCCCACTGAGGCCATCCCTCTAGTTCCCTAACTCTCCCATCGAAGCCCATCCCTCTAGTCCTGTAACTCTCCTGTCAATCCCCGACCCTCTAGTCCCCTATCTTCCATTGATCCCCTTGGTACCAGTCCTGTTTCCCTTCTCGCAACTTTCTCCATTACATTTGTGTGTGTTTTTTTGTAGCCTGTTGACCAGAGTTGAAAGCCCCCCAGGTAAGGTCTGACTGACTGATTGTTATACCTCAGCTTTACGACAGTAGATTTGTACTCGACTGCTCAGCTGTGCACGGACTTCCCATTGGTCTATACAATGCAACCTGACAGATGCAGCTCCATGGGACGCAACATGGGGAAAGCCCCCTCCATGGTTCTCCTCCCTCATATTACGGCCCACGTTCACTTTCTGTATCTGCAAGGGTTTTCATGCCTCTGGCAGGGGGAGATTTGTTCTCATGTCTCAACAATGTTGCTCTGCAACCAACTGTCCCTTCTAACATGTCCTTGTCTCTGCCCAGCATCTTCTCCCACAGCTCTGGCTGATGTCACCTCATGGAGGATTGCAGCCCCTGTTGGTTCTAGTAATCCGAGGTGCCATCACAATCATGTCCTAAATGCACATCCATACAAAGCACCAGACCACTGTGCTCTTTCTATAACATTGACACAGTGACAGTCTAACAGATTCCTTGTTTTATCTGATTGCGATAAGGTTACACTGTCGATTACTTTAATGAGCAGTGTGGTGTTGAACTATTAATACTACCTAATGCCAAACCATGACCCAACGAAGCAGTTTCAGCCCCTTAGTACCAGCTGGGAGATGTGGATGAACTCCAGGCTGGTCTGGTCCATTACTAAAATGCCAGATTAACTGAGCCCAGGTTCCACGGCCTCACACTTGAAATGAAGATCCAACCATTAAATCAGATCATTACTGCTCCTGCTCAAATCTAGTCTCCATCACAGTGTCGTCCCATACAGACGCCCCATGCTCACTATCTCTCGCCATGCAATGTTGCTCTGAAGAAACCCTACCCAATATTAAAGTCACCCGCCATCAAGTCTTGGCAACTAACCAATGCCGATCCCAGAGGCCTGTCCGCTCACCAGTACCAATCACAGACATCAATAACAAAGCAATGTCTAACCACCAACCTAACACCATTTGCCCAGCAACATGAACCAAACTAGCACCACAATGGCAGATGATTCTCTGTGTCACTACCTCCCACTGAACAATGCAAGCTCAGTGTATTCAGGCCCTCTAAACACCAGGAGCTTTCACCCTTACCTGGAGCTCAATTTCATTCTGATTCTGGTTCTTTTTTGATGGGAGAATTCCATAATATTCTTCCTGACGCTTCTTAAACTTCCGGAAATATTCTTGGATGAGGAATGTGGCATAGAACTTGCCGACTGTCACCTCATCGTCTGAACAGAAAATGTTAACATTTAACCGTCGTCATAGTAACTAAGCTACTTCATATTAAAACAAAGATTTCTCTGAACCAAACCCTTGAGACCTGGTCATTACTCACTGTATAAAAGAGGGCCTCTCAATCAACAGCTGTATAAAAGAGGGTCTCCCCACAAACAGCTGTATAAATGAGGGTCTCCCCACAAACAGCTGTATAAATGAGGGTCTCCCCACAAACAGCTGTAGGAAACAGGGCCTCCCCACAAACAGCTGTATAAATGAGGGTCTCCCCACAAACAGCTGTATAAATGAGGGTCTCCCCGCAAACAGCTGTATAAATGAGGGTCTCCCTGCAAACAGCTGTATAAATGAGGGTCTCCCTGCAAACAGCTGTATAAATGAGGGTCTCCCCACAAACAGCTGTATAAATGAGGGTCTCCCCGCGAACAGCTGTATAAATGAGGGTCTCCCCGCAAACAGCTGTATAAATGAGGGTCTCCCCACAAACAGTTGTAGGAACCAGGGTCTCTGAACCACCATATGTACCAGGCACTCACCTCCAATAGGGGGGATCACTTGGTCAAGCAGTTTCATACTTGTTCGTTTCCAGATTTTTTTGATAATGGCTCGCAGTTCCTCATTGGATTGTTCAAAGTTCCCTGTTGCCAAATATAATACGAGATAAATACACGTTCATGGAACTACAGCAATCAACCTATCAGCTCTCAGCTCCACCATATGTAATCCCGCGTGTACGTAATCCCGCGTGTACGTAACCCTGTGTACGTAACCCCGTGTGTACGTAACCCCGCGTGTACGTAACCCGCGTGTACGTAACCCCGCGTGTACGTAATCCCGCGTGTACGTAACCCACGTGTACGTAACCCCGTGTGTACGTAACCCGCGTGTACGTAACCCCGCGTGTACGTAACCCACGTGTACGTAACCCCGTGTACGTAACCCCGCGTGTACGTAACCCCGCGTGTACGTAACCCCGCGTGTACGTAACCCGCGTGTACATAACCCGCGTGTACGTAATCCCGCGTGTACGTAACCCCGTGTACGTAACCCCGCGTGTACGTAAACCCGCGTGTACGTAACCCGCGTGTACGTAACCCCGCGTGTACGTAACCCCGCGTGTACGTAACCCGCGTGTACGTAATCCCGCGTGTACGTAATCCCGCGTGTACGTAATCCCGCGTGTACGTAACCCCGTGTACGTAACCCCGCGTGTACGTAATCCCGCGTGTACGTAACCCGCGTGTACGTAACCCGCGTGTACGTAATCCCGCGTGTACATAATCCCGCGTGTACATAACCCCGTGTACGTAATCCCGCGTGTACGTAACCCCGTGTACGTAACACCGCGTGTACGTAATCCCGCGTGTACGTATCCCGCGTGTACGTAACCCGCGTGTACGTAACCCGCGTGTACGTAATCCCGCGTGTACGTAATCCCGCGTGTACGTAATCCCGCGTGTACGTAATCCCGCCTGTACGTAATCCCGCGTGTACGTAATCCCGCGTGTACGTAATCCCGCCTGTACGTAATCCCGCGTGTACGTAACCCGCGTGTACGTAACCCGCGTGTACGTAATCCCGCGTGTACATAATCCCGCGTGTACATAATCCCGCGTGTACATAACCCCGTGTACGTAATCCCGCGTGTACGTAATCCCGCGTGTACGTAACCCTGTGTGTACATAACCCGCGTGTACGTAACCCCGCGTGTACGTAATCCCGCCTGTACGTAATCCCGCCTGTACGTAATCCCGCGTGTACGTAACCCGCGTGTACGTAATCCCGCGTGTACATAATCCCGCGTGTACATAATCCCGCGTGTACATAACCCCGTGTACGTAATCCCGCGTGTACGTAATCCCGCGTGTACGTAACCCCGTGTGTACGTAACCCCGCGTGTACGTAACCCGCGTGTACGTAACCCCGCGTGTACGTAATCCCGCCTGTACGTAATCCCGCCTGTACGTAATCCGCGTGTACGTAGTCCCGCGTGTACGTAACCCCGCGTGTACATAACCCCGCGTGTACATAACCCGCGTGTACGTAACCCCGCGTGTACGTAACCCCGCGTGTACGTAACCCCGCGTGTACGTAACCCCGCGTGTACGTAACCCCGCGTGTACGTAACCCCGCGTGTACGTAACCCCGCGTGTACGTAACCCCGCCTTTTCTATTCCTCTTACACTGGGCCCACAGTTCTCTACCATTGTAACTGGCCCACAATCTGTTCGGTGGGCCAGTAAGCAGCCTCCATACAGTCTTGCTTCACCCTTGGCCCCCTTCCCTATTTCGGGGAAGGGACATCCAGCATGTGACCCGTTCCTCCAGTCAGTACAAATTCTCCTACCTTCAGTTTTAATTTTGAGGGCCGTTCGAACCAGCGCGAAGAGGGTGGCATTGAAGGTGACTGTGCCATCGCTGTTCATGGGCATGTTCATGGCGACCAGCCGCTGGGAAAGGTACAGGGAGAACACAGAGATCAGCAACAGGGGGGAAACCGAACACAAAGCACAGCTCAGAAACACAGACACAGACTGGGATCTGAGCTTACAGTATGAGGGTGAGATGTTAAACCTGTTCAGGTGGATGTTAAAGATGCCAAGAAACTAGTTAACAAGGAGCAGCGAGGTCTCCCAGGGAGCGGGCCAACATTCCGCCCTCAACCAACACCATCAAAAAAACTGCTCAACGGGACATTTATCTCACTGCGATTTATGGGATCTTGCTGTGTACAAATTGGTTGTTGCGTTTACCCATCTAACAACATCAGGCCTTCCATTCGATGCTGTGTAAGCTGTATAAATCTTGGTGATCTTTCCAAAGCAAATATAGACTGGGCTCTTGGGCGGGGGTGGCGAATTTTCACTTAATAAAAAAAATGGGAGAACGGTCTTTTTGCTGAGTTATTAAGACCCAGGAATGAGCGGTTTGTGAGAGTGGGTCTCGGCAGCATTCCCCCATCAGTCAGGGGAATTCCATCCCCAAGGCTGCACTCTCCACCTGACCCGAGCCCATTTGTATTGCTGGGAGACTGGGGCCTAGAAATTCAGTTGGCGCCGCGCCAGGGCTTTAGCACCGGAAATTTAGCGCCGGCGCTAAGTCCCCCTGCGCGCGCCAAAAATTCAGTAGCGCCGCGCCCAAACGGCTGCCGGCGCTACAGGAGGGTGTCAGCGCCTCGAAATGGGCGCTGACTGCCGCATTGCGGCGCAATTCCGGCGCTGCGGCACCCGATGCGGTGCGGCAGACTGGGGAAGTGCAGGCCTCCTCCTTCAGTTAAGGAGGAGCTGCCTGCACCCGCCCGCTGGCCGTTGAAATCTTGAAAACAATGAGCCCGGCACCTCGGAGAAGTGCCGGGCTCGCAGGCCAGACGCATCTGTTCCGCGGGGGGGGGGGGGGGGGTGGAGGAGTCCGGGGAGGGAGGTGCGGGCAGGCGGCCGGCGGGAAAGCGGCCGGCCGCCGCGCGACCTTAATGCGCCGGCGCTAACTCGCGTAGGACTCTGCTGAAACATCGTTAGTTGCGGCTGCCACGGGCGAGGCGGCCGCAACTCAATTTCGGCGTTGGGGCCCGTCACCACGGCAACCGGGACGCTGCGCACACCGATGACGTCATCGGTGCCGGCGCAGCGCAACCGGTCTAACACCGATGGCAGGGCCCCACTGAATTTACAAACCGGCCATAACTCCGGCGCTAGGCCCTCTAGCGCCTCAAATGGGGCGCTAACCCTACTGAATTTTCAGCCCAGGGTATCTGCAGAGGCTCAATGTAGCCCAGCAGAGAACGCCACTTGGCAGCAGCCTGACCTGAGAGAAGGGCAGCACGGTGGCATAGTGGTTAGCACTGTTGCCTCACAGCGCCAGGGACCCGGGTTCGAATCCGGCCTCGGGTGACTGTCTGTGTGGAGTTTGCACATTCTCCCCGTGTTTGCGTGGGTTTCCTCCGGGTGCTCCGGTTTCCTCCCACAGTCCAAAGATGTGCGGGTTAGGTTGATTGGCCATGATAAATTGACCCTTAGTGTTAAGGGGATTAAATATGTGGGGTTACGGGGATAGGGTGGGATATGTGTTGGTATAGGGGTTACGGGGATCGGGTGGGATATGTGTCGGTGCAGGCTCGATGGGCCAAAATGGCCTCTATCTGCACTGTGGGGTTTCTGTGATTCTGTGAAGGGGGAATGGCCGTCGGTTTCAGGCTCAGACCACCAGAAGGCCATCTTACACCGAAGCCGTGACAGAAATGTACCCGTCTGTTTTGGGGCTTCCCCTTACTGCCAAGCTGTCCTGGGACTCTCTGGTCTGGTCTGAGGGGGCCAGGTACCAGGCCCCCGACAGTCAGGCTGACACTTGAAGCCCAGAGCAGAGGCCCAGGAGAGAGAGACGGGGTGAAGCCACGCCCACCTCATCACCATATCATTACAATGCGGCACCCCCCCCAGGGGAAACCCTTGCAAATGCGTGCGGGCTCAATGGGGAGAAAGACATAAGAAATAGGAGCAGGAGTAGGCCAATCGGCCCCTCGAGCCTGCTCCGCCATTCAATAAGATCATGGCTGATCTGATCCTAACCGCCAATCTACTATCACAGAACCATCTCCTGAATCTAACAGAATTAGACACACGAAATAGGAGCAGGATCAGGCTACACGGCCCCTGGGCCCGCTCCGCTACCCACAGGGCCATGTCCGATCCGAACCTAGACTCATGTCCAAATTCCTGCCCGCTCCCCGTAACCCTTAATTCCCTTTACTTCTAGGAAACTGTCTATTTCTGTTTTAAATTTATGTAATGATGTAGCTTCTACAGCTTTTTGGGGCAGCATATTCCATGGACCTACCACCCTCTGAGTGAAGTAGTTCCTCCTCATCTCAGTTTTGAAAGAGCAGCCCCTTATTCTAAGACTATGCCCCCTAGTTCTAGTTTCACCCATCATCGGGAACATTCTCCCCGCATCCACCCGATCCAACCCCTTCACAATCTTATATGTTTCAATAAGATCGCCTCTCATTCTTCTGAACTCCAATGAGTAGAGTCCCAATCTACTCAACCTCTCCTCATATGTCCATCCCCTCATCCCCGGGATTAACCGAGTGAACCTTCTTTGTACTGGCTCGAGAGCAAGTATGTCTTTTCTTAAGTATGGACACCAAAACTGTACGCAGTATTCCAGGTGCGGTCTCACCAATACCTTGTACAACTGAAGCAATACCTCCCTATTTTTATATTCTATCCCCCTAGCAATGAAAGCCAACATTCCATTGGCCTTCTTAATCACTTGCTGCACCTGCATACTAACCTTTTGAGTTTCGTGCACCAGGGCCCCCAGATCCCTTTGTACTTCAGTACTTTCCAGTTTCTTGCCATTAAGATAATAACTTGCTCTACGATTTTTCCTGCCAAAGTGCATAACCTCACACTTTCCAGTATTGTATTCCATCTGCCAAATCTCTGCCCACTTACTTAGCCTGTCTATGTCCCCTTGCAGGTTTTTTATGTCCTCCTCACTCACTACTTTCCCTCCCATCTTAGTATCATCTGCAAACTTTGATATGTTACACTCGGTCCCCTCCTCCAAATCGTTAATATAGCACCAAGGGTCTCCGTCCCTTATTCCTCTGCTTTGCAGCCAGGAGATGGCCACAGAATAGAGACTGAGTGAAAGGCCCCACAAACTCAAGACTGGACGGAAATGCTTCCTGTTTGTCTCTGAATCTTTACACTGCTTCACCCACAGGTTCCCACCTCCTCAGGGACCCTCGTCCTGTACATTACTCTCAATCTTACTCTACACTTTCACTCTCCAAATAACTTACTGAACAGTAAGAGAACTAGCCAAGAAATGGCAGAAACGTAATACATATCCTTAGAGTCGTTATAAACTCTGCTCATGCTGGGTACTTTACAAAATAATAAATAGTAAAACTAACTGCAATCTATCTCCTTACACCGGCAATCCTTTTCCTTTTTCAAATTCAATTGCAGGAGTTTTCTATCTTAAATCCCAGACAGACTGTTTTCATAACTACAAAAGCAAAATACTGCGGATGCTGGAAATCTGAAATAAAAACAGAAAATGCTGGAAATACTCAGCAGGTCAGGCAGCAACTGTAGAGAGAGAAACAGAGTTAACGTTTCAGGTCGATGACCTGACTAAGGGTCATCGACCTGAAACGTTAACACTGTTTCTCTCTCTACAGATACTGCCTGACCTGCTGAGTATTTCCAGCATTTTCTGTTTTTATTTGTCTTCATAACTCCTTGATTTGAACATTCAACATTAATAAACATTCCTGAAATATGTACTGGGGCTTCATAGATTTCAGTTACTGTTTGCTAAATTCAGAAGGAGCTGTTAATCAGACAGATATTTGAGCAAATCGTAGAGTGTCTGGTGTTTGAATTGTGCGGCTTGGCGACTCTGTCAAGCAAACCCCTTATGTACTGATTCAATGAAAGGAGCTGAAACTGGGCTAATCCTACCTTACAGGCCACACGGTGGGGGCAGAACTTGCCAAACCCCAGAGGGGGCTGGATGCGACGGAGCAACGTCACCACATCCAGGTGTTTGATCCGTCCCCTGCGGAGAATAATCGGGAAAACCATTAGCCGTGTGTGTGTGCCTCACTCTCAGTTACGCACTCACGGTGTAGATGTGCACGACTCTCTTGGTTACACACTTACTGGTTTAACTCGGGTGCGGGGAATTGTCGGGTTCCCCGAATTTGGTGTTTCCCACACGAATCTAAATGGGTCTGTGAGATTGATGCAATTTTAACTCAATTGGCCAATTGATTTCCAACGTGTGGGAAGCCTTGGCAATTGAGTATTTCCAGTCAGAAAGTCGCAGAATATGACGTCATCATTGCTGCTGCTTTTAAGGTCCACAGCAAGCCTTGCATCTTCTGCAGGCTTCCAAACTTTACCATTAAGATGGCACAGGAGCCTGCTGGAGCAATGGCCAGCGGGAGGGCAAGAGCTGCCCCAAAATTTGATGAGGCTTCACTCCAGGCATTGCTGGATGGTGCTAGGGCCCACAGAGAGGTCCTGTTCCCTTCTTCAGGGAGGAAGAGGCCTGCCAGTCAGACCAAGGCTGTGTGTGTTAAGTATGTGTATTGTATTGAACAATTAACACAAAGACTT
The DNA here is from genome assembly GCF_052327205.1 of Somniosus microcephalus. Taxonomy (NCBI): domain Eukaryota; kingdom Metazoa; phylum Chordata; class Chondrichthyes; order Squaliformes; family Somniosidae; genus Somniosus; species Somniosus microcephalus. The sequence continues at coordinate 74,510,551 of NC_141004.1, forward strand.
AAACGTATAACTCAAACAGGTCTTTACTGGTTGGAGGTAGGGACTATACATAGGCCTTTACTTCATGCCCACAGGCGGGAACTGAGGGGAGATCAGTACCCACAGTACTATTTATACCCCTATGGCCAGGAGTGGTACTGCGTATCACTACGCCCAACAAGTAGTGCAGTCCTGTCCATAGGTTCAAAGTAGCACACATATTACATACACAACATTCCTCCCTTCCTAGCTTTACAGTCATCTCCCCATTTAACATAACGTAATAACATATATACATATATAACTTCAGGTTTACATAACAGAATAACATAGATACATAGATAACTTCATGTCAAAACAGATCACAGATTCAGTCTCTGCGGAAAACAGTTCACAGATTCAATCTCTGTGGTGTAGTCGGTTCACGTTGCTGGAGTGACTCATTCAATAGTCCTTCCATGGATTTAACAGTTTGGACTTCCGAACTGAATTGGCTCCGTTCGGAGGGACCACGTGTGTGATCTGGTAGAGGTGATAATGGTTCAGATGGGTCATCTTCTGTTTTTACTTTTCCTTTTCTGCTTCTTGGAGACTCTCTGGGCTCCATTGTCAGCTGCCACAGCTGCCAGCTGCATGCGCAGTTCCTCCTTCTCTTCCTCCTGTTTCCGTCGTAGAGCCAGCTTCTCCCGATGTTCCGTAGACTTTTGGTGCTCCTCCATGATTTCTGCACTTTGGGAGTCGAAGTTACAAGCTGGGCAGGACAGGACATCGTAATATTCGGTGTCGTCCTGAGCTAGACCAGTGAGAGGGTCGTCTATTTCCTCCATACCCAGCTGGACGTTAGCCAGCTCTTGTTCCAAATCCAGACATCTTTCCTGAAGAGACTTCTTCATGTGTACCTCTGCATCCAGCTTTTTCTGGGCTTTCAGCAAGTCGTTTACTAGTGACCTCATTTGTGATTTTAATACTTCAACTTCCTTTGGAGATTGATTGATCGGACTATGCAATCCCTCTACCGGAGCAGCTGTTTCAGCGGTCTGTTGTTCTACGTTGACGTGAGTCAGCGTACTTTTGGCATCCAAGGGCTGCTCTGTTGCAGTCATCTCAGTCTGTGTTGCCACCTCAGCTCTTCCAATAACCTTTGAGAGCTCCGAACCCCTTTCGTTTGAATATTGAAGTTCATGTTCAAGTTTTTCCCATTTCAGAGTCCTGTCCTTCAGCATATGCAGGAGTTGGCTGACCGTTAACTCCTCTGACATCAGACGTTTTGTGTGCTCCTGCTCCATTTTCTCCATCAGCTGCTTCTGTTGTCTTTCCAGATTCTCCAACTCTATATCAAAGAACTCTTTCGTTGCATTCAACTCTTGCTCAAAACGGCGAAGCATTTGTTCTAATTGCTGTTGTAGTTTGAAATGGAGTTGAGTTCGAGCCCGGTGTCCCTCAGAAATGGGCACATCAGTAGACTTGCCAGACTCAGAATCCACAGTTAAACTATGTTGTTGTTGCTCAGTGGAATTCTGTGCTGAAACTTTGTCTTTTGCACCTGAGTTGGGCTTACCATCATCCGTTCCAGAGTCTGGGCCGACTATCTTCACCGAGTTCTCACTCGTTATTGTTTGTAGGAAATGCCAGTCCATATTCATTTTCCTAATCCACTCCCGTCCTAGTAGTGGAGGACCTCCTTCAGATATCACATATAAGTCCATTATTTGACTGTCTTCGCCCTTGTGGACCACTGCAACCTCTATTTTCCCGATGGGGTACACTCTTTGCCCCGTGTATGTTTTCAATATAATCCCCATATCCTGTAGGGGAATATGTTGGAATAACTTTCCGTAATCTTTCTTATTTATGACCGTCAATGCCGATCCAGTGTCCAATTCCAGTTTTACTTGGACTCCTTCTATCTGAAGAGTGACCCAAATTGTCTGGAGGTCTGCACCCTTACCAGCGTTGAGTACTCTTAAGCTAGCCAGTTCATTACAGCTTAAGCTAGCCAGTTCATTACTGCTAGCGTCTGAATCGGACTCCTGTTCGGTCACCTTGTGTACCTTTGCGTATTTTCCTTGCGGTGACTTCTTGTTGCTGGTCTTCTTCCCTGACCTGCATACTCTAGCTATATGTCCAAGCCTACCACAAGTTCTACATTCTTGGTTTTTAAACCAACACTGGTTCTGATCATGCGTTGTCTTTCCACAACGATAACATTTGCCAGAACTCGCACCCAATTTGTGTGCACTGAGCTCCGGTGACCGTAGCTGCATTACTGCCGTGCCTCTCGCTGCGGCTTCGTGTGCTGCTGCCATAGTGACCGCCTTCTCAAGCGTCAGCTCATTCTCCTCGAGCAGTCGCTTTTGTGTATCCTGTTTAAATAACCCACACACAAATTTGTCTCGAAGTGCCTCTGTCAGTCCCGTTCCAAACTGGCAATATTTCGCTAATTTACGCAATTCCAGCAAATAATCAGCATTGCTTTCATGCTGTAGCTGCCTTCTGTCATAAAATTTAAATCGTTCCGCTAGCATCAGCGGCGTGGGGTTTAGATGATCTTTCAGGACAGTAACAATCTCATCGAACGTCTTATCCGCCGGTTCATCTGGTGATAACAGGTGTTTCAATTGCCCGTATGTCTTCGCACCCATTAAATTTAATAATGTTAGTGCTTTATCAGCCTCACGAATTTTATTGGCCTTACAATAATTTTTAACTCGTTCAACATATATGGCCCAATCTTCGATGTCACTATCAAAGTTGCTAATATTCCCGTGTTTAGGCATTGTAGTACTTTATCAGATTTGCAATTTCTCAGATTTTTTTTTTTACTGTTATCCAAGATGGCGGCTTCCCGCTCTTGCCGTCGTCCTCCGCCCACAAAATGGCGGTTTTCCCGCTTCTGCCTTCTTCCCCAGCGGTTTTCCCGCGAAAAATGGCGGCTTTCCCGCGCTTCTCGCTCTCCCCGCCCACTTCAATGGCGGTTTTCCCGCGCTTCTCGTCGCTGACTTTCAGCCCGACTGCGGCTCTTATCTCCTGTGCGATCGCTGGTGCGCCGCCCGCCCGAAACGGTTCTCAGCCCTTATCACCGGTGCGATCGCTGGCCCGCTAAGCGCCTCCCGCTTGAAGCGGCTCCCGGCCTCTGGCTCACCCGCTCGGCGGCTCTTGCTCGCTCCCTCCCGGGCTCTGGCTTACCCACGAGGTTATGGAGGCTTCAGGGTCCTAATGCCTGTCGCTTCCAGTCGCTGGAAGCTGTCAGGATTTCTGCTGCCCTTCAGTTTTCAGTGGGGTGTTGAGGATTGGAACCTCTCTTCAACGTCCTGTCTTTGGACGAAGCCGCTGTGGAATAACTGCCGCAGGGTTCGAACCGACTCGTCGCCAGTGTTAAGTATGTGTATTGTATTGAACAATTAACACAAAGGCTTAAATGTATAACTCAAACAGGTCTTTACTGGTTGGAGGTAGGGACTATACATAGGTCTTTACTTCATGCCCACAGGCGGGAACTGAGGGGGATCAGTACCCACAGTACTATTTATACCCCTATGGCCAGGAGTGGTACTGCGTATCACTACGCCCAACAAGTAGTGCAGTCCTGTCCATAGGTTCAAAGTAGCACACATATTACATACACAACAGTGTGGCTACAGGTTTTTTGGTGAAGTCAACTCCTTGGGGCTCACACGGCGCACCTGGATGCAGTGCAGGAAAAGATTCCATGACCTTCATTGCACTGGAAAAGTAAGCATGAAGTTTCCATCACTCTCAATCTGATCCCCATTGCCTTTCCTCACTAGCACTCAGCTTTAGCAATCCTTTCCTCCACATCCCACTTGACACTCACATCCATGCACCCTTAGCCATTCCCTCTCTCTCTATACTCACATTCACCTAACTATTTGACCATGCAGCCCTCACACTCCCTCTGATGCTTTGAACACAACTGACAACACACAGGGAGGGCCCTTGGTCTTGCAACCTCACTCCATCTTTGTCTCCTTCTAAGTATCTATGCTATGCAATCTCTGCACTCACTCCTTCATTCTCACTCAACCTCCACTTGTCTCCCTCATTGCAGGAAAAGAGAGCTCACAACAGGAGAGCGCGAGCCAGGACAGGAGGAGGGCCACCCTCATTAGCCCAGCTCACCCCCTGGGAGGAAGGAGTCCTGGAGATTGTCGGTGCTGACAGAGATGCGGAAGTTGGGGAAGGACAGACAGGTGCATCCCCGCAAGCTGGTGACAGAATAGTTTTCCATCTCTCTCATTGGCATTGCATGAGTCGCTGATAATGATTCTGAAGCTACATCATATGGACTTATGATCATCTGCAAAATGCAATGTGCATGTAACCTTGGCATCACATCTCTAACTTTTTCCTTGACTCCCCCACAGGACCATCGGGAGCCCCCGTCCCCAGTGTGCAGGAGGAAGAGCCTGAGATTCCAGACTCCTCAGAGGAATCTGCAACCTCTGAGGGCGCAGCGTCAACAGAAATAAGCGCACCCAGCACCAGCGCAGACACTCACACCTCGGTGGGACCTTCGGGACATAGAGTAGAGTTGTCACCTGGTGTATCACAGCTCACAAGTAAGCATCAGCAGGACTCTGCCAGCTTGGCTCAGCTGCATGTCGACCCTCTGCCTCTGAGTCCATCCGTAAGATCATAGGTGATGGAACTCCATGCACAGATGCAGGAGTCTCTGGCAGGTTTTGTCTCCAGGGTCGCTGCGAGTGTGGAGCGAATGGAGGAGTCCATAGCGAACATGAGCAGAGCCTTTGTGGAGTCAGTGGCGCATGAACGCATGAACACGGAAAGGATGGCTACCTACGTGGAAATGATTGCTGCCTCCATGGTAAGGCTGGCTACCGTAGAGGAGAGGATGGCTACGGTAGAGGAGAGGAGGGCTACGGCCATGGAGGAGGTTAGTCGCCAGGGTATGGAAAACATGGTGAGTGTTCAGAATAGAATGACATCTCTTGAGGAGCGATGGGCATCTATTGAACAGAGAAACCAGACCTTCATGGAAGTCCTTCTGAGTAGGACTGCCATTGCAGATACGGGTCCCCATGGCCCCCCTGATGTGCAGCAAAGTGCTCTCAAGCCACTTGCAGGCACTGAGGGGGACCTGACTCATGAGAGGGAGGTTGGTGGCAGACCTCAAGGAAGTGAGGGCTCCTCTCCAAGCGCTCACACTTCCATGCCACTGCAGAGCCCTCGGTCAGAGCCCCGCCGGTGTCCACACCCAAGTGAAATAGGCGTCTCAACCCCTGCACAGCCGCAGGAGCAGCAGGCTGCTGACGAGCCCTCACAGGCTCGCCACCCCAGAGGACGCCCGCCAAAGGTGTCGAGACAGGAGCAGCAGGAAAGTGAGCAAGGGGCCTCCACATCTGCTGAAGCCACAGGGGAACCACTACGTAGGAGCACGCGTAAAAGGAAAATAAAGCACAAATAGTCACAAGGGTAGTCACTTGGGTGAAATGTTGTGTATTTTGTAAAAATGCCATCAGTTGTTTGTTTTGCATAAAAGTTCTGATGGCAACTGCTGCAGTTCTGGCGTGTGTCATTTCGCGAATGGGGCTTTCACATTGAGGGCTTAGGATTACTTGCAGTTGTCAGGATGCTGGTCAAATAGCTCGGAATCCGCAGGGTTTGGCCATTGTCGATGCTCAGGTAAGAAGCTGCGAGGCAAAAGAGTTTGATTTACTAGGCTAAGCAAATCTGGCCAGGATGAGTGCGTTCCTTGTATCCCGGGCAGCAATGTTCTCGCGTAATGCTGCCGCTGGTTGATGGGCCTCTGCAGGATGCTCGTTTTCGCCCTCCTCCTCATCATCATCATCTGAGGAGGGTATGTGAGGAGCCACTTGGTCCTCAGGAATCTGCAAGCCACGACGCTGTGCCATGTTGTGAAGTGCACAGCAAACCACGACGATTCTGGAGACCCTGGCTGCTGAGTACTGTAGGGCTCCACCTGATCTGTCAAGGCATCTGAAGCACATCTTCAGCAAGCCGATGGTTTGCTCGATTATGGATCTGGTGGAAATGTGGCTGGATTTGTAGCGCTCCTCAGCTTCGTTGGCTGGCCTCCTCGACGGCATCATTAGCCAAGTCCTCAGGGGATAGCCCTTGTCTCCAAGTAGCCATCCATGAAGTTGGTCTGGCGGCCTGAATAGCGGAGGCACACTAGACTGGCGCAGTATGAGGGAGTCATGGCAACTGCCAGGGTACTTGGCACAAACATGCAAAATCTCCTTCTTGTGGTCACACACCAGCTGAACGTTAAGGGAGTGGAAGCCCTTGCGGTTGACAAAAATACCTGGATTGCGATGGGGTGCCCTAAGGGCCACATGTGTGCAGCCAATGACGCTCTGCACCCTTGGAAAGTCTGCCAGATTAGCTAATCCAACCGCTTGCTCGATCCTTGGTGAAATGGATGTGATTGTGCGCGAGGGCAAAGAGGGCATTGGTTACCTGCGTGATGCAAGTGTGTGCGGCCGCCTGGGAGATGCCGCTGATGTCTGCTGCTGATCCCTGGAATGAGCCTGAGGCCAAAAAGTTGAGTGCGGTGGTGACTTTGATGGCCACTGGTAAGGAGTGTCCACCTGGTCCTCTGGGCAGCAGGTCTTGCTGTATCATTGCGCAGATGTCAGTCACTACCTGTCGCGAAAGTCAGAGCCGCCTTTGGCACTGCTGCTCAGTCATGTTGAGGTAGCTGACCCTGTGTCTGGAGACCCTGTTTGAGGGGTATTTCCTGTGCCGGCGGGCTTCCATGCGCTGGCCCCTTCTGGCCTGTGCTGCCTCAGGTGGGTGAGCAGCAGCCTGGCGCTGCTGCTGTTGCTGGTGCTGCTGTTGTTCCTGGTTCTGCTGCTGCCGCGCCTGGTGCTGAAGGTCCTCTAATGCCAAGAAGGGAAGGAAAAAAAGGCCTCCCATGCTTCTGGTAGATGCCTCAGTTGAGGAAGCGCTGAGTGAGGGTGGCGAGAGGGGTTTCGCAGGAGGTCACACTGGAGAAGTGTGTGAGGCTCCAACCTTCCACAGGTGTGGTTAAGCCTGGTAAAAGTTGCCCCAGGCCTGAGACAACAAAGTTCTGCCACCTGACTGATCAAATCTCCTCTTTAATGGTTGACCTGCAGCTGATAGTCAGCAAGCCAATAGTGCTCCCGCCAGGTTTCACAGGCGTGATCGCCACCAGGTGTGTTTTACGTGGGGAAAGGGTTAAACAGGCAAGGGCCTGTTAAAATGGGATTATAAAGGCCAATCAGTGCTGTTTAAGGGCCCTAAAGACCAGTCCAGCCTGTTGTAGGCGGGACTGATTCGGTACCATCAGACACGCCTGGGTTAAAATGGCTAGGTGTCGGGAACCAGGCGGGGGGGGTCCCGACCCCCAGGTTTTGCGATTTTAACCCCCCACACGCCTCAAAGCCCACCTGACGGCTGAGTTAAAATTGAGCTCGCTGTGTGTGTGTATGTCTGTCTCTCAGTTACACAGTGTATGTGCGTGAGTAACACACTTACTGTGTGTGTGTATGTCTGTCTCTCAGTTACACAGTGTATGTGCGTGCTTAACACACTTACTGTGTGTGTGTATGTCTGTCTCTCAGTTACACAGTGTATGTGCGTGCGTAACACACTTACTGTGTGTGTGTATGTCTGTCTCTCAGTTACACAGTGTATGTGCGTGAGTAACACACTTACTGTGTGTGTGTATGTCTGTCTCTCAGTTACACAGTGTATGTGCGTGCTTAACACACTTACTGTGTGTGTGTATGTCTGTCTCTCAGTTACACAGTGTATGTGCGTGCGTAACACACTTACTGTGTGTGTGTATCTGTCTCTCAGTTACACCATGTATGTGCGTGAGTAACACACTTACTGTGTGTGTGTATCTGTCTCTCAGTTACACCATGTATGTGCGTGCATAACACACTTACTGTGTGTGTGTATCTGTCTCTCAGTTACACAGTGTATGTGCGCGCGTAACACACTTACTGTGTGTGTCTGTCTCTCAGTTACACCGTGTATGTGCGTGAGTAACACACTTACTGTGTGTGTGTATGTCTGTCTCTCAGTTACACCGTGTATGTGCGTGAGTAACACACTTACTGTGTGTGTGTGTCTGTCTCTCAGTTACACCCTGTATGTGCGTGCGTAACACGCTTACTGTGTGTGTGTATGTCTGTCTCTCAGTTACACCGTGTATGTGCGTGCGTAACACACTTACTGTGTGTGTGTATGTCTGTCTCTCAGTTACACCGTGTATGTGCATCAGTAACACACTTACTGTGTGTGTGTATGTCTGTCTCTCGGTTACACCGTGTATGTGCGTGCGTAACACACTTACTGTGTGTGTGTATGTCTGTCGCTCAGTTACACCGTGTATGTGCGTGAGTAACACACTTACTGTGTGTGTATGTCTGTCTCTCAGTTACACCGTGTATGTGCGTGCGTAACACACTTACTGTGTGTGTGTATGTCTGTCTCTCAGTTACACCGTGTATGTGCGTGATTAACACACTTACTGTGTGTGTGTATGTCTGTCTTTCAGTTACACCGTGTATGTGCGTGCGTACACACTTACTGTGTGTGTGTATGTCTGTCTCTCAGTTACACCGTGTATGTAGTGAGTAACACACTTACTGTGTGTGTGTATGTCTGTCTCTCAGTTACACCGTGTATGTGCGCGCGTAACACACTTACTGTGTGTGTATGTCTGTCTCTCAGTTACACCGTGTATGTGCGTGCGTAACACACTTACTGTGTGTGTGTATGTCTGTCTCTCAGTTACACCGTGTATGTGCGTGCGTAACACACTTACTCTGTGTGTGTATCTGTCTCTCAGTTACACCGTGTATGTGCATGAGTAACACACTTAGTGTGTGTGTGTATCTGTCTCTCAGTTACACCGTGTAGGTGCGTGCGTAACACACTTACTGTGTGTGTGTCTGTCTCTAAGTTACACCGTGTATGTGCGTGAGTAACACACTTACTGTGTGTGTGTATGTCTGTCTCTCAGTTACACCGTGTATGTGCGTGAGTAACACACTTACTGTGTGTGTGTATGTCTGTCTCTCAGTTACACAGTGTATGTGCGTGCGTAACACACTTACTGTGTGTGTGTATGTCTGTCTCTCAGTTACACCGTGTGTGTGCGTGCGTAACACACTTACTGTGTGTGTGTATGTCTGTCTCTCAGTTACACCGTGTGTGTGCGTGAGTAACACACTTACTGTGTGTGTGTATGTCTGTCTCTCAGTTACACCGTGTTTGTGTGTGCGTAACACACTTACTGTGTGTGTGTCTGTCTGTCTCTCAGTTACACCGTGTATGTGTGTGAGTAACACACTTACTGTGTGTGTGTATGTCTGTCTCTCAGTTACACCGTGTATGTGCGTGAGTAACACACTTACTGTGTGTGTGTATGTCTGTCTCTCAGTTACACCGTGTTTGTGTATGGGGCTGCGAACACACTGACTGTGTGTGTGTATGTCTGTCTCTCAGTTACACCGTGTTTGTGTATGGGGCTGCGAACACACTGACTGTGTGTGTGTATGTCTGTCTCTCAGTTACACCGTGTTTGTGTATGGGGCTGCGAACACACTTACTGTGTGTGTGTATGTCTGTCTCTCAGTTACACCGTGTTTGTGTGTGAGTAACACACTTACTGTGTGTGTGTGTGTCTGTCTCTCAGTTACACCGTGTTTGTGTATGGGGCTGCGAACACACTTACTGTGTGTGTCTGTCTCTCAGTTACACCGTGTGTGTGTATGGGGCTGCGAACACACTTACTGTGTGTGTGTGTCTGTCTCTCAGTTACACCGTGTATGTGCGTGAGTAACACACTTACTGTGTGTGTGTATGTCTGTCTCTCAGTTACACCGTGTTTGTGTATGGGGCTGCGAACACACTTACTGTGTGTGTGTATGTCTGTCTCTCAGTTACACCGTGTGTGTGTATGGGGCTGCGAACACACTTACTGTGTGTGTGTATGTCTGTCTCTCAGTTACACCGTGTGTGTGTATGGGGCTGCGAACACACTTACTGTGTGTGTGTATCTGTCTCTCAGTTACACCGTGTGTGTGTATGGGGCTGCGAACACACTGACTGTGTGTGTATGTCTGTCTCTCAGTTACACCGTGTGTGTGTATGGGGCTGCGAACACACTTACTGTGTGTGTGTATGTCTGTCTCTCAGTTACACCGTGTGTGTGTATGGGGCTGCGAACACACTTACTGTGTGTGTGTATGTCTGTCTCTCAGTTACACCGTGTTTGTGTAGGGGGCTGCGAACACACTTACTGTGTGTGTGTATCTGTCTCTCAGTTACACCGTGTGTGTGTATGGGGCTGCGAAGACACTTACTGTGTGTGTGTGTCTGTCTCTCAGTTACACCGTGTGTGTGTATGGGGCTGCGAACACACTTACTGTGTGTGTGTATGTCTGTCTCTCAGTTACACCGTGTTTGTGTATGGGGCTGCGAACACACTTACTGTGTGTGTATGTCTGTCTCTCAGTTACACCGTGTTTGTGTATGGGGCTGCGAACACACTTACTGTGTGTGTGTGTGTGTGTGTCTCTCAGTTACACCGTGTGTGTGTATGGGGCTGCGAACACACTTACTGTGTGTGTGTATGTCTGTCTCTCAGTTACACCGTGTGTGTGTATGGGGCTGCGAACACACTTACTGTGTGTGTGTATGTCTGTCTCTCAGTTACACTGTGTGTGTGTATGGGGCTGCGAACACACTTACTGTGTGTGTGTATGTCTGTCTCTCAGTTACACCGTGTGTGTGTATGGGGCTGCGAACACACTTACTGTGTGTGTGTATCTGTCTCTCAGTTACACCGTGTGTGTGTATGGGGCTGCGAACACACTTACTGTGTGTGTGTATGTCTGTCTCTCAGTTACACCGTGTTTGTGTATGGGGCTGCGAACACACTGACTGTGTGTGTATGTCTGTCTCTCAGTTACACCGTGTGTGTGTATGGGGCTGCGAACACACTTACTGTGTGTGTGTATGTCTGTCAGTTACACCGTGTGTGTGTATGGGGCTGCGAACACACTTACTTGGCCTCAGGATCATACTCAGCCCAGATCCTCTTAAATTCATCCAGGTGGTGAGGGCCCAGAATGGACCAATCACGTGTCAGGTAATCAAAGTTGTCCATAATTACAGCCACAAACAGGTTAATAATCTGTGAAAGAGACAACAGTGTTTAATATGTAATCCAGGCCCAGGCAATGCCAGCACTGGGCCCAGTACTCACTGTACAGAGTCGAGTCCTTCCTAACAGGAGCTCCAGGTTCCCTATAGTTCAACAAATCCCACAATATTCCCCCCGTAGGGACGTACAGATTCCACACGGACTTCACTGGTTCAAGAAGGCGGCTCACCACCTCCTTCTCAGGGCAAGTAGGGATGGGCAGTAAATGCTGGCCTTGCCAGTGACGCCCGCATCCTGAGATGATTTTTTACGAAGGCCATTCGGCCCAACCAGTCTGTGCTGGCACTTAACCTTCCACACGAGCAAATAATCTCAATCTCATTTACCCACCCTGTTCCCGGATTCCTTCAACTCCTTTTCTGTCATCCACTATCCAATCGAATCTGGAATCTGCCTCCACCGCTCCCCCTGGAAGTGAATTCTGCAGCCTCACAGCTCTCTGTGTGACGTGGTTTCGCCCGCCCGCTGTTCTATATCTCTTACATTAAATCTGGTATCCACAGCTCCTTGTTCGAGACCCCTCAACTACTGCAAACTGCCTGCTTCTATCAACCCTCTCCCGTCCCATTTAATGTGCATTATGTCAGTATTCTGTGATGGTGGCTAATTTTCAATACTTACCCAATAATCTAACAGTGAGTAAAGGGCTGCTCCACAGGTATGTGTTGGATCACAGGTCTCTCTTCCCCCCCCCCGCCACCCCCACTGCCTGTTGATGCACCCACATCCCCTTTTAAGAGGCACTGAACAGCAGATCACGAACCCCGACTGCGGAGCAGTCTTCAGCGGGAGCGTATCACGGGAAATTGCGGGTGTGTGCGACATTCCATGATGCACTCCTTTCGAGCGGTGCTCAAGGGAGCGTGGAGTCAGACCCAACCTGCGGCTGGTATCTCCCCCTTTACCACAGACATCGATCCAACTCCTTCTTAAAGCAGTCAGTTGACCCCATTCAGCCTCCTCCTCTGGCCGTCTGCCCAGGACAGCCATTATTATACAAGCATAGAATTGTACAGCACAGGAGGCCACTCAACCCCATCGTGCCTGTACAATCAGTCCCACTCTCCCACTCTTTCCCCACAGCCCTGCAAATTTTTTCTTTTTCAAGTATTTATCCAATTCCCTTTTGAAAGTTACTATTGAATCTCCTTTCACCGCCCTTTCAGGCCGTGCATTCCAGATCATCATAACTCACTGCGTAAAAAAATTCCTCCTGATGTCACCTCTGGTTCATTTGTCAATTATCTTCAATCGGTGTCCTCCAGTTACCGACACACCTGCCACTGGAAACAGTTTCTTCTTATTTAGCCTATCAAAGCCCTTCATCATTTTGAACACCTCTAGCAAATCTCCTCTTAACCTTTTCCGCTCTAAGGAGAGCAACTCCAGTTTCTCCAGTCTCTCCACGTAGCTGAAGTCTTTCGTCCCTGGTACCATTCTAGTAAGTCTCCTCTGCACCCTCTCCAAGGATTTGACATCCTTCCTAAAGTCTGGTGACCAGAGTTGGCCACAATACTCCAGCTGGGGCCTAACCTGTGCTTTATAAAGGTTTATTTTGCACGGATGGGTGAGATTCCAATCTCGAACCTTGCTGGAGACTTGTGCATCTTGAATCATTTGCTTCCTTCAACCTTATTCCTCCCCTGGATTATTTTTACTCTTGGTTCTCTGCGTGTGAGAGGCACAAGGCCTCTGCAGCCTCACGGAGCCTGTGCGCACGGGTGGGAGAAATGTTCCAATCTCTAGGGGACCAACACTTACCAGGAAGGCGCACAGCATGTAGAAACTGATGAAGTAGAAGACGGCAAAGTTGGTTCCGCAGGTGTACTCTTCACCAGGCTCGTAGTCGGACTCGGGGTCACAGAGCTTGCCGGGCTGGCAGGCCAGCATGATCTCTTGCCAGGCTTCTCCCGTGGCACACCTAGAGATGGGAAACGCCACAATCACCCACAGCAAGGGGCAGAGTCTGATCAGCAGGCACGGGACCAGTGCTCGCACACTCACTCACCTGAAAAGCAGAAGCACAGCTTGCGGGAACATCTGGAAGTTGTTGTTGCGATTGATTTGCGCCCCATCCACATTGGCAATCTTACCAAAGACCTGGTTAACAGGAAGAAAGGGGCAGCGTGAGCGAGGTAGCTCAGTAACGTTGGAGGGACGGCAAGGTGCAGGTTTAGAGATTGCTGAGCGTGGAGATTTATGGACATTCCTCATGTTTGTAGGACACTGGTCGCCTGAGGAAGAGAGTGTTTGAAGACCAGGACCTCAAATCCAGCACCAAGCTCATGGTCTACAGAGCAGCAGTGATACCTGCCCTCTTATGCCTCAGAAACATGGACCATGTACAGCAGGCACCTCAAAGCACTGGAGAGGTACCACCCACGCTGCCTCCGCAAGATCCTGCAAATCCATTGGCAGGATAGGCGCACCAACGTCAGTGTTCTCACTCAGGCCAACATCCCCAGCATCGAAGCTTTGACCACGCTCGATCAGCTCCGATGGACGGGCCACATTGTCCGCATGCCCGATAAGAGACTCCCAAAACAAGCGCTCTACTCGGAGCTCCGACACGGCAAGAGAGCCCCAGGTGGGCAGAGGAAACGCTTCAAGGACACCCTTAAAGCCTCCTTGAAAAAGTGCAACATCCCCACCGACACCTGGGAATCCCTGGTCCAAGACCGCACAAAGTGGAGGAGAAGCATTCGGGAAGGCTCCGAACACCTCAAGTCAGCAGAAGCCAAGCGCAAGCAGCGGAAGGAGCGCACATCAACTCAAGCACCCCACCCACCCGCCCCTTCAACCACCATCTGCCCCACCTGTGACAGAGACTGTAGGTCCAGCATTGGACTCATCAGTCACCTGAGAACTCATTTTTAGTGTGGAAGCAAGTCATCCTCGGTTCTGAGGGACTGCCGAAGAAGAAGAAGACGACACTCCTTTATAGTACGAAGCAGAAGGTTTTACTTGTGGAAAACTGCAAGGCACATTAGAGGGTTAATGTGCAAATAACTCACCTGGGGGTGAAGGTAATAGACACCTGATCTTACCTGCATCCCAATGACAGCATAGATGAAGAACAACATTACAATAAGAAGTGCCACGTAGGGTAGAGCCTGTCAGAGAACAAAAGCAAGATTAGTAAGAACTCTGGCCCGCAAAATATATCCGAATGATTGTCCCCTACCTTCCCACCCTCTATCTCCAGTCTATCCGAATGATCGTCCCCTACCTTCCCACCCTCTATCTCCAGTCTATCCGATAGATCGTCCCCTACCTTCACACACTCAATCTCCAGTCTATCCGATAGATCCTCCCCTACCTTCCCACCCTCGATCTCCAGTCTATCCGATAGATCCTCCCCTACCTTCCCACCCTCGATCTCCAGTCTATCCGATAGATCGTCCCCTACCTTCACACCCTCAATCTCCAGTCTATCCGATAGATCCTCCCCTACCTTCCCACCCTCGATCTCCAGTCTATCCGATAGATCGTCCCCTACCTTCCCACCCTCTATCTCCAGTCTATCCGATAGATCGTCCCCTACCTTCCCACCCTCTATCTCCAGTCTATCCGATAGATCGTCCCCTACCTTCACACCCTCTATCTCCAGTCTATCCGATAGATCGTCCCCTACCTTCACACCATCTATCTCCAGTCTATCCGATAGATCGTCCCCTACCTTCACACCCTCTATCTCCAGTCTATCCGATAGATCGGCCCCTACCTTCCCATCCTCTATCTCCAGTCTATCCGATAGATCGTCCCCTACCTTCCCACCCTCTATCTCCAGTCTATCCGATAGATCATTCCCTACCATCCCACCCTCTATCAACAGTCTATCTGATAGATCGTCCCCTACCTTCCCACCCTCTATCTCCAGTCTATCCGATAGATCGTCCCCTACCTTCCCATCCTCTATCTCCAGTCTATCCGATAGATCGTTCCCTACCTTCCCACCCTCTATCAACAGTCTATCTGATAGATCGTCCCCTACCTTCCCACCCTCTATCTCCAGTCTATCCGATAGATCGTCCCCTACCTTCCCATCCTCTATCTCCAGTCTATCCGATAGATCGGCCCCTACCTTCCCACCCTCTATCTCCAGTCTATCCGATAGATCGTCCCCTACCTTCCCATCCTCTATCTCCAGTCTATCCGATAGATCGTTCCCTACCTTCCCACCCTCTATCTCCAGTCTATCCGATAGATCGTTCCCTACCTTCCCACCCTCTATCTCCAGTCTATCCGATAGATCGTCCCCTACCTTCCCACCCTCTATCACCAGTCTATCCGATAGATCGTCCCCTACCTTCCCACCCTCTATCTCCAGTCTATCCGATAGATCGGCCCCTACCTTCCCACCCTCTATCACCAGTCTATCCGATAGATCGGCCCCTACCTTCCCATCCTCTATCTCCAGCCTATCCGATAGATCGTCCCCTACCTTCCCACCCTCTATCTCCAGTCTATCCGATAGATCGTCCCCTACCTTCCCACCCTCTATCACCAGTCTATCCGATAGATCGTCCCCTACCTTCCCACCCTCTATCTCCAGTCTATCCGATAGATCGTCCCCTACCTTCCCACCCTCTATCTCCAGTCTATCCGATAGATCGTCCCCTACCTTCCCACCCTCTATCACCAGTCTATCCGATAGATCGTCCCCTACCTTCCCACCCTCTATCTCCAGTCTATCCGATAGATCGGCCCCTACCTTCCCACCCTCTATCACCAGTCTATCCGATAGATCGTCCCCTACCTTCCCACCCTCTATCAACAGTCTATCTGATAGATCGGCCCCTACCTTCCCACCCTCTATCACCAGTCTATCTGATAGATTGACCTCTACCTTCCCACCCTCTATCTCCAGTCTATCCGATAGATCGTCCCCTACCTTCCCACCCTCTATCTCCAGTCTATCCGATAGATCGTCCCCTACCTTCCCACTCTCTATCAACAGTCTATCTGATAGATCGTCCCCTACCTTCCCACCCTCTATCACCAGTCTATCCGATAGATCGGCCCCTACCTTCCCACCCTCTATCACCAGTCTATCCGATAGATCGTTCCCTACCATCCCACCCTCTATCTCCAGTCTATCCGATAGATCGGCCCCTACCTTCCCACCCTCTATCAACAGTCTATCTGATAGATCGTCCCCTACCTTCCCACCCTCTATCAACAGTCTATCTGATAGATCGTTCCCTACCTTCCCACCCTCGATCTCCAGTCTATCCGATAGATCGTTCCCTACCATCCCACCCTCTATCACCAGTCTATCCGATAGATCGGCCCCTACCTTCCCACCCTCGATCTCCAGTCTATCCGATAGATCGTTCCCTACCATCCCACCCTCTATCAACAGTCTATCTGATAGATCGGCCCCTACCTTCCCACCCTCTATCACCAGTCTATCTGATAGATCGGCCCCTACCTTCCCACCCTCTATCTCCAGTCTATCCGATAGATCGTTCCCTACCTTCCCACCCTCTATCACCAGTCTATCCGATAGATCGTTCCCTACCTTCCCATCCTCTATCTCCAGTCTATCCGATAGATCGTTCCCTACCTTCCCACCCTCTATCACCAGTCTATCCGATAGATCGGCCCCTACCTTCCCACCCTCTATCTCCAGTCTATCTGATAGATCGGCCCCTACCTTCCCATCCTCTATCACCAGTCTATCCGATAGATCGGCCCCTACCTTCCCATCCTCTATCTCCAGTCTATCTGATAGATTGACCTCTACCTTCTCACCTGTATCTGCATTCTTTCAGATAGATTGTCCCTGGCCACACCCAGTCCCATTTAACACCCCTCTCCCCACCCCGAGCCCAGATACTCCGGTGGGATCAAGAGGCAGCCTTTGGTTGAGCAGGGCAGCAGATTTTCAGGGCCCAAGTATTTTGAGCCCTTTCATTGGTTTGCCTTCATTTCCTTGCTACGGCTCATCATTGGCTGATTGCCTGCTCTCCGCTGATTTGCTGTGTGTCCTGATTGCTGACCCGATCTGCCCGGTCCTGTGACTGGCTCTCGATGCTGGGCTCTCTTACCTGGAAGGACTTGATGAATGTCCACAGCAGAGTTCGAACGCCCTCTCCTCTGCTCAGCAATTTGACCAGCCGCATCACACGGAATAGACGGAAGAAGGAGATGGAGATACGGGAGCTGTCCTCCGACTCCTGGGAAATCATCCGGGAGAAAACAGATTACACAACACGCCACGAGCACGGACAGCCAGGGCTGGGGTGTGGAGGGGGGGAGGCCGGGACACTGGGAGTTGAAAGACAGAGAGACGGGGGGCAGGGAGATTGGGGGTGGGGATGGAGAGACTGGGGTGAGGTGCTGGGAAACAGGGAGATGGGGGCAGGGAGACTGGAAGGGAATGGCGATGGGGTGTGGAGACTTGGGTGAGATGTAGGGAGACTGGGGTGAGGTGTAGAGAAACTTAGGGTGGGAAGGCAGTGACACTGAGGAAGAGGGGGATGGGAGAAGGGCACGAGAGAAGGGGCAGGGAAACTGAAGGAGGGGGACAGAAGATGGGGGAGGGAGAGGGTAGAGTGGGGAGACCAGGGAAAAGACTTGCATTTATATAGAGCCTTTCATGACCTCTGGATATCCCAAAGCGCTTCATTGTCAATTAAGTTCTTTTGAAATGTAGTCCCTCTTGTGATGTAGGAAACACAGCAACCAATTTGTACACAGCAAGGTACCACAAACAGCAATGTGATAATGACCAGGTAATCTGTTTTAGTGATGTTGGTTGAGGGATAAATATTGGCCCCAGGACACTGGGGAGAACTCCCCTGCTCTTCTTCGAATAGTGCCTTGGGATCTTTTATGTTCACCTGAGCGTTTAATCCAAAAGACGGCACCTCTGACAGTGCAGCACTCTCTCAGTACTGCCCCTCCGACAGTGCAGCACGCTCTCAGTACTGCCCCTCCGACAGTGCAGCACTCTCTCAGTGCTGCACCTCCGACAGTGCAGCACTCTCTCAGTACTGCACCTCCGACAATGCAGCACTCTCTCAGTACTGCACCTCCGACAGTGCAGCACCCTCTCAGTACTGCCCCTCCAACAGTGCAGCACTCTCTCAGTACTGCCCCTCCGACAGTGCAGCACTCTCTCAGTACTGCCCCTCCGACAGTGCAGCACTCTCTCAGTACTGCCCCTCCGACAGTGCAGCACCCTCTCAGTACTGCCCCTCCGACAGTGCAGCACTCCCTCAGCACTGCACTGGAGTGTCAGCCTAGATTTTTGTGCTCAAGTCTCTGGAGTGGGACTTGAACCCACGACCTTCTGACTCAGGTGATCACGCTGCCCACTTAGCCACAGCTGACACCTGGCGTGGGGAAATGGCAGAGTGGTGGGTGTGGGGGGTCAGTGAGCAGTCTGTCAAAACCACCCACTACTCCATGATCTTTTGTTGGGTGAGGGTATCGAGGGATATGGAGCTAAAACGGATAAATGGAGTTGAGCTACAGATCAGCAATGATCGAATTGAAAGGTAGAGCAGGCTTGAGGGGCTCAATGGCCTCCTCTTGTTCTTGGGATCACCCTGGAGGGCAGAGATAACCCATAGTTTCTTTTCTCCCTACCAACATCTTCTTAAACCCCTCTCCCCTGCCCCCTCAACCCTCACCTCCAACAAGTGCGAGGAGCTTGTTGACTTTGTCACTAAGATTGAGACCACCTGTTCAGCTGCCTCTGCCGCCCCCTCCCTTCCCCTAGCCCTGAACTTACATCTTTCTCTTGTTTCTCCCCTATTTCCCCTCATTCCCTCTTCAAGCTCATCTTGTCCATGAGACCCACCTCCTGCTCTCTCAGTAAACTGCGGACCACCCAACTTTCCTTCCTGGCCCCCATGTTCACTGATACGGTTAATGGTTCCCTCTCCTCAGGTACTATCCCCCTCCCCTTCAAATCCCCCCTCAGAAAATCCACCCTTGACCTTTCTGTCCTTGCAAACTACCTCCCCATCTCCAACCTAATTTTCCTCATCAAAGTCACCTCCCAAATCTGTGCCTTTCTTTCCCACAACGCCATGTTTGAATCCCTCCAATCAGGTTTCCGCCCCTACTACAGTACCGAAACGGCCCTTATCAAAGTGACAAATTACATCCTATGTGACTGTGGTAAACTATCCCTCCTCATCCTTCTCGACCTGTCTGCAGCCTTTGGCACGGTTGACCACACCATCGTCCTCCAACTCCTCTCCTCCATTGTCCAGCTCAATGGGACTGCTTTCAGCTAGTTCCATTCCTAGCTGTCTAGTCATAGGCAGAGAATCACCTGCAATGGCTTCTCTTCCTCCAGCTAAACATTGGGAAGACTAAAGCCATCATCTCCTTGCCACAACTTCTATCCCGCCTCCCAAGTCACTGCCTCTATTTGACCCTCAGCTGAGCTTCCGGCCACATAGCTGCTCCATCACAAAGACAGCCTACTTCCACCTCAGTAATATCGCCCATCTCCGCCCCTGCCTCAACCCATCTGCTGCTGAAACCCTCATCCCCCTGCCACCCTCCACAAATTGAGCTCCTCCAAAACTCTGCCGCTCGGATCCGAACTCGCACCAAGTCCCGTTCACCCATCACCCACTGTGCTCACTGCCCCGTGTCCTAACTCACACCAAGTCCCGTTCACCCATCACCCCCTGTGCTCACTGCCCCGTGTCCTAATTCACACCCAGTCCCATTCACCCATCACCCTCTGTGCTCACTGCCCCGTGTCCTAACTCACACCCAGTCCCGTTCACCCATCACCCCCTGTGCTCACTGCCCCGTGTCCTAACTCACACCAAGTCCCATTCACCCATCACCCCTGTGCTCACTGCCCCGTGTCCTAACTCGCACCAAGTCCCGTTCACCCATCACCCCCTGTGCTCACTGCCCCGTGTCCTAACTCGCACCAAGTCCCATTCACCCATCACCCCCTGTGCTCACTGCCCCGTGTCCTAACTCGCACCAAGTCCCGTTCACCCATCACCACTGTGCTCACTGCCCCGTGTCCTAACTCGCACCCAGTCCCGTTCACCCATCACCCCCTGTGCTCACTGCCCCATGTCCTAACTCGCACCAAGTCCCGTTCACCCATCACCCCCTGTGCTCACTGCCCCGTGTCCTAACTCACACCCAGTCCCGTTCACCCATCACCACTGTGCTCGCTGCCCCGTGTCCTAACTCACACCAAGTCCCATTCACCCATCACCACTGTGCTCGCTGCCCCGTGTCCTAACTCGCACCAAGTCCCGTTCACCCATCACCCACTGTGCTCACTGCCCCGTGTCCGAACTCACAACAAGTCCCATTCACCCATCACCCCCTGTGCTCGCTGCCCCGTGTCCTAACTCACACCAAGTCCCATTCACCCATCACCCACTGTGCTCACTGCCCCGTGTCCTAACTCACACCAAGTCCCGTTCACCCATCACCCACTGTGCTCACTGCCCCGTGTCCTAACTCGCACCAAGTCCCATTCCCCCATCACCCACTGTGCTCACTGCCCCGTGTCCTAACTCGCACCAAGTCCCGTTCACCCATCACCCACTGTGCTCACTGCCCCGTGTCGTAACTCTCACCCAGTCCCATTCCCCCATCACCCCCTGTGCTCACTGCCCCGTGTCCTAACTCACACCCAGTCCCATTCACCCATCACCACTGTGCTCACTGCCCCGTGTCCTAACTCGCACCCAGTCCCGTTCACCCATCACCCCCTGTGCTCACTGCCACGTGTCCTAACTCGCACCAAGTCCCCTTCACCCATCACCACTGTGCTCACTGCCCCGTGTCCTAACTCACACCAAGTCCCATTCACCCATCACCACTGTACTCGCTGCCCCGTGTCCTAACTCACACCAAGTCCCATTCACCCATCACCCCCTGTGCTCACTGCCCCGTGTCCTAACTCACACCCAGTCCCATTCACCCATCACCACTGTGCTCGCTGCCCCGTGTCCTAACTCACACCCAGTCCCGTTCACCCATCACCCCCTGTGCTCACTGCCCCGTGTCCTAACTCACACCCAGTCCCATTCACCCATCACCACTGTGCTCACTGCCCCGTGTCCTAACTCACACCAAGTCCCATTCACCCATCACCACTGTACTCGCTGCCCCGTGTCCTAACTCACACCAAGTCCCATTCACCCATCACCCCCTGTGCTCACTGCCCCGTGTCCTAACTCACACCAAGTCCCATTCACCCATCACCACTGTGCTCGCTGCCCCGTGTCCTAACTCACACCCAGTCCCGTTCACCCATCACCACTGTGCTCACTGCCCCGTGTCCTAACTCGCACCAAGTCCCATTCACCCATCACCACTGTGCTCGCTGCCCCGTGTCCTAACTCGCACCAAGTCCCATTCACCCATCACCACTGTGCTCACTGCCCCGTGTCCTAACTCGCACCAAGTCCCCTTCACCCATCACCCCCTGTGCTCACTGCCCCGTGTCCTAACTCGCACCAAGTCCCATTCACCCATCACCACTGTGCTCACTGCCCCGTGTCCTAACTCGCACCAAGTCCCATTCACCCATCACCCGCTGTGCTCACTGCCCCGTGTCCTAACTCGCACCAAGTCCCATTCACCCATCACCCGCTGTGCTCACTGCCCCGTGTCCTAACTCGCACCCAGTCCCATTCACCCATCACCCCTGTGCTCGCTGCCCCGTGTCCTAACTCGCACCAAGACCCATTCAGCCATCACCCCCTGTGCTCACTGCCCCATGTCCTAACTCGCACCAAGTCCCATTCACCCATCACCCCCTGTGCTCACTGCCCCGTGTCCTAACTCACACCAAGTCCCATTCACCCATCACCCACTGTGCTCACTGCCCCGTGTCCTAACTCACACCCAGTCCCGTTCACCCTCCACCACTGTGCTCACTGCCCCGTGTCCTAACTCGCACCAAGTCCCATTCACCCATCACCCCCTGTGCTCAATGCCCCGTGTCCTAACTCGCACCAAGTCCCATTCACCCATCACCACTGTGCTCACTGCCCCGTGTCCTAACTCGCACCAAGTCCCATTCACCCATCACCCACTGTGCTCACTGCCCCGTGTCCTAACTCGCACCAAGTCCCGTTCACCCATCACCCCCTGTGCTCACTGCCCCGTGTCCTAACTCGCACCAAGTCCCATTCACCCATCACCACTGTGCTCGCTGCCCCGCGTCCTAACTCGCGCCAAGTCCCATTCACCCATCACCCACTGTGCTCGCTGCCCCGTGTCCTAACTCACACCAAGTCCCGTTCACCCATCACCACTGTGCTCGCTGCCCGTGTCCTAACTCACACCAAGTCCCATTCACCCATCACCACTGTGCTCGCTGCCCCGTGTCCTAACTCGCACCAAGTCCCGTTCACCCATCACCACTGTGCTCCCTGCCCCGTGTCCTAACTCACACCCAGTCCCATTCACCCATCACCACTGTGCTCACTGCCCCGTGTCCTAACTCGCACCAAGTCCCATTCACCCATCACCCCCTGTGCTCGCTGCCCCGTGTCCTAACTCACACCCAGTCCCGTTCACCCATCACCCACTGTGCTCACTGCCCCGTGTCCTAACTCGCACCAAGTCCCCTTCACCCATCACCCCGTGCTCACTGCCCCGTGTCCTAACTCGCACCCAGTCCCGTTCACCCATCACCACTGTGCTCACTGCCCCGTGTCCTAACTCACACCCAGTCCCCTTCACCCATCACCCCCTGTGCTCACTGCCCCGTGTCCTAACTCACACCCAGTCCCGTTCACCCAACACCCCCTGTGCTCACTGCCCCGTGTCCTAACTCACACCAAGTCCCGTTCACCCATCACCCCCTGTGCTCACTGCCCCGTGTCCTAACTCACACCAAGTCCCTTTCACCCATCACCACTGTGCTCGCTGCCCCGTGTCCTAACTCACACCCAGTCCCGTTCACCCATCACCACTGTGCTCGCTGCCCCGTGTCCTAACTCACACCAAGTCCCATTCACCCATCACCACTGTGCTCGCTGCCCCGTGTCCTAACTCACACCCAGTCCCGTTCACCCATCACCACTGTGCTCACTGCCCCGTGTCCTAACTCGCACCAAGTCCCGTTCACCCATCACCCCGTGCTCACTGCCCCGTGTCCTAACTCGCACCAAGTCCCGTTCACCCATCACCCCCTGTGCTCACTGCCCCGTGTCCTAACTCACACCCAGTTCCGTTCACCCATCACCCCCTGTGCTCACTGCCCCGTGTCCTAACTCACACCCAGTCCCGTTCACCCATCACCCCGTGCTCACTGCCCCGTGTCCTAACTCGCACCAAGTCCCGTTCACCCATCACCCCCTGTGCTCACTGCCCCGTGTCCTAACTCACACCAAGTCCCATTCACCCATCACCACTGTGCTCACTGCCCCGTGTCCTAACTCGCACCAAGTCCCGTTCACCCATCACCCCCTGTGCTCACTGCCCCGTGTCCTAACTCACACCAAGTCCCATTCACCCATCACCACTGTGCTCACTGCCCCGTGTCCTAACTCACACCAAGTCCCGTTCACCCATCACCCCGTGCTCACTGCCCCGTGTCCTAACTCGCACCAAGTCCCGTTCACCCATCACCCCCTGTGCTCACTGACCCGTGTCCTAACTCGCACCAAGTCCCATTCACCCATCACCACTGTGCTCACTGCCCCGTGTCCTAACTCACACCCAGTCCCATTCACCCATCACCACTGTGCTCACTGCCCCGTGTCCTAACTCGCACCAAGTCCCATTCACCCATTACCCCCTGTGCTCACTGCCCCGTGTCCTAACTCGCACCAAGTCCCTTTCACCCATCACCCACTGTGCTCACTGCCCCGTGTCCTAACTCACACCCAGTCCCGTTCACCCATCACCCCCTGTGCTCACTGCCCCGTGTCCTAACTCGCACCAAGTCCCCTTCACCCATCACCCCCTGTGCTCACTGCCCCGTGTCCTAACTCACACCCAGTCCCGTTCACCCATCACCCCCTGTGCTCACTGCCCCGTGTCCTAACTCGCACCAAGTCCCGTTCACCCATCACCACTGTGCTCACTGCCCCGTGTCCTAACTCACACCCAGTCCCGTTCACCCATCACCCACTGTGCTCACTGCCCCGTGTCCTAACTCGCACCAAGTCCCATTCACCCATCACCACTGTGCTCACTGCCCCGTGTCCTAACTCGCACCAAGTCCCGTTCACCCATCACCACTGTGCTCACTGCCCCGTGTCCTAACTCACACCCAGTCCCGTTCACCCATCACCCCCTGTGCTCACTGCCCCGTGTCCTAACTCGCACCAAGTCCCCTTCACCCATCACCCCGTGCTCACTGCCCCGTGTCCTAACTCGCACCAAGTCCCATTCACCCATCACCCCCTGTGCTCACTGCCCCGTGTCCTAACTCACACCCAGTCCCCTTCACCCATCACCCCTGTGCTCACTGCCCCGTGTCCTAACTCGCACCCAGTCCCGTTCACCCATCACCCCCTGTGCTCACTGCCCCGTGTCCTAACTCGCACCAAGTCCCCTTCACCCATCACCCCGTGCTCACTGCCCCGTGTCCTAACTCACACCAAGTCCCGTTCACCCATCACGCCCTGTGCTCGCTGCCCCGTGTCCTAACTCACACCCAGTCCCATTCACCCATCACCCGCTGTGCTCACTGCCCCGTGTCGTAACTCACACCCAGTCCCATTCACCCATCACCCCCTGTGCTCACTGCCCCGTGTCG
Organism: Somniosus microcephalus; assembly: GCF_052327205.1. NCBI lineage: Eukaryota > Metazoa > Chordata > Chondrichthyes > Squaliformes > Somniosidae > Somniosus > Somniosus microcephalus. The sequence goes on from NC_141004.1 coordinate 74,535,465, forward strand.
TAACTCACACCCAGTCCCATTCACCCATCACCCCCTGTGCTCGCTGCCCCGTGTCCTAACTCACACCCAGTCCCGTTCACCCATCACCCCTGTGCTCACTGCCCCGTGTCCTAACTCGCACCAAGTCCCATTCACCCATCACCACTGTGCTCACTGCCCCGTGTCCTAACTCGCACCAAGTCCCCTTCACCCATCACCCCCTGTGCTCACTGCCCCGTGTCCTAACTCGCACCAAGTCCCCTTCACCCATCACCCCCTGTGCTCACTGCCCCGTGTCCTAACTCGCACCAAGTCCCCTTCACCCATCACCCCCTGTGCTCACAGCCCCGTGTCCGAACTCACACCCAGTCCCATTCACCCATCACCCCCTGTGCTCACTGCCCCGTGTCCTAACTCACACCCAGTCCCATTCACCCATCACCCACTGTGCTCACTGCCCCGTGTCCTAACTCACACCCAGTCCCATTCACCCATCACCCCTGTGCTCACTGCCCCGTGTCCTAACTCACACCAAGCCCCGTTCACCCATCACCACTGTGCTCACTGCCCCGTGACCTAACTCACACCCAGTCCCATTCACCCATCACCCCCTGTGCTCACTGCCCCGTGTCCTAACTCACACCCAGTCCCATTCACCCATCACCCACTGTGCTCACTGCCCCGTGTCCTAACTCACACCCAGTCCCATTCACCCATCACCCCCTGTGCTCACTGCCCCGTGTCCTAACTCACACCAAGTCCCATTCACCCATCACCACTGTGCTCACTGCCCCGTGTCCTAACTCGCACCAAGTCCCGTTCACCCATCACCCACTGTGCTCACTGCCCCGTGTCCTAACTCACACCCAGTCCCGTTCACCCATCACCCCCTGTGCTCACTGCCCCGTGTCCGAACTCGCAGCAAGTCCCGTTCACCCATCACCCCCTGTGCTCACTGCCCCGTGTCCTAACTCGCACCAAGTCCCATTCACCCATCACCACTGTGCTCACTGCCCCGTGTCCTAACTCACACCAAGTCCCGTTCACCCATCACCCCCTGTGCTCACTGCCCCGTGTCCTAACTCACACCCAGTCCCATTCACCCATCACCCCCTGTGCTCACTGCCCCGTGTCCTAACTCACACCAAGTCCCATTCACCCATCACCCCCTGTGCTCACTGCCCCGTGTCCTAACTCACACCAAGTCCCCTTCACCCATCACCCACTGTGCTCACTGCCCCGTGTCCTAACTCGCACCAAGTCCCGTTCACCCATCACCCACTGTGCTCACTGCCCCGTGTCCTAACTCACACCAAGTCCCCTTCACCCATCACCCACTGTGCTCACTGCCCCGTGTCCTAACTCGCACCAAGTCCCCTTCACCCATCACCCACTGTGCTCACTGCCCCGTGTCCTAACTCGCACTGAGTCCCGTTCACCCATCACCCCCCTGTGCTCACTGCCCCGTGTCCGAACTCGCAGCAAGTCCCGTTCACCATCACCCCCTGTGCTCACTGCCCCGTGTCCTAACTCACACCCAGTCCCGTTCACCCATCACCCCCTGTGCTCACTGCCCCGTGTCCTAACTCACACCAAGTCCCATTCACCCATCACCCCCTGTGCTCACTGCCCCGTGTCCTAACTCACACCAAGTCCCGTTCACCCATCACCCCTGTGCTCACTGCCCCGTGTCCTAACTCACACCCAGTCCCATTCACCCATCACCCCCTGTGCTCACTGCCCCGTGTCCTAACTCGCAGCAAGTCCCGTTCACCCATCACCCCCTGTGCTCACTGCCCCGTGTCCTAACTCGCACCAAGTCCCATTCACCCATCACCCCCTGTGCTCACTGCCCCGTGTCCTAACTCACACCCAGTCCCGTTCACCCATCACCCCCTGTGCTCACTGCCCCGTGTCCTAACTCACACCCAGTTCCGTTCACCCATCACCACTGTGCTCACTGCCCCGTGTCCTAACTCACACCAAGTCCCATTCACCCATCACCCCCTGTGCTCACTGCCCCGTGTCCTAACTCGCACCAAGTCCCGTTCACCCATCACCACTGTGCTCACTGCCCCGTGTCCTAACTCACACCAAGTCCCATTCACCCATCACCCCCTGTGCTCGCTGCCCCGTGTCCTAACTCACACCAAGTCCCATTCACCCATCACCCCCTGTGCTCACTGCCCCGTGTCCTAACTCACACCAAGTCCCGTTCACCCATCACCCACTGTGCTCACTGCCCCGTGTCCTAACTCGCACCAAGTCCCATTCCCCCATCACCCACTGTGCTCGCTGCCCCGTGTCCTAACTCACACCCAGTCCCATTCACCCATCACCCCCTGTGCTCACTGCCCCGTGTCCTAACTCACACCCAGTCCCATTCACCCATCACCCACTGTGCTCGCTGCCCCGTGTCCTAACTCACACCCAGTCCCGTTCACCCATCACCCCTGTGCTCACTGCCCCGTGTCCTAACTCACACCAAGTCCCATTCACCCATCACCCCTGTGCTCACTGCCCCGTGTCCTAACTCACACCAAGTCCCGTTCACCCATCACCCCCTGTGCTCACTGCCCCGTGTCCTAACTCACACCCAGTCCCATTCACCCATCACCCCCTGTGCTCACTGCCCCGTGTCCTAACTCGCACCAAGTCCCATTCACCCATCACCCACTGTGCTCACTGCCCCGTGTCCTAACTCGCACCAAGTCCCCTTCACCCATCACCCCCTGTGCTCACTGCCCCGTGTCCTAACTCGCACGAAGTCCCCTTCACCCATCACCCACTGTGCTCACTGCCCCGTGTCCTAACTCGCACCAAGTCCCCTTCACCCATCACCCCCTGTGCTCACTGCCCCGTGTCCTAACTCGCACCAAGTCCCATTCACCCATCACCACTGTGCTCGCTGCCCCGTGTCCTAACTCGCACTGAGTCCCGTTCACCCATCACCCCCCTGTGCTCACTGCCCCGTGTCCTAACTCGCACCCAGTCCCATTCACCCATCACCACTGTGCTCACTGCCCCGTGTCCTAACTCACACCAAGTCCCGTTCACCCATCACCCCCTGTGCTCACTGCCCCGTGTCCTAACTCACACCCAGTCCCATTCACCCATCACCACTGTGCTCACTGCCCCGTGTCCTAACTCGCACCAAGTCCCCTTCACCCATCACCACTGTGCTCACTGCCCCGTGTCCTAACTCGCACCAAGTCCCATTCACCCATCACCACTGTGCTCGCTGCCCCGTGTCCTAACTCGCACTGAGTCCCGTTCACCCATCACCCCCCTGTGCTCACTGCCCCGTGTCCGAACTCGCAGCAAGTCCCGTTCACCCATCACCCCCTGTGCTCACTGCCCCGTGTCCTAACTCACACCCAGTCCCATTCACCCATCACCCCTGTGCTCACTGCCCCGTGTCCTAACTCACACCAAGCCCCGTTCACCCATCACCACTGTGCTCACTGCCCCGTGACCTAACTCACACCCAGTCCCATTCACCCATCACCCCCTGTGCTCACTGCCCCGTGTCCTAACTCACACCCAGTCCCATTCACCCATCACCCACTGTGCTCACTGCCCCGTGTCCTAACTCACACCCAGTCCCATTCACCCATCACCCCCTGTGCTCACTGCCCCGTGTCCTAACTCACACCAAGTCCCATTCACCCATCACCACTGTGCTCACTGCCCCGTGTCCTAACTCGCACCAAGTCCCGTTCACCCATCACCCACTGTGCTCACTGCCCCGTGTCCTAACTCACACCCAGTCCCGTTCACCCATCACCCCCTGTGCTCACTGCCCCGTGTCCTAACTCGCACCAAGTCCCATTCACCCATCACCACTGTGCTCGCTGCCCCGTGTCCTAACTCACACCCAGTTCCGTTCACCCATCACCCCCTGTGCTCACTGCCCCGTGTCCGAACTCGCAGCAAGTCCCGTTCACCCATCACCCCCTGTGCTCACTGCCCCGTGTCCTAACTCGCACCAAGTCCCATTCACCCATCACCACTGTGCTCACTGCCCCGTGTCCTAACTCACACCAAGTCCCGTTCACCCATCACCCCCTGTGCTCACTGCCCCGTGTCCTAACTCACACCCAGTCCCATTCACCCATCACCCCCTGTGCTCACTGCCCCGTGTCCTAACTCACACCAAGTCCCATTCACCCATCACCCCCTGTGCTCACTGCCCCGTGTCCTAACTCACACCAAGTCCCCTTCACCCATCACCCACTGTGCTCACTGCCCCGTGTCCTAACTCGCACCAAGTCCCGTTCACCCATCACCCACTGTGCTCACTGCCCCGTGTCCTAACTCACACCAAGTCCCCTTCACCCATCACCCACTGTGCTCACTGCCCCGTGTCCTAACTCGCACCAAGTCCCCTTCACCCATCACCCACTGTGCTCACTGCCCCGTGTCCTAACTCGCACTGAGTCCCGTTCACCCATCACCCCCCTGTGCTCACTGCCCCGTGTCCGAACTCGCAGCAAGTCCCGTTCACCATCACCCCCTGTGCTCACTGCCCCGTGTCCTAACTCACACCCAGTCCCGTTCACCCATCACCCCCTGTGCTCACTGCCCCGTGTCCTAACTCACACCAAGTCCCATTCACCCATCACCCCCTGTGCTCACTGCCCCGTGTCCTAACTCACACCAAGTCCCGTTCACCCATCACCCCTGTGCTCACTGCCCCGTGTCCTAACTCACACCCAGTCCCATTCACCCATCACCCCCTGTGCTCACTGCCCCGTGTCCTAACTCGCAGCAAGTCCCGTTCACCCATCACCCCCTGTGCTCACTGCCCCGTGTCCTAACTCGCACCAAGTCCCATTCACCCATCACCCCCTGTGCTCACTGCCCCGTGTCCTAACTCACACCCAGTCCCGTTCACCCATCACCCCCTGTGCTCACTGCCCCGTGTCCTAACTCACACCCAGTTCCGTTCACCCATCACCACTGTGCTCACTGCCCCGTGTCCTAACTCACACCAAGTCCCATTCACCCATCACCCCCTGTGCTCACTGCCCCGTGTCCTAACTCGCACCAAGTCCCGTTCACCCATCACCACTGTGCTCACTGCCCCGTGTCCTAACTCACACCAAGTCCCATTCACCCATCACCCCCTGTGCTCGCTGCCCCGTGTCCTAACTCACACCAAGTCCCATTCACCCATCACCCCCTGTGCTCACTGCCCCGTGTCCTAACTCACACCAAGTCCCGTTCACCCATCACCCACTGTGCTCACTGCCCCGTGTCCTAACTCGCACCAAGTCCCATTCCCCCATCACCCACTGTGCTCGCTGCCCCGTGTCCTAACTCACACCCAGTCCCATTCACCCATCACCCCCTGTGCTCACTGCCCCGTGTCCTAACTCACACCCAGTCCCATTCACCCATCACCCACTGTGCTCGCTGCCCCGTGTCCTAACTCACACCCAGTCCCATTCACCCATCACCCCTGTGCTCACTGCCCCGTGTCCTAACTCACACCAAGTCCCATTCACCCATCACCCCTGTGCTCACTGCCCCGTGTCCTAACTCACACCAAGTCCCGTTCACCCATCACCCCCTGTGCTCACTGCCCCGTGTCCTAACTCACACCCAGTCCCATTCACCCATCACCCCCTGTGCTCACTGCCCCGTGTCCTAACTCGCACCAAGTCCCATTCACCCATCACCCACTGTGCTCACTGCCCCGTGTCCTAACTCGCACCAAGTCCCCTTCACCCATCACCCCCTGTGCTCACTGCCCCGTGTCCTAACTCGCACGAAGTCCCCTTCACCCATCACCCACTGTGCTCACTGCCCCGTGTCCTAACTCGCACCAAGTCCCCTTCACCCATCACCCCCTGTGCTCACTGCCCCGTGTCCTAACTCGCACCAAGTCCCATTCACCCATCACCACTGTGCTCGCTGCCCCGTGTCCTAACTCGCACTGAGTCCCGTTCACCCATCACCCCCCTGTGCTCACTGCCCCGTGTCCTAACTCGCACCCAGTCCCATTCACCCATCACCACTGTGCTCACTGCCCCGTGTCCTAACTCACACCAAGTCCCGTTCACCCATCACCCCCTGTGCTCACTGCCCCGTGTCCTAACTCACACCCAGTCCCATTCACCCATCACCACTGTGCTCACTGCCCCGTGTCCTAACTCGCACCAAGTCCCCTTCACCCATCACCACTGTGCTCACTGCCCCGTGTCCTAACTCGCACCAAGTCCCATTCACCCATCACCACTGTGCTCGCTGCCCCGTGTCCTAACTCGCACTGAGTCCCGTTCACCCATCACCCCCCTGTGCTCACTGCCCCGTGTCCGAACTCGCAGCAAGTCCCGTTCACCCATCACCCCCTGTGCTCACTGCCCCGTGTCCTAACTCACACCAAGTCCCCTTCACCCATCACCCACTGTGCTCACTGCCCCGTGTCCTAACTCGCACCAAGTCCCATTCACCCATCACCACTGTGCTCGCTGCCCCGTGTCCTAACTCGCACTGAGTCCCGTTCACCCATCACCCCCCTGTGCTCACTGCCCCGTGTCCGAACTCGCAGCAAGTCCCGTTCACCCATCACCCCCTGTGCTCACTGCCCCGTGTCCTAACTCACACCCAGTCCCGTTCACCCATCACCCCCTGTGCTCACTGCCCCGTGTCCTAACTCGCACCAAGTCCCATTCACCCATCACCCACTGTGCTCACTGCCCCGTGTCCTAACTCGCACCAAGTCCCATTCACCCATCACCACTGTGCTCGCTGCCCCGTGTCCTAACTCGCACTGAGTCCCGTTCACCCATCACCCCCCTGTGCTCACTGCCCCGTGTCCGAACTCGCAGCAAGTCCCGTTCACCCATCACCCCCTGTGCTCACTGCCCCGTGTCCTAACTCACACCCAGTCCCGTTCACCCATCACCCCCTGTGCTCACTGCCCCGTGTCCTAACTCGCACCAAGTCCCATTCACCCATCACCACTGTGCTCACTGCCCCGTGTCCTAACTCACACCAAGTCCCATTCACCCATCACCCCCTGTGCTCACTGCCCCGTGTCCTAACTCACACCCAGTCCCATTCACCCATCACCACTGTGCTCACTGCCCCGTGTCCTAACTCACACCAAGTCCCGTTCACCCATCACCCCCTGTGCTCACTGCCCCGTGTCCTAACTCACACCCAGTCCCATTCACCCATCACCCCCTGTGCTCACTGCCCCGTGTCCTAACTCGCAGCAAGTCCCGTTCACCCATCACCCCCTGTGCTCACTGCCCCGTGTCCTAACTCGCACCAAGTCCCATTCACCCATCACCCCCTGTGCTCACTGCCCCGTGTCCTAACTCACACCCAGTCCCGTTCACCCATCACCCCCTGTGCTCACTGCCCCGTGTCCTAACTCACACCCAGTTCCGTTCACCCATCACCACTGTGCTCACTGCCCCGTGTCCTAACTCACACCAAGTCCCATTCACCCATCACCCCCTGTGCTCACTGCCCCGTGTCCTAACTCGCACCAAGTCCCGTTCACCCATCACCACTGTGCTCACTGCCCCGTGTCCTAACTCACACCAAGTCCCATTCACCCATCACCCCCTGTGCTCGCTGCCCCGTGTCCTAACTCACACCAAGTCCCATTCACCCATCACCCCCTGTGCTCACTGCCCCGTGTCCTAACTCACACCAAGTCCCGTTCACCCATCACCCACTGTGCTCACTGCCCCGTGTCCTAACTCGCACCAAGTCCCATTCCCCCATCACCCACTGTGCTCACTGCCCCGTGTCCTAACTCACACCCAGTCCCGTTCACCCATCACCCACTGTGCTCACTGCCCCGTGTCGTAACTCTCACCCAGTCCCATTCCCCCATCACCCACTGTGCTCACTGCCCCGTGTCCTAACTCGCACCAAGTCCCATTCACCCATCACCCCCTGTGCTCACTGCCCCGTGTCCTAACTCGCACCAAGTCCCGTTCACCCATCACCCACTGTGCTCACTGCCCCGTGTCGTAACTCTCACCCAGTCCCATTCCCCCATCACCCACTGTGCTCACTGCCCCGTGTCCTAACTCGCACCAAGTCCCATTCACCCATCACCCCCTGTGCTCACTGCCCCGTGTCCTAACTCACACCCAGTCCCATTCACCCATCACCACTGTGCTCACTGCCCCGTGTCCTAACTCGCACCAAGTCCCGTTCACCCATCACCACTGTGCTCGCTGCCCCGTGTCCTAACTCACACCAAGTCCCATTCACCCATCACCCCCTGTGCTCACTGCCCCGTGTCCTAACTCGCACCAAGTCCCATTCACCCATCACCCCCTGTGCTCACTGCCCCGTGTCCTAACTCACACCCAGTCCCATTCACCCATCACCACTGTGCTCGCTGCCCCGTGTCCTAACTCACACCCAGTCCCATTCACCCATCACCCCCTGTGCTCACTGCCCCGTGTCCTAACTCACACCCAGTCCCATTCACCCATCACCACTGTGCTCGCTGCCCCGTGTCCTAACTCACACCCAGTCCCCTTCACCCATCACCCCCTGTGCTCGCTGCCCCGTGTCCTAACTCACACCAAGTCCCATTCACCCATCACCCCTGTGCTCACTGCCCCGTGTCCTAACTCACACCAAGTCCCATTCACCCATCACCCCTGTGCTCACTGCCCCGTGTCCTAACTCACACCAAGTCCCGTTCACCCATCACCCACTGTGCTCACTGCCCCGTGTCCTAACTCGCACCAAGTCCCATTCCCCCATCACCCACTGTGCTCGCTGCCCCGTGTCCTAACTCACACCCAGTCCCATTCACACATCACCCCCTGTGCTCACTGCCCCGTGTCCTAACTCACACCCAGTCCCATTCACCCATCACCCACTGTGCTCGCTGCCCCGTGTCCTAACTCACACCCAGTCCCATTCACCCATCACCCCTGTGCTCACTGCCCCGTGTCCTAACTCACACCAAGTCCCATTCACCCATCACCCCTGTGCTCACTGCCCCGTGTCCTAACTCACACCAAGTCCCGTTCACCCATCACCCCCTGTGCTCACTGCCCCGTGTCCTAACTCACACCCAGTCCCATTCACCCATCACCCCCTGTGCTCACTGCCCCGTGTCCTAACTCGCACCAAGTCCCATTCACCCATCACCCACTGTGCTCACTGCCCCGTGTCCTAACTCGCACCAAGTCCCCTTCACCCATCACCCCCTGTGCTCACTGCCCCGTGTCCTAACTCGCACGAAGTCCCCTTCACCCATCACCCACTGTGCTCACTGCCCCGTGTCCTAACTCGCACCAAGTCCCCTTCACCCATCACCCCCTGTGCTCACTGCCCCGTGTCCTAACTCGCACCAAGTCCCATTCACCCATCACCACTGTGCTCGCTGCCCCGTGTCCTAACTCGCACTGAGTCCCGTTCACCCATCACCCCCCTGTGCTCACTGCCCCGTGTCCTAACTCGCACCCAGTCCCATTCACCCATCACCACTGTGCTCACTGCCCCGTGTCCTAACTCACACCAAGTCCCGTTCACCCATCACCCCCTGTGCTCACTGCCCCGTGTCCTAACTCACACCCAGTCCCATTCACCCATCACCACTGTGCTCACTGCCCCGTGTCCTAACTCGCACCAAGTCCCCTTCACCCATCACCACTGTGCTCACTGCCCCGTGTCCTAACTCGCACCAAGTCCCATTCACCCATCACCACTGTGCTCGCTGCCCCGTGTCCTAACTCGCACTGAGTCCCGTTCACCCATCACCCCCCTGTGCTCACTGCCCCGTGTCCGAACTCGCAGCAAGTCCCGTTCACCCATCACCCCCTGTGCTCACTGCCCCGTGTCCTAACTCGCACCAAGTCCCATTCACCCATCACCCCCTGTGCTCACTGCCCCGTGTCCTAACTCACACCAAGTCCCCTTCACCCATCACCCACTGTGCTCACTGCCCCGTGTCCTAACTCGCACCAAGTCCCATTCACCCATCACCACTGTGCTCGCTGCCCCGTGTCCTAACTCGCACTGAGTCCCGTTCACCCATCACCCCCCTGTGCTCACTGCCCCGTGTCCGAACTCGCAGCAAGTCCCGTTCACCCATCACCCCCTGTGCTCACTGCCCCGTGTCCTAACTCACACCCAGTCCCGTTCACCCATCACCCCCTGTGCTCACTGCCCCGTGTCCTAACTCGCACCAAGTCCCATTCACCCATCACCACTGTGCTCACTGCCCCGTGTCCTAACTCACACCAAGTCCCATTCACCCATCACCCCCTGTGCTCACTGCCCCGTGTCCTAACTGACACCCAGTCCCATTCACCCATCACCACTGTGCTCACTGCCCCGTGTCCTAACTCACACCCAGTCCCGTTCACCCATCACCCCCTGTGCTCACTGCCCCGTGTCCTAACTCACACCCAGTCCCATTCACCCATCACCCCCTGTGCTCACTGCCCCGTGTCCTAACTCGCAGCAAGTCCCGTTCACCCATCACCCCCTGTGCTCACTGCCCCGTGTCCTAACTCGCACCAAGTCCCATTCACCCATCACCCCCTGTGCTCACTGCCCCGTGTCCTAACTCACACCCAGTCCCGTTCACCCATCACCCCCTGTGCTCACTGCCCCGTGTCCTAACTCACACCCAGTTCCGTTCACCCATCACCACTGTGCTCACTGCCCCGTGTCCTAACTCACACCAAGTCCCATTCACCCATCACCCCCTGTGCTCACTGCCCCGTGTCCTAACTCGCACCAAGTCCCGTTCACCCATCACCACTGTGCTCACTGCCCCGTGTCCTAACTCACACCAAGTCCCATTCACCCATCACCCCCTGTGCTCGCTGCCCCGTGTCCTAACTCACACCAAGTCCCATTCACCCATCACCCCCTGTGCTCACTGCCCCGTGTCCTAACTCACACCAAGTCCCGTTCACCCATCACCCACTGTGCTCACTGCCCCGTGTCCTAACTCGCACCAAGTCCCATTCCCCCATCACCCACTGTGCTCACTGCCCCGTGTCCTAACTCACACCCAGTCCCGTTCACCCATCACCCACTGTGCTCACTGCCCCGTGTCGTAACTCTCACCCAGTCCCATTCCCCCATCACCCACTGTGCTCACTGCCCCGTGTCCTAACTCGCACCAAGTCCCATTCACCCATCACCCCCTGTGCTCACTGCCCCGTGTCCTAACTCGCACCAAGTCCCGTTCACCCATCACCCACTGTGCTCACTGCCCCGTGTCGTAACTCTCACCCAGTCCCATTCCCCCATCACCCACTGTGCTCACTGCCCCGTGTCCTAACTCGCACCAAGTCCCATTCACCCATCACCCCCTGTGCTCACTGCCCCGTGTCCTAACTCACACCCAGTCCCATTCACCCATCACCACTGTGCTCACTGCCCCGTGTCCTAACTCGCACCAAGTCCCGTTCACCCATCACCACTGTGCTCGCTGCCCCGTGTCCTAACTCACACCAAGTCCCATTCACCCATCACCCCCTGTGCTCACTGCCCCGTGTCCTAACTCGCACCAAGTCCCATTCACCCATCACCCCCTGTGCTCACTGCCCCGTGTCCTAACTCACACCCAGTCCCATTCACCCATCACCACTGTGCTCGCTGCCCCGTGTCCTAACTCACACCCAGTCCCATTCACCCATCACCCCCTGTGCTCACTGCCCCGTGTCCTAACTCACACCCAGTCCCATTCACCCATCACCACTGTGCTCGCTGCCCCGTGTCCTAACTCACACCCAGTCCCCTTCACCCATCACCCCCTGTGCTCGCTGCCCCGTGTCCTAACTCACACCAAGTCCCATTCACCCATCACCCCTGTGCTCACTGCCCCGTGTCCTAACTCACACCAAGTCCCATTCACCCATCACCCCTGTGCTCACTGCCCCGTGTCCTAACTCACACCAAGTCCCGTTCACCCATCACCCCCTGTGCTCACTGCCCCGTGTCCTAACTCACACCCAGTCCCATTCACCCATCACCCCCTGTGCTCACTGCCCCGTGTCCTAACTCACACCAAGTCCCATTCACCCATCACCACTGTGCTCACTGCCCCGTGTCCTAACTCACACCAAGTCCCATTCACCCATCACCCCCTGTGCTCACTGCCCCGTGTCCTAACTCACACCAAGTCCCATTCACCCATCACCACTGTGCTCGCTGCCCCGTGTCCTAACTCACACCCAGTCCCGTTCACCCATCACCACTGTGCTCACTGCCCCGTGTCCTAACTCGCACCAAGTCCCGTTCACCCATCACCACTGTGCTCGCTGCCCCGTGTCCTAACTCGCACCAAGTCCCATTCACCCATCACCACTGTGCTCACTGCCCCGTGTCCTAACTCGCACCAAGTCCCCTTCACCCATCACCACTGTGCTCACTGCCCCGTGTCCTAACTCGCACCAAGTCCCATTCACCCATCACCACTGTGCTCGCTGCCCCGTGTCCTAACTCGCACCAAGTCCCATTCACCCATCACCCGCTGTGCTCACTGCCCCGTGTCCTAACTCGCACCCAGTCCCATTCACCCATCACCCCTGTGCTCACTGCCCCGTGTCCTAACTCACACCCAGTCCCCTTCACCCATCACCACTGTGCTCACTGCCCCGTGTCCTAACTCACACCAAGTCCCCTTCACCCATCACCCACTGTGCTCGCTGCCCCGTGTCCTAACTCGCACCAAGTCCCATTCACCCATCACCACTGTGCTCACTGCCCCGTGTCCTAACTCGCACCAAGTCCCATTCACCCATCACCCACTGTGCTCACTGCCCCGTGTCCTAACTCACACCAAGTCCCATTCACCCATCACCCCCTGTGCTCGCTGCCCCGTGTCCTAACTCGCACCAAGTCCCATTCACCCATCACCCCCTGTGCTCACTGCCCCGTGTCCTAACTCGCACCCAGTCCCATTCACCCATCACCCCCTGTGCTCACTGCCCCGTGTCCTAACTCGCACCCAGTCCCGTTCACCCATCACCCACTGTGCTCACTGCCCCGTGTCCTAACTCACACCAAGTCCCCTTCACCCATCACCCACTGTGCTCACTGCCCCGTGTCCTAACTCACACCCAGTCCCATTCACCCATCACCCCCTGTGCTCACTGCCCCGTGTCCTAACTCGCACCCAGTCCCGTTCACCCATCACCCACTGTGCTCACTGCCCCGTGTCCTAACTCACACCCAGTCCCGTTCACCCATCACCCCCTGTGCTCACTGCCCCGTGTCCTAACTCACACCAAGTCCCATTCACCCATCACCCCCTGTGCTCACTGCCCCGTGTCCTAACTCACACCAAGTCCCGTTCACCCATCACCCCCTGTGCTCACTGCCCCATGTCCGAACTCACACCAAGTCCCGTTCACCCATCACCCCCTGTGCTCACTGCCCCGTGTCCTAACTCACACCAAGTCCCCTTCACCCATCACCCCCTGTGCTCACTGCCCCGTGTCCGAACTCGCACCAAGTCCCGTTCACCCATCACCCCTGTGCTCGCTGCCCCGTGTCCGAACTCGCACCAAGTCCCGTTCACCCATCACCCCCTGTGCTCACTGCCCCGTGTCCTAACTCACACCAAGTCCCCTTCACCCATCACCCCTGTGCTCGCTGCCCCGTGTCCTAACTCGCACCAAGTCCCATTCACCCATCACCCCCTGTGCTCACTGCCCCGTGTCCTAACTCACACCAAGTCCCCTTCACCCATCACCCCTGTGCTCGCTGCCCCGTGTCCTAACTCGCACCAAGTCCCGTTCACCCATCACCCCTGTGCTCACTGCCCCGTGTCCTAACTCACACCGAGTCCCATTCACCCATCACCCCCTGTGCTCACTGCCCCGTGTCCTAACTCGCACCAAGTCCCGTTCACCCATCACCCCCTGTGCTCACTGCCCCGTGTCCTAACTCACACCAAGTCCCGTTCACCCATCACCCCCTGTGCTCACTGCCCCGTGTCCTAACTCGCACCAAGTCCCCTTCACCCATCACCCACTGTGCTCACTGCCCCGTGTCCTAACTCACACCCAGTCCCGTTCACCCATCACCCCCTGTGCTCACTGCCCCGTGTCCTAACTCGCACCAAGTCCCGTTCACCCATCACCCCCTGTGCTCACATCCCCGTGTCCTAACTCACACCAAGTCCCGTTCACCCATCACCCCCTGTGCTCACTGCCCCGTGTCCTAACTCGCACCAAGTCCCGTTCACCCATCACCACTGTGCTCACTGCCCCGTGTCCTAATTCACACCCAGTCCCGTTCACCCATCACCCCCTGTGCTCACTGCCCCGTGTCCTAACTCACACCCAGTTCCGTTCACCCATCACCACTGTGCTCACTGCCCCGTGTCCTAACTCACACCAAGTCCCATTCACCCATCACCCCCTGTGCTCACTGCCCCGTGTCCTAACTCGCACCAAGTCCCGTTCACCCATCACCCCCTGTGCTCACTGCCCCGTGTCCTAACTCACACCCAGTCCCGTTCACCCATCACCACTGTGCTCACTGCCCCGTGTCCTAACTCGCACCAAGTCCCGTTCACCCATCACCACTGTGCTCACTGCCCCGTGTCCTAACTCACACCAAGTCCCATTCACCCATCACCCCGTGCTCACTGCCCCGTGTCCTAACTCGCACCAAGTCCCGTTCACCCATCACCCCCTGTGCTCACTGCCCCGTGTCCTAACTCACACCAAGTCCCATTCACCCATCACCCCCTGTGCTCACTGCCCCGTGTCCTAACTCGCACCAAGTCCCGTTCACCCATCACCACTGTGCTCACTGCCCCGTGTCCTAACTCACACCAAGTCCCATTCACCCATCACCCCCTGTGCTCGCTGCCCCGTGTCCTAACTCACACCAAGTCCCATTCACCCATCACCCCCTGTGCTCACTGCCCCGTGTCCTAACTCACACCAAGTCCCGTTCACCCATCACCCCCTGTGCTCACTGCCCCGTGTCCTAACTCACACCCAGTCCCGTTCACCCATCACCCACTGTGCTCACTGCCCCGTGTCGTAACTCTCACCCAGTCCCATTCCCCCATCACCCACTGTGCTCACTGCCCCGTGTCCTAACTCGCACCAAGTCCCATTCACCCATCACCCCCTGTGCTCACTGCCCCGTGTCCTAACTCGCACCAAGTCCCGTTCACCCATCACCCACTGTGCTCACTGCCCCGTGTCGTAACTCTCACCCAGTCCCATTCCCCCATCACCCACTGTGCTCACTGCCCCGTGTCCTAACTCGCACCAAGTCCCATTCACCCATCACCCCCTGTGCTCACTGCCCCGTGTCCTAACTCACACCCAGTCCCATTCACCCATCACCACTGTGCTCACTGCCCCGTGTCCTAACTCGCACCCAGTCCCGTTCACCCATCACCCCCTGTGCTCGCTGCCTCGTGTCCTAACTCACACCAAGTCCCATTCACCCATCACCCCCTGTGCTCACTGCCCCGTGTCCTAACTCGCACCAAGTCCCATTCACCCATCACCCCCTGTGCTCACTGCCCCGTGTCCTAACTCACACCCAGTCCCATTCACCCATCACCACTGTGCTCGCTGCCCCGTGTCCTAACTCACACCAAGTCCCATTCACCCATCACCCCTGTGCTCACTGCCCCGTGTCCTAACTCACACCAAGTCCCATTCACCCATCACCCCTGTGCTCACTGCCCCGTGTCCTAACTCACACCAAGTCCCGTTCACCCATCACCCCCTGTGCTCACTGCCCCGTGTCCTAACTCACACCCAGTCCCATTCACCCATCACCCCCTGTGCTCACTGCCCCGTGTCCTAACTCACACCAAGTCCCATTCACCCATCACCACTGTACTCGCTGCCCCGTGTCCTAACTCACACCAAGTCCCATTCACCCATCACCCACTGTGCTCACTGCCCCGTGTCCTAACTCACACCAAGTCCCATTCACCCATCACCACTGTGCTCGCTGCCCCGTGTCCTAACTCACACCCAGTCCCGTTCACCCATCACCACTGTGCTCACTGCCCCGTGTCCTAACTCGCACCAAGTCCCGTTCACCCATCACCACTGTGCTCGCTGCCCCGTGTCCTAACTCGCACCAAGTCCCATTCACCCATCACCACTGTGCTCACTGCCCCGTGTCCTAACTCGCACCAAGTCCCCTTCACCCATCACCACTGTGCTCACTGCCCCGTGTCCTAACTCGCACCAAGTCCCATTCACCCATCACCACTGTGCTCGCTGCCCCGTGTCCTAACTCGCACCAAGTCCCATTCACCCATCACCCGCTGTGCTCACTGCCCCGTGTCCTAACTCGCACCCAGTCCCATTCACCCATCACCCCTGTGCTCACTGCCCCGTGTCCTAACTGACACCCAGTCCCCTTCACCCATCACCCCCTGTGCTCACTGCCCCGTGTCCTAACTCACACCAAGTCCCCTTCACCCATCACCCACTGTGCTCGCTGCCCCGTGTCCTAACTCGCACCAAGTCCCATTCACCCATCACCACTGTGCTCACTGCCCCGTGTCCTAACTCGCACCAAGTCCCATTCACCCATCACCACTGTGCTCACTGCCCCGTGTCCTAACTCACACCCAGTCCCGTTCACCCATCACCACTGTGCTCGCTGCCCCGTGTCCTAACTCGCACCAAGTCCCGTTCACCCATCACCCACTGTGCTCACTGCCCCGTGTCCTAACTCACACCAAGTCCCATTCACCCATCACCCCCTGTGCTCGCTGCCCCGTGTCCTAACTCGCACCAAGTCCCATTCACCCATCACCCCCTGTGCTCACTGCCCCGTGTCCTAACTCGCACCCAGTCCCATTCACCCATCACCCCCTGTGCTCACTGCCCCGTGTCCTAACTCGCACCCAGTCCCGTTCACCCATCACCCACTGTGCTCACTGCCCCGTGTCCTAACTCACACCAAGTCCCCTTCACCCATCACCCACTGTGCTCACTGCCCCGTGTCCTAACTCACACCAAGTCCCCTTCACCCATCACCCACTGTGCTCACTGCCCCGTGTCCTAACTCGCACCCAGTCCCGTTCACCCATCACCACTGTGCTCACTGCCCCGTGTCCTAACTCACACCCAGTCCCATTCACCCATCACCCCCTGTGCTCACTGCCCCGTGTCCTAACTCGCACCCAGTCCCGTTCACCCATCACCCACTGTGCTCACTGCCCCGTGTCCTAACTCACACCCAGTCCCGTTCACCCATCACCACCTGTGCTCACTGCCCCGTGTCCTAACTCACACCAAGTCCCGTTCACCCATCACCCACTGTGCTCACTGCCCCGTGTCCTAACTCACACCAAGTCCCCTTCACCCATCACCCACTGTGCTCACTGCCCCGTGTCCTAACTCACACCAAGTCCCATTCACCCATCACCACTGTGCTCACTGCCCCGTGTCCTAACTCACACCCAGTCCCATTCACCCATCACCCCCTGTGCTCACTGCCCCGTGTCCTAACTCGCACCAAGTCCCGTTCACCCATCACCCCTGTGCTCGCTGCCC
The DNA here is from genome assembly GCF_052327205.1 of Somniosus microcephalus. Taxonomy (NCBI): domain Eukaryota; kingdom Metazoa; phylum Chordata; class Chondrichthyes; order Squaliformes; family Somniosidae; genus Somniosus; species Somniosus microcephalus. The sequence goes on from NC_141004.1 coordinate 74,552,951, forward strand.
CGTGTCCGAACTCGCACCAAGTCCCGTTCACCCATCACCCCCTGTGCTCACTGCCCCGTGTCCTAACTCACACCAAGTCCCCTTCACCCATCACCCCTGTGCTCGCTGCCCCGTGTCCTAACTCGCACCAAGTCCCATTCACCCATCACCCCCTGTGCTCACTGCCCCGTGTCCTAACTCACACCAAGTCCCCTTCACCCATCACCCCTGTGCTCGCTGCCCCGTGTCCTAACTCGCACCAAGTCCCGTTCACCCATCACCCCTGTGCTCACTGCCCCGTGTCCTAACTCACACCGAGTCCCATTCACCCATCACCCCCTGTGCTCACTGCCCCGTGTCCTAACTCGCACCAAGTCCCGTTCACCCATCACCCCCTGTGCTCACTGCCCCGTGTCCTAACTCACACCAAGTCCCGTTCACCCATCACCCCCTGTGCTCACTGCCCCGTGTCCTAACTCGCACCAAGTCCCCTTCACCCATCACCCACTGTGCTCACTGCCCCGTGTCCTAACTCACACCCAGTCCCGTTCACCCATCACCCCCTGTGCTCACTGCCCCGTGTCCTAACTCGCACCAAGTCCCGTTCACCCATCACCCCCTGTGCTCACTGCCCCGTGTCCTAACTCACACCAAGTCCCGTTCACCCATCACCCCCTGTGCTCACTGCCCCGTGTCCTAACTCGCACCAAGTCCCGTTCACCCATCACCACTGTGCTCACTGCCCCGTGTCCTAATTCACACCCAGTCCCGTTCACCCATCACCCCCTGTGCTCACTGCCCCGTGTCCTAACTCACACCCAGTTCCGTTCACCCATCACCACTGTGCTCACTGCCCCGTGTCCTAACTCACACCAAGTCCCATTCACCCATCACCCACTGTGCTCACTGCCCCGTGTCCTAACTCGCACCAAGTCCCGTTCACCCATCACCCCCTGTGCTCACTGCCCCGTGTCCTAACTCACACCAAGTCCCGTTCACCCATCACCACTGTGCTCACTGCCCCGTGTCCTAACTCACACCAAGTCCCATTCACCCATCACCCCGTGCTCACTGCCCCGTGTCCTAACTCGCACCAAGTCCCGTTCACCCATCACCCCCTGTGCTCACTGCCCCGTGTCCTAACTCACACCAAGTCCCATTCACCCATCACCCCCTGTGCTCACTGCCCCGTGTCCTAACTCGCACCAAGTCCCGTTCACCCATCACCACTGTGCTCACTGCCCCGTGTCCTAACTCACACCAAGTCCCATTCACCCATCACCCCCTGTGCTCGCTGCCCCGTGTCCTAACTCACACCAAGTCCCATTCACCCATCACCCCCTGTGCTCACTGCCCCGTGTCCTAACTCACACCAAGTCCCGTTCACCCATCACCCCCTGTGCTCACTGCCCCGTGTCCTAACTCACACCCAGTCCCGTTCACCCATCACCCACTGTGCTCACTGCCCCGTGTCGTAACTCTCACCCAGTCCCATTCCCCCATCACCCACTGTGCTCACTGCCCCGTGTCCTAACTCGCACCAAGTCCCATTCACCCATCACCCCCTGTGCTCACTGCCCCGTGTCCTAACTCGCACCAAGTCCCGTTCACCCATCACCCACTGTGCTCACTGCCCCGTGTCGTAACTCTCACCCAGTCCCATTCCCCCATCACCCACTGTGCTCACTGCCCCGTGTCCTAACTCGCACCAAGTCCCATTCACCCATCACCCCCTGTGCTCACTGCCCCGTGTCCTAACTCACACCCAGTCCCATTCACCCATCACCACTGTGCTCACTGCCCCGTGTCCTAACTCGCACCCAGTCCCGTTCACCCATCACCCCCTGTGCTCGCTGCCTCGTGTCCTAACTCACACCAAGTCCCATTCACCCATCACCCCCTGTGCTCACTGCCCCGTGTCCTAACTCGCACCAAGTCCCATTCACCCATCACCCCCTGTGCTCACTGCCCCGTGTCCTAACTCACACCCAGTCCCATTCACCCATCACCACTGTGCTCGCTGCCCCGTGTCCTAACTCACACCAAGTCCCATTCACCCATCACCCCTGTGCTCACTGCCCCGTGTCCTAACTCACACCAAGTCCCATTCACCCATCACCCCTGTGCTCACTGCCCCGTGTCCTAACTCACACCAAGTCCCGTTCACCCATCACCCCCTGTGCTCACTGCCCCGTGTCCTAACTCACACCCAGTCCCATTCACCCATCACCCCCTGTGCTCACTGCCCCGTGTCCTAACTCACACCAAGTCCCATTCACCCATCACCACTGTACTCGCTGCCCCGTGTCCTAACTCACACCAAGTCCCATTCACCCATCACCCACTGTGCTCACTGCCCCGTGTCCTAACTCACACCAAGTCCCATTCACCCATCACCACTGTGCTCGCTGCCCCGTGTCCTAACTCACACCCAGTCCCGTTCACCCATCACCACTGTGCTCACTGCCCCGTGTCCTAACTCGCACCAAGTCCCGTTCACCCATCACCACTGTGCTCGCTGCCCCGTGTCCTAACTCGCACCAAGTCCCATTCACCCATCACCACTGTGCTCACTGCCCCGTGTCCTAACTCGCACCAAGTCCCCTTCACCCATCACCACTGTGCTCACTGCCCCGTGTCCTAACTCGCACCAAGTCCCATTCACCCATCACCACTGTGCTCGCTGCCCCGTGTCCTAACTCGCACCAAGTCCCATTCACCCATCACCCGCTGTGCTCACTGCCCCGTGTCCTAACTCGCACCCAGTCCCATTCACCCATCACCCCTGTGCTCACTGCCCCGTGTCCTAACTGACACCCAGTCCCCTTCACCCATCACCCCCTGTGCTCACTGCCCCGTGTCCTAACTCACACCAAGTCCCCTTCACCCATCACCCACTGTGCTCGCTGCCCCGTGTCCTAACTCGCACCAAGTCCCATTCACCCATCACCACTGTGCTCACTGCCCCGTGTCCTAACTCGCACCAAGTCCCATTCACCCATCACCACTGTGCTCACTGCCCCGTGTCCTAACTCACACCCAGTCCCGTTCACCCATCACCACTGTGCTCGCTGCCCCGTGTCCTAACTCGCACCAAGTCCCGTTCACCCATCACCCACTGTGCTCACTGCCCCGTGTCCTAACTCACACCAAGTCCCATTCACCCATCACCCCCTGTGCTCGCTGCCCCGTGTCCTAACTCGCACCAAGTCCCATTCACCCATCACCCCCTGTGCTCACTGCCCCGTGTCCTAACTCGCACCCAGTCCCATTCACCCATCACCCCCTGTGCTCACTGCCCCGTGTCCTAACTCGCACCCAGTCCCGTTCACCCATCACCCACTGTGCTCACTGCCCCGTGTCCTAACTCACACCAAGTCCCCTTCACCCATCACCCACTGTGCTCACTGCCCCGTGTCCTAACTCACACCAAGTCCCCTTCACCCATCACCCACTGTGCTCACTGCCCCGTGTCCTAACTCGCACCCAGTCCCGTTCACCCATCACCACTGTGCTCACTGCCCCGTGTCCTAACTCACACCCAGTCCCATTCACCCATCACCCCCTGTGCTCACTGCCCCGTGTCCTAACTCGCACCCAGTCCCGTTCACCCATCACCCACTGTGCTCACTGCCCCGTGTCCTAACTCACACCCAGTCCCGTTCACCCATCACCACCTGTGCTCACTGCCCCGTGTCCTAACTCACACCAAGTCCCGTTCACCCATCACCCACTGTGCTCACTGCCCCGTGTCCTAACTCACACCAAGTCCCCTTCACCCATCACCCACTGTGCTCACTGCCCCGTGTCCTAACTCACACCAAGTCCCATTCACCCATCACCACTGTGCTCACTGCCCCGTGTCCTAACTCACACCCAGTCCCATTCACCCATCACCCCCTGTGCTCACTGCCCCGTGTCCTAACTCGCACCCAGTCCCGTTCACCCATCACCCACTGTGCTCACTGCCCCGTGTCCTAACTCACACCCAGTCCCGTTCACCCATCACCACCTGTGCTCACTGCCCTGTGTCCAAACTCACACCAAGTCCCCTTCACCCATCACCCCCTGTGCTCACTGCCCCATGTCCTAACTCGCACCAAGTCCCATTCACCCATCACCCCCTGTGCTCACTGCCCTGTGTCCTAACTCACACCAAGTCCCATTCACCCATCACCCCCTGTGCTCACTGCCCCGTGTCCTAACTCACACCCAGTCCCGTTCACCCATCACCCCCTGTGCTCACTGCCCCGTGTCCTAACTCACACCCAGTCCCGTTCACCCATCACCACTGTGCTCACTGCCCCGTGTCCTAACTCGCACCAAGTCCCATTCACCCATCACCACTGTGCTCACTGCCCCGTGTCCTAACTCACACCAAGTCCCATTCACCCATCACCACTGTGCTCACTGCCCCGTGTCCTAACTCACACCAAGTCCCATTCACCCATCACCCCTGTGCTCACTGCCCCGTGTCCTAACTCACACCAAGTCCCATTCACCCATCACCACTGTGCTCGCTGCCCCGTGTCCTAACTCACACCAAGTCCCATTCACCCATCACCACTGTGCTCGCTGCCCCGTGTCCTAACTCGCACCGTCCCGTTCACCCATCACCACTGTGCTCACTGCCCCGTGTCCTAACTCGCACCAAGTCCCCTTCACCCATCACCACTGTGCTCGCTGCCCCGTGTCCTAACTCGCACCCAGTCCCATTCACCCATCACCCACTGTGCTCACTGCCCCGTGTCCTAACTCGCACCCAGTCCCATTCACCCATCACCACTGTGCTCACTGCCCCGTGTCCTAACTCGCACCCAGTCCCGTTCACCCATCACCACTGTGCTCACTGCCCCGTGTCCTAACTCGCACCAAGTCCCCTTCACCCATCACCACTGTGCTCGCTGCCCCGTGTCCTAACTCGCACCAAGTCCCATTCACCCATCACCACTGTGCTCGCTGCGCCGTGTCCTAACTCGCACCAAGTCCCATTCACCCATCACCACTGTGCTCGCTGCCCCGTGTCCTAACTCGCACCCAGTCCCATTCACCCATCACCCACTGTGCTCACTGCCCCGTGTCCTAACTCGCACCCAGTCCCATTCACCCATCACCCCCTGTGCTCACTGCCCCGTGTCCTAACTCGCACCAAGTCCCATTCACCCATCACCACTGTGCTCGCTGCCCCGTGTCCTAACTCACACCCAGTCCCGTTCACCCATCACCCCCTGTGCTCACTGCCCCGTGTCCTAACTCGCACCAAGTCCCGTTCACCCATCACCCCCTGTGCTCACTGCCCCGTGTCCTAACTCGCACCAAGTCCCGTTCACCCCTCACCCCCTGTGCTCACTGCCCCGTGTCCTAACTCGCACCAAGTCCCGTTCACCCATCACCCCCTGTGCTCACTGCCCCGTGTCCTAACTCGCACCAAGTCCCATTCACCCATCACCACTGTGCTCACTGCCCCGTGTCCTAACTCGCACCAAGTCCCATTCACCCATCACCCCCTGTGCTCACTGCCCCGTGTCCTAACTCGCACCAAGTCCCGTTCACCCATCACCCCGTGCTCACTGCCCCGTGTCCTAACTCGCACCAAGTCCCGTTCACCCATCACCCCCTGTGCTCACTGCCCCGTGTCCTAACTCACACCCAGTCCCGTTCACCCATCACCTCCTGTGCTCACTGCCCCGTGTCCAACTCACACCCAGTCCCGTTCACCCATCACCACTGTGCTCACTGCCCCGTGTCCTAACTCGCACCCAGTCCCGTTCACCCATCACCACTGTGCTCACTGCCCCGTGTCCTAACTCGCACCAAGTCCCGTTCACCCATCACCCCCTGTGCTCACTGCCCCGTGTCCTAACTCACACCCAGTCCCCTTCACCCATCACCCCCTGTGCTCACTGCCCCGTGTCCTAACTCGCACCAAGTCCCATTCACCCATCACCCGCTGTGCTCACTGCCCCGTGTCCTAACTCGCACCAAGTCCCATTCACCCATCACCCCCTGTGCTCACTGCCCCGTGTCCTAACTCACACCCAGTCCCATTCACCCATCACCACTGTGCTCACTGCCCCGTGTCCTAACTCGCACCCAGTCCCGTTCACCCATCACCACTGTGCTCACTGCCCCGTGTCCTAACTCGCACCCAGTCCCATTCACCCATCACCACTGTGCTCACTGCCCCGTGTCCTAACTCGCACCAAGTCCCATTCACCCATCACCCCCTGTGCTCACTGCCCCGTGTCCTAACTCACACCCAGTCCCATTCACCCATCACCACTGTGCTCGCTGCTCCGTGTCCTAACTCACACTGAGTCCCGTTCACCCATCACCTCCCTGTGCTCACTGCCCCGTGTCCGAACTCGCAGCAAGTCCCGTTCACCCATCACCCGCTGTGCTCACTGCCCCGTGTCCTAACTCACACCAAGTCCCATTCACCCATCACCCCCTGTGCTCACTGCCCCGTGTCCTAACTCGCACCAAGTCCCCTTCACCCATCACCCACTGTGCTCACTGCCCCGTGTCCTAACTCGCAGCAAGTCCCGTTCACCCATCACCCGCTGTGCTCACTGCCCCGTGTCCTAACTCACACCAAGTCCCATTCACCCATCACCCCCTGTGCTCACTGCCCCGTGTCCTAACTCACACCCAGTCCCATTCACCCATCACCACTGTGCTCACTGCCCCGTGTCCTAACTCGCACCAAGTCCCGTTCACCCATCACCCCCTGTGCTCACTGCCCCGTGTCCTAACTCACACCAAGTCCCATTCACCCATCACCACTGTGCTCACTGCCCCGTGTCCTAACTCACACCCAGTCCCATTCACCCATCACCACTGTGCTCACTGCCCCGTGTCCTAACTCGCACCAAGTCCCATTCACCCATCACCCCCTGTGCTCACTGCCCCGTGTCCTAACTCGCACCAAGTCCCATTCACCCATCACCCCCTGTGCTCGCTGCCCCGTGTCCTAACTCACACCCAGTCCCATTCACCCATCACCACTGTGCTCACTGCCCCGTGTCCTAACTCGCACCAAGTCCCCTTCACCCATCACCGCTGTGCTCGCCGCCCCGTGTCCTAACTCACACCCAGTCCCATTCACCCATCACCACTGTGCTCACTGCCCCGTGTCCTAACTCACACCCAGTCCCGTTCACCCATCACCCCCTGTGCTCACTGCCCCGTGTCCTAACTCACACCCAGTCCCATTCACCCATCACCACTGTGCTCACTGCCCCGTGTCCTAACTCACACCCAGTCCCGTTCACCCATCACCACTGTGCTCGCTGCCCCGTGTCCTAACTCACACCAAGTCCCATTCACCCATCACCCCCTGTGCTCACTGCCCCGTGTCCTAACTCACACCAAGTCCCGTTCACCCATCACCCCTGTGCCCACTGCCCCGTGTCCTAACTCACACCCAGTCCCATTCACCCATCACCACTGTGCTCACTGCCCCGTGTCCTAACTCACACCCAGTCCCGTTCACCCATCACCACTGTGCTCACTGCCCCGTGTCCTAACTCACACCAAGTCCCATTCACCCATCACCCCCTGTGCTCACTGCCCCGTGTCCTAACTCGCACCAAGTCCCATTCACCCATCACCACTGCGCTCACTGCCCCGTGTCCTAACTCACACCAAGTCCCGTTCACCCATCACCCCCTGTGCTCACTGCCCTGTGTCCTAACTCGCACCAAGTCCCCTTCACCCATCACCCCTGTGCTCGCCGCCCCGTGTCCTAACTCGCACCAAGTCCCCTTCACCCATCACCCCTGTGCTCACTGCCCCGTGTCCTAACTCGCACCAAGTCCCGTTCACCCATCACCCCCGTGCTCACTGCCCCGTGTCCTAACTCGCACCAAGTCCCATTCACCCATCACCCCCTGTGCTCACTGCCCCGTGTCCTAACTCGCACCAAGTCCCATTCACCCATCACCCCCTGTGCTCACTGCCCCGTGTCCTAACTCGCACCAAGTCCCATTCACCCATCACCCACTGTGCTCACTGCCCCGTGTCCTAACTCGCACCAAGTCCCATTCACCCATCACCCCCTGTGCTCACTGCCCCGTGTCCTAACTCGCACCAAGTCCCCTTCACCCATCACCACTGTGCTCACTGCCCCGTGTCCTAACTCACACCCAGTCCCGTTCACCCATCACCACTGCGCTCACTGCCCCGTGTCCTAACTCGCACCAAGTCCCGTTCACCCATCACCCCCTGTGCTCACTGCCCCGTGTCCTAACTCACACCCAGTCCCGTTCACCCATCACCCACTGTGCTCACTGCCCCGTGTCCTAACTCGCACCAAGTCCCGTTCACCCATCACCCCCTGTGCTCACTGCCCCGTGTCCTAACTCACACCCAGTCCCGTTCACCCATCACCCCCTGTGCTCACTGCCCCGTGTACTAACTCGCACCAAGTCCCATTCACCCATCACCCACTGTGCTCACTGCCCCGTGTCCTAACTCGCACCCAGTCCCGTTCACCCATCACCACTGTGCTCACTGCCCCGTGTCCTAACTCGCACCAAGTCCCATTCACCCATCACCCACTGTGCTCACTGCCCCGTGTCCTAACTCACACCAAGTCCCCTTCACCCATCACCACTGTGCTCACTGCCCCGTGTCCTAACTCACACCCAGTCCCGTTCACCCATCACCACTGTGCTCACTGCCCCGTGTCCTAACTCGCACCAAGTCCCATTCACCCATCACCACTGTGCTCACTGCCCCGTGTCCTAACTCACACCCAGTCCCGTTCACCCATCACCACTGTGCTCACTGCCCCGTGTCCTAACTCGCACCCAGTCCCGTTCACCCATCACCACTGTGCTCACTGCCCCGTGTCCTAACTCGCACCAAGTCCCATTCACCCATCACCCACTGTGCTCACTGCCCCGTGTCCTAACTCACACCAAGTCCCCTTCACCCATCACCACTGTGCTCACTGCCCCGTGTCCTAACTCACACCCAGTCCCGTTCACCCATCACCACTGTGCTCACTGCCCTGTGTCCTAACTCGCACCAAGTCCCATTCACCCATCACCCACTGTGCTCACTGCCCCGTGTCCTAACTCGCACCCAGTCCCGTTCACCCATCACCACTGTGCTCACTGCCCCGTGTCCTAACTCGCACCAAGTCCCATTCACCCATCACCCACTGTGCTCACTGCCCCGTGTCCTAACTCGCACCAAGTCCCCTTCACCCATCACCACTGTGCTCACTGCCCCGTGTCCTAACTCACACCCAGTCCCGTTCACCCATCACCACTGCGCTCACTGCCCCGTGTCCTAACTCGCACCAAGTCCCGTTCACCCATCACCCCCTGTGCTCACTGCCCCGTGTCCTAACTCACACCCAGTCCCGTTCACCCATCACCCACTGTGCTCACTGCCCCGTGTCCTAACTCGCACCAAGTCCCGTTCACCCATCACCCCCTGTGCTCACTGCCCCGTGTCCTAACTCACACCCAGTCCCGTTCACCCATCACCCCCTGTGCTCACTGCCCCGTGTACTAACTCGCACCAAGTCCCATTCACCCATCACCCACTGTGCTCACTGCCCCGTGTCCTAACTCGCACCCAGTCCCGTTCACCCATCACCACTGTGCTCACTGCCCCGTGTCCTAACTCGCACCAAGTCCCATTCACCCATCACCCACTGTGCTCACTGCCCCGTGTCCTAACTCACACCAAGTCCCGTTCACCCATCACCCACTGTGCTCACTGCCCCGTGTCCTAACTCACACCCAGTCCCGTTCACCCATCACCCACTGTGCTCACTGCCCCGTGTCCTAACTCACACCAAGTCCCGTTCACCCATCACCCCCTGTGCTCACTGCCCCGTGTCCTAACTCACACCAAGTCCCCTTCACCCATCACCCCCTGTGCTCACTGCCCCGTGTCCTAACTCGCACCCAGTCCCATTCACCCATCACCCACTGTGCTCACTGCCCCGTGTCCTAACTCACACCAAGTCCCGTTCACCCATCACCCCCTGTGCTCACTGCGCCGTGTCCTAACTCGCACCAAGTCCCATTCACCCATCACCACTGTGCTCACTGCCCCGTGTCCTAACTCGCACCAAGTCCCATTCACCCATCACCCCCTGTGCTCGCTGCCCCGTGTCCTAACTCGCACCAAGTCCCATTCACCCATCACCCACTGTGCTCACTGCCCCGTGTCCTAACTCGCACCAAGTCCCATTCACCCATCACCCACTGTGCTCACTGCCCCGTGTCCTAACTCACACCAAGTCCCGTTCACCCATCACCCACTGTGCTCACTGCCCCGTGTCCTAACTCGCACCCAGTCCCGTTCACCCATCACCCACTGTGCTCACTGCCCCGTGTCCTAACTCACACCCAGTCCCGTTCACCCATCACCACCTGTGCTCACTGCCCTGTGTCCAAACTCACACCAAGTCCCCTTCACCCATCACCCCCTGTGCTCACTGCCCCATGTCCTAACTCGCACCAAGTCCCATTCACCCATCACCCCCTGTGCTCACTGCCCTGTGTCCTAACTCACACCAAGTCCCATTCACCCATCACCCCCTGTGCTCACTGCCCCGTGTCCTAACTCACACCCAGTCCCGTTCACCCATCACCCCCTGTGCTCACTGCCCCGTGTCCTAACTCACACCCAGTCCCGTTCACCCATCACCACTGTGCTCACTGCCCCGTGTCCTAACTCGCACCAAGTCCCATTCACCCATCACCACTGTGCTCACTGCCCCGTGTCCTAACTCACACCAAGTCCCATTCACCCATCACCACTGTGCTCACTGCCCCGTGTCCTAACTCACACCAAGTCCCATTCACCCATCACCCCTGTGCTCACTGCCCCGTGTCCTAACTCACACCAAGTCCCATTCACCCATCACCACTGTGCTCGCTGCCCCGTGTCCTAACTCACACCAAGTCCCATTCACCCATCACCACTGTGCTCGCTGCCCCGTGTCCTAACTCGCACCGTCCCGTTCACCCATCACCACTGTGCTCACTGCCCCGTGTCCTAACTCGCACCAAGTCCCCTTCACCCATCACCACTGTGCTCGCTGCCCCGTGTCCTAACTCGCACCCAGTCCCATTCACCCATCACCCACTGTGCTCACTGCCCCGTGTCCTAACTCGCACCCAGTCCCATTCACCCATCACCACTGTGCTCACTGCCCCGTGTCCTAACTCGCACCCAGTCCCGTTCACCCATCACCACTGTGCTCACTGCCCCGTGTCCTAACTCGCACCAAGTCCCCTTCACCCATCACCACTGTGCTCGCTGCCCCGTGTCCTAACTCGCACCAAGTCCCATTCACCCATCACCACTGTGCTCGCTGCGCCGTGTCCTAACTCGCACCAAGTCCCATTCACCCATCACCACTGTGCTCGCTGCCCCGTGTCCTAACTCGCACCCAGTCCCATTCACCCATCACCCACTGTGCTCACTGCCCCGTGTCCTAACTCGCACCCAGTCCCATTCACCCATCACCCCCTGTGCTCACTGCCCCGTGTCCTAACTCGCACCAAGTCCCATTCACCCATCACCACTGTGCTCGCTGCCCCGTGTCCTAACTCACACCCAGTCCCGTTCACCCATCACCCCCTGTGCTCACTGCCCCGTGTCCTAACTCGCACCAAGTCCCGTTCACCCATCACCCCCTGTGCTCACTGCCCCGTGTCCTAACTCGCACCAAGTCCCGTTCACCCCTCACCCCCTGTGCTCACTGCCCCGTGTCCTAACTCGCACCAAGTCCCGTTCACCCATCACCCCCTGTGCTCACTGCCCCGTGTCCTAACTCGCACCAAGTCCCATTCACCCATCACCACTGTGCTCACTGCCCCGTGTCCTAACTCGCACCAAGTCCCATTCACCCATCACCCCCTGACCCCCTGTGCTCACTGCCCCGTGTCCTAACTCACACCCAGTCCCGTTCACCCATCACCTCCTGTGCTCACTGCCCCGTGTCCAACTCACACCCAGTCCCGTTCACCCATCACCACTGTGCTCACTGCCCCGTGTCCTAACTCGCACCCAGTCCCGTTCACCCATCACCACTGTGCTCACTGCCCCGTGTCCTAACTCGCACCAAGTCCCGTTCACCCATCACCCCCTGTGCTCACTGCCCCGTGTCCTAACTCACACCCAGTCCCCTTCACCCATCACCCCCTGTGCTCACTGCCCCGTGTCCTAACTCGCACCAAGTCCCATTCACCCATCACCCGCTGTGCTCACTGCCCCGTGTCCTAACTCGCACCAAGTCCCATTCACCCATCACCCCCTGTGCTCACTGCCCCGTGTCCTAACTCACACCCAGTCCCATTCACCCATCACCACTGTGCTCACTGCCCCGTGTCCTAACTCGCACCCAGTCCCGTTCACCCATCACCACTGTGCTCACTGCCCCGTGTCCTAACTCGCACCCAGTCCCATTCACCCATCACCACTGTGCTCACTGCCCCGTGTCCTAACTCGCACCAAGTCCCATTCACCCATCACCCCCTGTGCTCACTGCCCCGTGTCCTAACTCACACCCAGTCCCATTCACCCATCACCACTGTGCTCGCTGCTCCGTGTCCTAACTCACACTGAGTCCCGTTCACCCATCACCTCCCTGTGCTCACTGCCCCGTGTCCGAACTCGCAGCAAGTCCCGTTCACCCATCACCCGCTGTGCTCACTGCCCCGTGTCCTAACTCACACCAAGTCCCATTCACCCATCACCCCCTGTGCTCACTGCCCCGTGTCCTAACTCGCACCAAGTCCCCTTCACCCATCACCCCCTGTGCTCACTGCCCCGTGTCCTAACTCGCAGCAAGTCCCGTTCACCCATCACCCGCTGTGCTCACTGCCCCGTGTCCTAACTCACACCAAGTCCCATTCACCCATCACCCCCTGTGCTCACTGCCCCGTGTCCTAACTCACACCCAGTCCCATTCACCCATCACCACTGTGCTCACTGCCCCGTGTCCTAACTCGCACCAAGTCCCGTTCACCCATCACCCCCTGTGCTCACTGCCCCGTGTCCTAACTCACACCAAGTCCCATTCACCCATCACCACTGTGCTCACTGCCACTCGCACCAAGTCCCGTTCACCCATCACCCCCTGTGCTCACTGCCCCGTGTCCTAACTCACACCAAGTCCCATTCACCCATCACCACTGTGCTCACTGCCCCGTGTCCTAACTCACACCCAGTCCCATTCACCCATCACCACTGTGCTCACTGCCCCGTGTCCTAACTCGCACCAAGTCCCATTCACCCATCACCCCCTGTGCTCACTGCCCCGTGTCCTAACTCGCACCAAGTCCCATTCACCCATCACCCCCTGTGCTCGCTGCCCCGTGTCCTAACTCACACCCAGTCCCATTCACCCATCACCACTGTGCTCACTGCCCCGTGTCCTAACTCGCACCAAGTCCCCTTCACCCATCACCCCTGTGCTCGCCGCCCCGTGTCCTAACTCACACCCAGTCCCATTCACCCATCACCACTGTGCTCACTGCCCCGTGTCCTAACTCACACCCAGTCCCGTTCACCCATCACCCCCTGTGCTCACTGCCCCGTGTCCTAACTCACACCCAGTCCCATTCACCCATCACCACTGTGCTCACTGCCCCGTGTCCTAACTCACACCCAGTCCCGTTCACCCATCACCACTGTGCTCGCTGCCCCGTGTCCTAACTCACACCAAGTCCCATTCACCCATCACCCCCTGTGCTCACTGCCCCGTGTCCTAACTCACACCAAGTCCCGTTCACCCATCACCCCTGTGCCCACTGCCCCGTGTCCTAACTCACACCCAGTCCCATTCACCCATCACCACTGTGCTCACTGCCCCGTGTCCTAACTCACACCCAGTCCCGTTCACCCATCACCACTGTGCTCACTGCCCCGTGTCCTAACTCACACCAAGTCCCATTCACCCATCACCCCCTGTGCTCACTGCCCCGTGTCCTAACTCGCACCAAGTCCCATTCACCCATCACCACTGCGCTCACTGCCCCCGTGTCCTAACTCACACCAAGTCCCGTTCACCCATCACCCCCTGTGCTCACTGCCCTGTGTCCTAACTCGCACCAAGTCCCCTTCACCCATCACCCCTGTGCTCGCCGCCCCGTGTCCTAACTCGCACCAAGTCCCCTTCACCCATCACCCCTGTGCTCACTGCCCCGTGTCCTAACTCGCACCAAGTCCCGTTCACCCATCACCCCCTGTGCTCACTGCCCGTGTCCTAACTCGCACCAAGTCCCATTCACCCATCACCCCCTGTGCTCACTGCCCCGTGTCCTAACTCGCACCAAGTCCCGTTCACCCATCACCCCTGTGCTCGCTGCCCCGTGTCCGAACTCACACCCAGTCCCGTTCACCCATCACCCACTGTGCTCACTGACCCGTGTCCTAACTCGCACCAAGTCCCCTTCACCCATCACCACTGTGCTCACTGCCCCGTGTCCTAACTCACACCCAGTCCCCTTCACCCATCACCACTGTGCTCACTGCCCGTGTCCTAACTCACACCCAGTCCCGTTCACCCATCACCACTGCGCTCACTGCCCCGTGTCCTAACTCGCACCAAGTCCCGTTCACCCATCACCCCCTGTGCTCACTGCCCCGTGTCCTAACTCACACCCAGTCCCGTTCACCCATCACCCACTGTGCTCACTGCCCCGTGTCCTAACTCGCACCAAGTCCCGTTCACCCATCACCCCCTGTGCTCACTGCCCCGTGTCCTAACTCACACCCAGTCCCGTTCACACCATCACCCCCTGTGCTCACTGCCCCGTGTACTAACTCGCACCAAGTCCATTCACCCATCACCCACTGTGCTCACTGCCCCGTGTCCGAACTCGCACCAAGTCCCGTTCACCCATCGCCCACTGTGCTCACTGCCCCGTGTCCTAACTCACACCCAGTCCCGTTCACCCATCACCCCGTGCTCACTGCCCCGTGTCCTAACTCGCACCCAGTCCCGTTCACACCATCACCACTGTGCTCACTGCCCCGTGTCCTAACTCGCACCAAGTCCCATTCACCCATCACCCACTGTGCTCACTGCCCCGTGTCCTAACTCACACCAAGTCCCGTTCACCCATCACCCACTGTGCTCACTGCCCCGTGTCCTAACTCACACCCAGTCCCATTCACCCATCACCCCCTGTGCTCACTGCCCCGTGTCCTAACTCACACCAAGTCCCCTTCACCCATCACCCCCTGTGCTCACTGCCCCGTGTCCTAACTCGCACCCAGTCCCATTCACCCATCACCCACTGTGCTCACTGCCCCGTGTCCTAACTCACACCAAGTCCCGTTCACCCATCACCCCCTGTGCTCACTGCGCCGTGTCCTAACTCGCACCAAGTCCCATTCACCCATCACCACTGTGCTCACTGCCCCGTGTCCTAACTCGCACCAAGTCCCATTCACCCATCACCCACTGTGCTCACTGCCCCGTGTCCTAACTCGCACCAAGTCCCATTCACCCATCACCCACTGTGCTCACTGCCCCGTGTCCTAACTCACACCAAGTCCCGTTCACCCCATCACCCACTGTGCTCACTGCCCCGTGTCCTAACTCGCACCCAGTCCCGTTCACCCATCACCACTGTGCTCACTGCCCCGTGTCCTAACTCACACCCAGTCCCATTCACCCATCACCACTGTGCTCACTGCCCCGTGTCCTAACTCGCACCAAGTCCCATTCACCCATCACCCACTGTGCTCACTGCCCCGTGTCCTAACTCACACCCAGTCCCGTTCACCCATCACCCCCTGTGCTCACTGCCCCGTGTCCTAACTCGCACCAAGTCCCCTTCACCCATCACCACTGTGCTCACTGCCCCGTGTCCTAACTCGCACCCACTCCCATTCACCCATCACCCCCTGTGCTCACTGCCCCGTGTCCTAACTCACACCCAGTCCCATTCACCCATCACCCCCTGTGCTCACTGCCCCGTGTCCTAACTCACACCCAGTCCCGTTCACCCATCACCACTGTGCTCACTGCCCCGTGTCCTAACTCGCACCCAGTCCCGTTCACCCATCACCCCCTGTGCTCACTGCCCCGTGTCCTAACTCACACCCAGTCCCGTTCACCCATCACCCCCTGTGCTCACTGCCCCGTGTCCTAACTCACACCCAGTCCCGTTCACCCATCACCCCCTGTGCTCACTGCCCCGTGTCCTAACTCACACCCAGTCCCGTTCACCCATCACTCCCTGTGCTCACTGCCCCGTGTCCTAACTCACACCCAGTCCCGTTCACCCATCACCCCCTGTGCTCACTGCCCCGTGTCCTAACTCACACCCAGTCCCATTCACCCATCACCCCCTGTGCTCACTGCCCCGTGTCCTGACTCACACCCAGTCCCGTTCACCCATCACCACTGTGCTCACTGCCCCGTGTCCTAACTCACACCCAGTCCCATTCACCCATCACCCCCTGTGCTCACTGCCCTGTGTCCTAACTCACACCCAGTCCCATTCACCCATCACCCCCTGTGCTCACTGCCCCGTGTCCTAACTCACACCCAGTCCCGTTCACCCATCACCACTGTGTTCACTGCCCCGTGTCCTAACTCGCACCAAGTCCCATTCACCCATCACCACTGTGCTCACTGCCCCGTGTCCTAACTCACACCCAGTCCCATTCACCCATCACCACTGTGCTCACTGCCCCGTGTCCTAACTCACACCCAGTCCCGTTCACCCATCACCACTGTGCTTGCTGACCCGTGTCCTAACTCGCACCAAGTCCCATTCACCCATCACCACTGTGCTCACTGCCCCGTGTCCTAACTCGCACCAAGTCCCGTTCACCCATCACCACTGTGCTCACTGCCCCGTGTCCTAACTCGCACCAAGTCCCATTCACCCATCACCACTGTGCTCACTGCCCCGTGTCCTAACTCGCACCAAGTCCCATTCACCCATCACCCCGTGCTCACTGCCCCATGTCCTAACTCACACCCAGTCCCGTTCACCCATCACCCCCTGTGCTCACAGCCCCATGTCCTAACTTGCACCAAGTCCCATTCACCCATCACCCTCTGTGCTCACTGCCCCGTGTCCGAACTCACACCCAGTCCCGTTCACCCATCACCCCCTGTGCTCACTGCCCCGTGTCCTAACTCACACCAAGTCCCCTTCACCCATCACCACTGTGCTCACTGCCCTGTGTCCTAACTCGCACCAAGTCCCATTCACCCATCACCACTGTGCTCACTGCCCCGTGTCCTAACTCACACCCAGTCCCGTTCACCCATCACCCCCTGTGCTCAGTGCCCCGTGTCCAAACTCACACCCAGTCCCGTTCACCCATCACCACTGTGCTCACTGCCCCGTGTCCTAACTCGCACCAAGTCCCATTCACCCATCACCACTGTGCTCACTGCCCCGTGTCCTAACTCACACCAAGTCCCATTCACCCATCACCACTGTGCTCACTGCCCCGTGTCCTAACTCACACCAAGTCCCATTCACCCATCACCACTGTGCTCACTGCCCCGTGTCCTAACTCACACCCAGTCCCGTTCACCCATCACCCCCTGTGCTCACTGCCCCGTGTCCAAACTCACACCCAGTCCCGTTCACCCATCACCACTGTGCTCACTGCCCCGTGTCCTAACTCGCACCAAGTCCCATTCACCCATCACCCCCTGTGCTCACTGCCCCGTGTCCTAACTCACACCAAGTCCCGTTCACCCATCACCCCCTGTGCTCACTGCCCCGTGTCCTAACTCGCACCAAGTCCCATTCACCCATCACCACTGTGCTCACTGCCCCGTGTCCTAACTCACACCAAGTCCCATTCACCCATCACCCCCTGTGCTCACTGCCCCGTGTCCTAACTCACACCAAGTCCCCTTCACCCATCACCCCCTGTGCTCACTGCCCCGTGTCCTAACTCGCACCAAGTCCCATTCACCCATCACCACTGTGCTCGCTGCCCCGTGTCCTAACTCGCACCAAGTCCCCTTCACCCATCACCCCGTGCTCACTGCCCCGTGTCCTAACTCGCACCAAGTCCCATTCACCCATCACCACTGTGCTCGCTGCCCCGTGTCCTAACTCGCACCAAGTCCCCTTCACCCATCACCCCCTGTGCTCGCTGCCCCGTGTCCTAACTCGCACCAAGTCCCATTCACCCATCACCACTGTGCTCACTGCCCCGTGTTCTAACTCGCACCAAGTCCCATTCACCCATCACCACTGTGCTCACTGCCCCGTGTCCTAACTCGCACCAAGTCCCATTCACCCATCACCCACTGTGCTCACTGCCCCGTGTCCTAACTCGCACCAAGTCCCATTCACCCATCACCCACTGTGCTCACTGCCCCGTGTCCTAACTCACACCAAGTCCCGTTCACCCATCACCCACTGTGCTCACTGCCCCGTGTCCTAACTCGCACCCAGTCCCGTTCACCCATCACCACTGTGCTCACTGCCCCGTGTCCTAACTCACACCCAGTCCCATTCACCCATCACCACTGTGCTCACTGCCCCGTGTCCTAACTCGCACCAAGTCCCATTCACCCATCACCCACTGTGCTCACTGCCCCGTGTCCTAACTCACACCCAGTCCCGTTCACCCATCACCCCCTGTGCTCACTGCCCCGTGTCCTAACTCGCACCAAGTCCCCTTCACCCATCACCACTGTGCTCACTGCCCCGTGTCCTAACTCGCACCCACTCCCATTCACCCATCACCCCCTGTGCTCACTGCCCCGTGTCCTAACTCACACCCAGTCCCATTCACCCATCACCCCCTGTGCTCACTGCCCCGTGTCCTAACTCACACCCAGTCCCGTTCACCCATCACCACTGTGCTCACTGCCCCGTGTCCTAACTCGCACCCAGTCCCGTTCACCCATCACCCCCTGTGCTCACTGTCCCGTGTCCTAACTCACACCCAGTCCCGTTCACCCATCACCCCCTGTGCTCACTGCCCCGTGTCCTAACTCACACCCAGTCCCGTTCACCCATCACCCCCTGTGCTCACTGCCCCGTGTCCTAACTCACACCCAGTCCCGTTCACCCATCACTCCCTGTGCTCACTGCCCCGTGTCCTAACTCACACCCAGTCCCGTTCACCCATCACCCCGTGCTCACTGCCCCGTGTCCTAACTCACACCCAGTCCCATTCACCCATCACCCCCTGTGCTCACTGCCCCGTGTCCTGACTCACACCCAGTCCCGTTCACCCATCACCACTGTGCTCACTGCCCCGTGTCCTAACTCACACCCAGTCCCATTCACCCATCACCCCCTGTGCTCACTGCCCTGTGTCCTAACTCACACCCAGTCCCATTCACCCATCACCCCCTGTGCTCACTGCCCCGTGTCCTAACTCACACCCAGTCCCGTTCACCCATCACCACTGTGTTCACTGCCCCGTGTCCTAACTCGCACCAAGTCCCATTCACCCATCACCACTGTGCTCACTGCCCCGTGTCCTAACTCACACCCAGTCCCATTCACCCATCACCACTGTGCTCACTGCCCCGTGTCCTAACTCACACCCAGTCCCGTTCACCCATCACCACTGTGCTTGCTGACCCGTGTCCTAACTCGCACCAAGTCCCATTCACCCATCACCACTGTGCTCACTGCCCCGTGTCCTAACTCGCACCAAGTCCCGTTCACCCATCACCACTGTGCTCACTGCCCCGTGTCCTAACTCGCACCAAGTCCCATTCACCCATCACCACTGTGCTCACTGCCCCGTGTCCTAACTCGCACCAAGTCCCATTCACCCATCACCCCGTGCTCACTGCCCCATGTCCTAACTCACACCCAGTCCCGTTCACCCATCACCCCCTGTGCTCACAGCCCCATGTCCTAACTTGCACCAAGTCCCATTCACCCATCACCCTCTGTGCTCACTGCCCCGTGTCCGAACTCACACCCAGTCCCGTTCACCCATCACCCCCTGTGCTCACTGCCCCGTGTCCTAACTCACACCAAGTCCCCTTCACCCATCACCACTGTGCTCACTGCCCTGTGTCCTAACTCGCACCAAGTCCCATTCACCCATCACCACTGTGCTCACTGCCCCGTGTCCTAACTCACACCCAGTCCCGTTCACCCATCACCCCCTGTGCTCAGTGCCCCGTGTCCAAACTCACACCCAGTCCCGTTCACCCATCACCACTGTGCTCACTGCCCCGTGTCCTAACTCGCACCAAGTCCCATTCACCCATCACCACTGTGCTCACTGCCCCGTGTCCTAACTCACACCAAGTCCCATTCACCCATCACCACTGTGCTCACTGCCCCGTGTCCTAACTCACACCAAGTCCCATTCACCCATCACCACTGTGCTCACTGCCCCGTGTCCTAACTCACACCCAGTCCCGTTCACCCATCACCCCCTGTGCTCACTGCCCCGTGTCCAAACTCACACCCAGTCCCGTTCACCCATCACCACTGTGCTCACTGCCCCGTGTCCTAACTCGCACCAAGTCCCATTCACCCATCACCCCCTGTGCTCACTGCCCCGTGTCCTAACTCACACCAAGTCCCGTTCACCCATCACCCCCTGTGCTCACTGCCCCGTGTCCTAACTCGCACCAAGTCCCATTCACCCATCACCACTGTGCTCACTGCCCCGTGTCCTAACTCACACCAAGTCCCATTCACCCATCACCCCCTGTGCTCACTGCCCCGTGTCCTAACTCACACCAAGTCCCCTTCACCCATCACCCACTGTGCTCACTGCCCCGTGTCCTAACTCTCACCAAGTCCCATTCACCCATCACCACTGTGCTCACTGCCCCGTGTCCTAACT
Source organism: Somniosus microcephalus (assembly GCF_052327205.1). NCBI lineage: Eukaryota > Metazoa > Chordata > Chondrichthyes > Squaliformes > Somniosidae > Somniosus > Somniosus microcephalus. The sequence continues at coordinate 74,573,726 of NC_141004.1, forward strand.
CGCACCAAGTCCCATTCACCCATCACCCCCTGTGCTCACTGCCCCGTGTCCTAACTCGCACCAAGTCCCATTCACCCATCACCACTGTGCTCGCTGCCCCGTGTCCTAACTCGCACCAAGTCCCCTTCACCCATCACCCCGTGCTCACTGCCCCGTGTCGTAACTCGCACCAAGTCCCATTCACCCATCACCACTGTGCTCGCTGCCCCGTGTCCTAACTCGCACCAAGTCCCCTTCACCCATCACCCCCTGTGCTCGCTGCCCCGTGTCCTAACTCGCACCAAGTCCCATTCACCCATCACCACTGTGCTCACTGCCCCGTGTCCTAACTCGCACCAAGTCCCATTCACCCATCACCACTGTGCTCGCTGCCCCGTGTCCTAACTCGCACCAAGTCCCATTCACCCATCACCCCCTGTGCTCACTGCCCCGTGTCCTAACTCACACCCAGTCCCATTCACCCATCACCCCTGTGCTCACTGCCCCGTGTCCTAACTCGCACCAAGTCCCATTCACCCATCACCCCGTGCTCACTGCCCCGTGTCCTAACTCGCACCAAGTCCCGTTCACCCATCATCACTGTGCTCGCTGCCCCGTGTCCTAACTCACACCCAGTCCCGTTCACCCATCACCACTGTGCTCACTGCCCCGTGTCCTAACTCACACCCAGTCCCGTTCACCCATCACCCCCTGTGCTCACTGCCCCGTGTCCTAACTTGCACCAAGTCCCATTCACCCATCGCCCACTGTGCAAGCTGCCCCGTGTCCTAACTCGCACCCAGTCCCGTTCACCCATCACCCCCTGTGCTCACTGCCCCGTGTCCTAACTCGCACCAAGTCCCCTTCACCCATCACCACTGTGCTCACTGCCCCGTGTCCTAACTCGCACCAAGTCCCGTTCACCCATCACCCCCTGTGCTCACTGCCCCGTGTCCTAACTCGCACCAAGTCCCATTCACCCATCACCACTGTGCTCACTGCCCCGTGTCCTAACTCGCACCAAGTCCCGTTCACCCATCACCACTGCGCTCACTGCCCCGTGTCCTAACTCACACCAAGTCCCATTCACCAATCACCACTGTGCTTGCTGCCCCGTGTCCTAACTCGCACCTAGTCCCATTCACCCATCACCCCCTGTGCTCACTGCCCCGTGTCCTAACTTGCACCAAGTCCCATTCACCCATCACCACTGTGCTCACTGCCCCGTGTCCTAACTTGCACCAAGTCCCATTCACCAATCACCACTGTGCTCACTGCCCCGTGTCCTAACTCACACCCAGTCCCATTCACCCATCACCACTGTGCTCACTGCCCCGTGTCCTAACTCACACCCAGTCCCGTTCACCCATCACCACTGTGCTCGCTGCCCCGTGTCCTAACTCGCACCAAGTCCCATTCACCCATCACCACTGTGCTCACTGCCCCGTGTCCTAACTCACACCCAGTCCCATTCACCCATCACCACTGTGCTCACTGCCCCGTGTCCTAACTTGCACCAAGTCCCATTCACCAATCACCACTGTGCTCACTGCCCCGTGTCCTAACTCGCACCAAGTCCCATTCACCCATCACCACTGTGCTCACTGCCCCGTGTCCTAACTCGCACCAAGTCCCATTCACCCATCACCACTGTGCTCACTGCCCCGTGTCCTAACTCACACCCAGTCCCGTTCACCCATCACCCCCTGTGCTCGCTGCCCCGTGTCCTAACTCACACCAAGTCCCATTCACCCATCACCCCCTGTGCTCGCTGCCCCGTGTCCTAACTCACACCAAGTCCCATTCACCCATCACCCCCTGTGCTCGCTGCCCCGTGTCCTAACTCGCACCAAGTCCCCTTCACCCATCACCCCTGTGCTCACTGCCCCGTGTCCTAACTCACACCCAGTCCCATTCACCCATCACCACTGTGCTCACTGCCCCGTGTCCTAACTCACACCAAGTCCCGTTCACCCATCACCCACTGTGCTCGCTGCCCCGTGTCCTAACTCACACCAAGTCCCATTCACCCATCACCCCTGTGCTCGCTGCCCCGTGTCCTAACTCGCACCAAGTCCCATTCACCCATCACCCCCTGTGCTCACTGCCCCGTGTCCTAACTCACACCAAGTCCCCTTCACCCATCACCCACTGTGCTCACTGCCCCGTGTCCTAACTCGCACCAAGTCCCATTCACCAATCACCACTGTGCTCACTGCCCCGTGTCCTAACTCGCACCAAGTCCCATTCACCAATCACCACTGTGCTCGCTGCCCCGTGTCCTAACTCGCACCAAGTCCCATTCACCCATCACCACTGTGCTCGCTGCCCCGTGTCCTAACTCGCACCAAGTCCCATTCACCCATCACCACTGTGCTCGCTGCCCCGTGTCCTAACTCACACCAAGTCCCATTCACCCATCACCACTGTGCTCGCTGCCCCGTGTCCTAACTCACACCCAGTCCCATTCACCCATCACCCCTGTGCTCACTGCCCCGTGTCCTAACTCGCACCAAGTCCCATTCACCCATCACCCCCTGTGCTCACTGCCCCGTGTCCTAACTCGCACCAAGTCCCGTTCACCCATCATCACTGTGCTCGCTGCCCCGTGTCCTAACTCACACCCAGTCCCGTTCACCCATCACCCCCTGTGCTCACTGCCCCGTGTCCTAACTCGCACCCAGTCCCGTTCACCCATCACCCCCTGTGCTCACTGCCCCGTGTCCTAACTTGCACCAAGTCCCATTCACCCATCGCCCACTGTGCAAGCTGCCCCGTGTCCTAACTCGCACCCAGTCCCGTTCACCCATCACCCACTGTGCTCACTGCCCCGTGTCCTAACTCCCACCCAGTCCCGTTCACCCATCACCCACTGTGCTCACTGCCCCGTGTCCTAACTCACACCCAGTCCCATTCACCCATCACCCCCTGTGCTCACTGCCCCGTGTCCTAACTCGCACCCAGTCCCGTTCACCCATCACCCACTGTGCTCACTGCACCGTGTCCTAACTCACACCCAGTCCCGTTCACCCATCACCCCCTGTGCTCACTGCCCCGTGTCCTAACTTGCACCAAGTCCCATTCACCCATCGCCCACTGTGCAAGCTGCCCCGTGTCCTAACTCGCACCCAGTCCCGTTCACCCATCACCCCCTGTGCTCACTGCCCCGTGTCCTAACTCACACCCAGTCCCATTCACCCATCACCACTGTGCTCACTGCCCCGTGTCCTAACTCGCACCAAGTCCCGTTCACCCATCACCCACTGTGCTCACTGCCCCGTGTCCTAACTCGCACCAAGTCCCATTCACCCATCACCACTGTGCTCACTGCCCCGTGTCCTAACTCGCACCAAGTCCCGTTCACCCATCACCACTGCGCTCACTGCCCCGTGTCCTAACTCACACCAAGTCCCATTCACCAATCACCACTGTGCTCGCTGCCCCGTGTCCTAACTCGCACCTAGTCCCATTCACCCATCACCCCCTGTGCTCACTGCCCCGTGTCCTAACTCGCACCAAGTCCCATTCACCCATCACGCCCTGTGCTCACTGTCCCGTGTCCTAACTCGCACCAAGTCCCATTCACCCATCACCACTGTGCTCACTGCCCCGTGTCCTAACTCGCACCAAGTCCCATTCACCCATCACCCCCTGTGCTCGCTGCCCCGTGTCCTAACTCGCACCAAGTCCCATTCACCCATCACCACTGTGCTCACTGCCCCGTGTCCTAACTCGCACCAAGTCCCCTTCACCCATCACCCCCTGTGCTCGCTGCCCCGTGTCCTAACTCACACCAAGTCCCATTCACCCATCACCCCCTGTGCTCGCTGCCCCGTGTCCTAACTCGCACCAAGTCCCCTTCACCCATCACCCCTGTGCTCACTGCCCCGTGTCCTAACTCACACCCAGTCCCATTCACCCATCACCACTGTGCTCACTGCCCCGTGTCCTAACTCACACCAAGTCCCGTTCACCCATCACCACTGTGCTCGCTGCCCCGTGTCCTAACTCACACCAAGTCCCATTCACCCATCACCCCTGTGCTCGCTGCCCCGTGTCCTAACTCGCACCAAGTCCCATTCACCCATCACCCCCTGTGCTCACTGCCCCGTGTCCTAACTCACACCAAGTCCCATTCACCCATCACCCCCTGTGCTCACTGCCCCGTGTCCTAACTCGCACCAAGTCCCATTCACCCATCACCACTGTGCTCACTGCCCCGTGTCCTAACTCACACCAAGTCCCATTCACCCATCACCCCCTGTGCTCACTGCCCCGTGTCCTAACTCACACCAAGTCCCATTCACCCATCACCACTGTGCTCGCTGCCCCGTGTCCTCACTCGCACCAAGTCCCATTCACCCATCGCCCACTGCCCCGTGTCCTAACTCGCAGCAAGTCCCGTTCACCCATCACCCCCTGTGCTCACTGCCCCGTGTCCAAACTCGCACCAAGTCCCATTCACCCATCACCCCCTGTGCTCGCTGCCCCGTGTCCTAACTCGCACCAAGTCCCGTTCACCCATCACCCACTGTGCTCACTGACCCGTGTCCTAACTCGCACCAAGTCCCATTCACCCATCACCCCCTGTGCTCACTGCCCCGTGTCCAAACTCGCACCAAGTCCCATTCACCCATCACCCCCTGTGCTCGCTGCCCCGTGTCCTAACTCGCACCAAGTCCCGTTCACCCATCACCCACTGTGCTCACTGACCCGTGTCCAAACTCGCACCAAGTCCCATTCACCCATCACTCCCTGTGCTCGCTGCCCCGTGTCCTAACTCGCACCAAGTCCCGTTCACCCATCACCCACTGTGCTCACTGCCCCGTGTCCTAACTCGCACCAAGTCCCGTTCACCCATCACCCACTGTGCTCACTGCCCCGTGTCCTAACTCGCACCAAGTCCCATTCACCCATCACCACTGTGCTCACTGCCCCGTGTCCTAACTCGCACCAAGTCCCGTTCACCCATCACCCACTGTGCTCACTGCCCCGTGTCCTAACTCGCACCAAGTCCCGTTCACCCATCACCCACTGTGCTCACTGCCCCGTGTCCTAACTCGCACCAAGTCCCATTCACCCATCACCACTGTGCTCACTGCCCCGTGTCCTAACTCACACCCAGTCCCGTTCACCCATCACCACTGTGCTCACTGCCCCGTGTCCTAACTCACACCCAGTCCCGTTCACCCATCACCCACTGTGCTCACTGCCCCGTGTCCTAACTCGCACCAAGTCCCATTCACCCATCACCACTGTGCTCACTGCACCGTGTCCTAACTTACACCAAGTCCCGTTCACCCATCACCCACTGTGCTCACTGCCCCGTGTCCTAACTCGCACCAAGTCCCGTTCACCCATCACCCCCTGTGCTCACTGACCCGTGTCCTAACTCGCACCAAGTCCCGTTCACCCATCACCCCCTGTGCTCACTGCCCCGTGTCCGAACTCGCACCAAGTCCCATTCACCCATCACCCCCTGTGCTCACTGCCCCGTGTCCTAACTCGCACCAAGTCCCATTCACCCATCACCACTGTGCTCACTGCCCCGTGTCCTAACTCGCACCCAGTCCAGTTCACCCATCACCCCCTGTGCTCACTGCCCCGTGTCCTAACTCACACCCAGTCCCATTCACCAATCACCACTGTGCTCACTGCCCCGTGTCCTAACTCGCACCAAGTCCCGTTCACCCATCACCCCCTGTGCTCACTGCCCCGTGTCCTAACTCACACCCAGTCCAGTTCACCCATCACCCCCTGTGCTCACTGCCCCGTGTCCTAACTCACACCCAGTCCCATTCACCAATCACCACTGTGCTCACTGCCCCGTGTCCTAACTCGCACCAAGTCCCGTTCACCCATCACCACTGTGCTCACTGCCCCGTGTCCTAACTCCCACCAAGTCCCCTTCACCCATCACCCACTGTGCTCACTGCCCCGTGTCCTAACTCCCACCAAGTCCCCTTCACCCATCACCCACTGTGCTCGCTGCCCCGTGTCCTAACTCGCACCAAGTCCCATTCACCCATCACCCGCTGTGCTCACTGCGCCGTGTCCTAACTCCCACCAAGTCCCCTTCACCCATCACCCACTGTGCTCGCTGCCCCGTGTCCTAACTCGCACCAAGTCCCATTCACCCATCACCACTGTGCTCACTGCCCCGTGTCCTAACTCACACCAAGTCCCATTCACCCATCACCCCCTGTGCTCACTGCCCCGTGTCCTAACTCGCACCAAGTCCCATTCACCCATCACCACTGTGCTCGCTGCCCCGTGTCCTAACTCACACCAAGTCCCATTCACCCATCACCCCCTGTGCTCACTGCCCCGTGTCCAAACTCGCACCAAGTCCCATTCACCCATCACCACTGTGCTCGCTGCCCCGTGTCCTAACTCACACCCAGTCCCGTTCACCCATCACCACTGCGCTCACTGCCCCGTGTCCAAACTCGCACCAAGTCCCATTCACCCATCACCACTGTGCTCGCTGCCCCGTGTCCTAACTCGCACCAAGTCCCGTTCACCCATCACCCACTGTGCTCACTGCCCCGTGTCCTAACTCACACCAAGTCCCATTCACCCATCACCCCCTGTGCTCGCTGCCCCGTGTCCTAACTCGCACCAAGTCCCATTCACCCATCACCCCCTGTGCTCACTGCCCCGTGTCCTAACTCGCACCCAGTCCCATTCACCCATCACCCCCTGTGCTCACTGCCCCGTGTCCTAACTCGCACCCAGTCCCGTTCACCCATCACCCACTGTGCTCACTGCCCCGTGTCCTAACTCACACCAAGTCCCCTTCACCCATCACCCACTGTGCTCACTGCCCCGTGTCCTAACTCACACCCAGTCCCGTTCACCCATCACCCCCTGTGCTCACTGCCCCGTGTCCTAACTCACACCAAGTCCCATTCACCCATCACCACTGTGCTCACTGCCCCGTGTCCTAACTCGCACCATGTCCCGTTCACCCATCACCACTGTGCTCACTGCCCCGTGTCCTAACTCACACCCAGTTCCGTTCACCCATCACCACTGTGCTCACTGCCCCGTGTCCTAACTCACACCAAGTCCCATTCACCCATCACCCCCTGTGCTCACTGCCCTGTGTCCTAACTGACACCCAGTCCCATTCACCCATCACCCCCTGTGCTCACTGCCCCGTGTCCTAACTCATACCCAGTCCCGTTCACCCATCACCCCCTGTGCTCACTGCCCCGTGTCCGAACTCACACCAAGTCCCGTTCACCCATCACCACTGTGCTCACTGCCCCGTGTCCTAACTCGCACCAAGTCCCATTCACCCATCACCACTGTGCTCACTGCCCCATGTCCTAACTCGCACCAAGTCCCATTCACCCATCACCCCCTGTGCTCACTGCCCTGTGTCCAAACTCACACCAAGTCCCCTTCACCCATCACCCCCTGTGCTCACTGCCCCATGTCCTAACTCGCACCAAGTCCCATTCACCCATCATCCCCTGTGCTCACTGCCCTGTGTCCTAACTCACACCAAGTCCCATTCACCCATCACCCCCTGTGCTCACTGCCCCGTGTCCTAACTCACACCCAGTCCCGTTCACCCATCACCCCCTGTGCTCACTGCCCCGTGTCCTAACTCACACCCAGTCCCGTTCACCCATCACCACTGTGCTCACTGCCCCGTGTCCTAACTCGCACCAAGTCCCATTCACCCATCACCCCTGTGCTCGCTGCCCCGTGTCCTAACTCACACCAAGTCCCATTCACCCATCACCACTGTGCTCACTGCCCCGTGTCCTAACTCACACCAAGTCCCATTCACCCATCACCCCTGTGCTCACTGCCCCGTGTCCTAACTCACACCAAGTCCCATTCACCCATCACCACTGTGCTCGCTGCCCCGTGTCCTAACTCACACCAAGTCCCATTCACCCATCACCACTGTGCTCGCTGCCCCGTGTCCTAACTCGCACCGTCCCGTTCACCCATCACCACTGTGCTCACTGCCCCGTGTCCTAACTCGCACCAAGTCCCCTTCACCCATCACCACTGTGCTCGCTGCCCCGTGTCCTAACTCGCACCCAGTCCCATTCACCCATCACCCACTGTGCTCACTGCCCCGTGTCCTAACTCGCACCCAGTCCCATTCACCCATCACCACTGTGCTCACTGCCCCGTGTCCTAACTCGCACCCAGTCCCGTTCACCCATCACCACTGTGCTCACTGCCCCGTGTCCTAACTCGCACCAAGTCCCCTTCACCCATCACCACTGTGCTCGCTGCCCCGTGTCCTAACTCGCACCAAGTCCCATTCACCCATCACCACTGTGCTCGCTGCGCCGTGTCCTAACTCGCACCAAGTCCCATTCACCCATCACCACTGTGCTCGCTGCCCCGTGTCCTAACTCGCACCCAGTCCCATTCACCCATCACCCACTGTGCTCACTGCCCCGTGTCCTAACTCGCACCCAGTCCCATTCACCCATCACCCCCTGTGCTCACTGCCCCGTGTCCTAACTCGCACCAAGTCCCATTCACCCATCACCACTGTGCTCGCTGCCCCGTGTCCTAACTCACACCCAGTCCCGTTCACCCATCACCCCCTGTGCTCACTGCCCCGTGTCCTAACTCGCACCAAGTCCCGTTCACCCATCACCCACTGTGCTCGCTGCCCCGTGTCCTAACTCGCACCAAGTCCCATTCACCCATCACCACTGTGCTCACTGCCCCGTGTCCTAACTCACACCAAGTCCCATTCACCCATCACCCCCTGTGCTCACTGCCCCGTGTCCTAACTCGCACCAAGTCCCATTCACCCATCACCACTGTGCTCGCTGCCCCGTGTCCTAACTCACACCAAGTCCCATTCACCCATCACCCCCTGTGCTCACTGCCCCGTGTCCAAACTCGCACCAAGTCCCATTCACCCATCACCACTGTGCTCGCTGCCCCGTGTCCTAACTCACACCCAGTCCCGTTCACCCATCACCACTGCGCTCACTGCCCCGTGTCCAAACTCGCACCAAGTCCCATTCACCCATCACCACTGTGCTCGCTGCCCCGTGTCCTAACTCGCACCAAGTCCCGTTCACCCATCACCCACTGTGCTCACTGCCCCGTGTCCTAACTCACACCAAGTCCCATTCACCCATCACCCCCTGTGCTCGCTGCCCCGTGTCCTAACTCGCACCAAGTCCCATTCACCCATCACCCCCTGTGCTCACTGCCCCGTGTCCTAACTCGCACCCAGTCCCATTCACCCATCACCCCCTGTGCTCACTGCCCCGTGTCCTAACTCGCACCCAGTCCCGTTCACCCATCACCCACTGTGCTCACTGCCCCGTGTCCTAACTCACACCAAGTCCCCTTCACCCATCACCCACTGTGCTCACTGCCCCGTGTCCTAACTCACACCCAGTCCCGTTCACCCATCACCCCCTGTGCTCACTGCCCCGTGTCCTAACTCACACCAAGTCCCATTCACCCATCACCACTGTGCTCACTGCCCCGTGTCCTAACTCGCACCATGTCCCGTTCACCCATCACCACTGTGCTCACTGCCCCGTGTCCTAACTCACACCCAGTTCCGTTCACCCATCACCACTGTGCTCACTGCCCCGTGTCCTAACTCACACCAAGTCCCATTCACCCATCACCCCCTGTGCTCACTGCCCCGTGTCCTAACTCGCACCAAGTCCCATTCACCCATCACCACTGTGCTCACTGCCCCGTGTCCTAACTCACACCCAGTCCCATTCACCCATCACCCCCTGTGCTCACTGCCCTGTGTCCTAACTGACACCCAGTCCCATTCACCCATCACCCCCTGTGCTCACTGCCCCGTGTCCTAACTCATACCCAGTCCCGTTCACCCATCACCCCCTGTGCTCACTGCCCCGTGTCCGAACTCACACCAAGTCCCGTTCACCCATCACCACTGTGCTCACTGCCCCGTGTCCTAACTCGCACCAAGTCCCATTCACCCATCACCACTGTGCTCACTGCCCCATGTCCTAACTCGCACCAAGTCCCATTCACCCATCACCCCCTGTGCTCACTGCCCTGTGTCCAAACTCACACCAAGTCCCCTTCACCCATCACCCCCTGTGCTCACTGCCCCATGTCCTAACTCGCACCAAGTCCCATTCACCCATCACCCCCTGTGCTCACTGCCCTGTGTCCTAACTCACACCAAGTCCCATTCACCCATCACCCCCTGTGCTCACTGCCCCGTGTCCTAACTCACACCCAGTCCCGTTCACCCATCACCCCCTGTGCTCACTGCCCCGTGTCCTAACTCACACCCAGTCCCGTTCACCCATCACCACTGTGCTCACTGCCCCGTGTCCTAACTCGCACCAAGTCCCATTCACCCATCACCCCTGTGCTCGCTGCCCCGTGTCCTAACTCACACCAAGTCCCATTCACCCATCACCACTGTGCTCACTGCCCCGTGTCCTAACTCACACCAAGTCCCATTCACCCATCACCCCTGTGCTCACTGCCCCGTGTCCTAACTCACACCAAGTCCCATTCACCCATCACCACTGTGCTCGCTGCCCCGTGTCCTAACTCACACCAAGTCCCATTCACCCATCACCACTGTGCTCGCTGCCCCGTGTCCTAACTCGCACCGTCCCGTTCACCCATCACCACTGTGCTCACTGCCCCGTGTCCTAACTCGCACCAAGTCCCCTTCACCCATCACCACTGTGCTCGCTGCCCCGTGTCCTAACTCGCACCCAGTCCCATTCACCCATCACCCACTGTGCTCACTGCCCCGTGTCCTAACTCGCACCCAGTCCCATTCACCCATCACCACTGTGCTCACTGCCCCGTGTCCTAACTCGCACCCAGTCCCGTTCACCCATCACCACTGTGCTCACTGCCCCGTGTCCTAACTCGCACCAAGTCCCCTTCACCCATCACCACTGTGCTCGCTGCCCCGTGTCCTAACTCGCACCAAGTCCCATTCACCCATCACCACTGTGCTCGCTGCGCCGTGTCCTAACTCGCACCAAGTCCCATTCACCCATCACCACTGTGCTCGCTGCCCCGTGTCCTAACTCGCACCCAGTCCCATTCACCCATCACCCACTGTGCTCACTGCCCCGTGTCCTAACTCGCACCCAGTCCCATTCACCCATCACCCCCTGTGCTCACTGCCCCGTGTCCTAACTCGCACCAAGTCCCATTCACCCATCACCACTGTGCTCGCTGCCCCGTGTCCTAACTCACACCCAGTCCCGTTCACCCATCACCCCCTGTGCTCACTGCCCCGTGTCCTAACTCGCACCAAGTCCCGTTCACCCATCACCCCCTGTGCTCACTGCCCCGTGTCCTAACTCGCACCAAGTCCCGTTCACCCCTCACCCCCTGTGCTCACTGCCCCGTGTCCTAACTCGCACCAAGTCCCGTTCACCCATCACCCCCTGTGCTCACTGCCCCGTGTCCTAACTCGCACCAAGTCCCATTCACCCATCACCACTGTGCTCACTGCCCCGTGTCCTAACTCGCACCAAGTCCCATTCACCCATCACCCCCTGTGCTCACTGCCCCGTGTCCTAACTCGCACCAAGTCCCGTTCACCCATCACCCCGTGCTCACTGCCCCGTGTCCTAACTCGCACCAAGTCCCGTTCACCCATCACCCCCTGTGCTCACTGCCCCGTGTCCTAACTCACACCCAGTCCCGTTCACCCATCACCTCCTGTGCTCACTGCCCCGTGTCCAACTCACACCCAGTCCCGTTCACCCATCACCACTGTGCTCACTGCCCCGTGTCCTAACTCGCACCCAGTCCCGTTCACCCATCACCACTGTGCTCACTGCCCCGTGTCCTAACTCGCACCAAGTCCCGTTCACCCATCACCCCCTGTGCTCACTGCCCCGTGTCCTAACTCACACCCAGTCCCCTTCACCCATCACCCCCTGTGCTCACTGCCCCGTGTCCTAACTCGCACCAAGTCCCATTCACCCATCACCCGCTGTGCTCACTGCCCCGTGTCCTAACTCGCACCAAGTCCCATTCACCCATCACCCCCTGTGCTCACTGCCCCGTGTCCTAACTCACACCCAGTCCCATTCACCCATCACCACTGTGCTCACTGCCCCGTGTCCTAACTCGCACCCAGTCCCGTTCACCCATCACCACTGTGCTCACTGCCCCGTGTCCTAACTCGCACCCAGTCCCATTCACCCATCACCACTGTGCTCACTGCCCCGTGTCCTAACTCGCACCAAGTCCCATTCACCCATCACCCCCTGTGCTCACTGCCCCGTGTCCTAACTCACACCCAGTCCCATTCACCCATCACCACTGTGCTCGCTGCTCCGTGTCCTAACTCACACTGAGTCCCGTTCACCCATCACCTCCCTGTGCTCACTGCCCCGTGTCCGAACTCGCAGCAAGTCCCGTTCACCCATCACCCGCTGTGCTCACTGCCCCGTGTCCTAACTCACACCAAGTCCCATTCACCCATCACCCCCTGTGCTCACTGCCCCGTGTCCTAACTCGCACCAAGTCCCCTTCACCCATCACCCCCTGTGCTCACTGCCCCGTGTCCTAACTCGCAGCAAGTCCCGTTCACCCATCACCCGCTGTGCTCACTGCCCCGTGTCCTAACTCACACCAAGTCCCATTCACCCATCACCCCCTGTGCTCACTGACCCGTGTCCTAACTCACACCCAGTCCCATTCACCCATCACCACTGTGCTCACTGCCCCGTGTCCTAACTCGCACCAAGTCCCGTTCACCCATCACCCCCTGTGCTCACTGCCCCGTGTCCTAACTCACACCAAGTCCCATTCACCCATCACCACTGTGCTCACTGCCCCGTGTCCTAACTCACACCCAGTCCCATTCACCCATCACCACTGTGCTCACTGCCCCGTGTCCTAACTCGCACCAAGTCCCATTCACCCATCACCCCCTGTGCTCACTGCCCCGTGTCCTAACTCGCACCAAGTCCCATTCACCCATCACCCCCTGTGCTCGCTGCCCCGTGTCCTAACTCACACCCAGTCCCATTCACCCATCACCACTGTGCTCACTGCCCCGTGTCCTAACTCGCACCAAGTCCCCTTCACCCATCACCCCTGTGCTCGCCGCCCCGTGTCCTAACTCACACCCAGTCCCATTCACCCATCACCACTGTGCTCACTGCCCCGTGTCCTAACTCACACCCAGTCCCGTTCACCCATCACCCCCTGTGCTCACTGCCCCGTGTCCTAACTCACACCCAGTCCCATTCACCCATCACCACTGTGCTCACTGCCCCGTGTCCTAACTCACACCCAGTCCCGTTCACCCATCACCACTGTGCTCGCTGCCCCGTGTCCTAACTCACACCAAGTCCCATTCACCCATCACCCCCTGTGCTCACTGCCCCGTGTCCTAACTCACACCAAGTCCCATTCACCCATCACCACTGTGCTCACTGCCCCGTGTCCTAACTCACACCCAGTCCCGTTCACCCATCACCACTGTGCTCACTGCCCCGTGTCCTAACTCACACCAAGTCCCATTCACCCATCACCCCCTGTGCTCACTGCCCCGTGTCCTAACTCGCACCAAGTCCCATTCACCCATCACCACTGCGCTCACTGCCCCGTGTCCTAACTCACACCAAGTCCAGTTCACCCATCACCCCCTGTGCTCACTGCCCCGTGTCCTAACTCACACCCAGTCCCGTTCACCCATCACCCCCTGTGCTCACTGCCCTGTGTCCTAACTCGCACCAAGTCCCCTTCACCCATCACCCCTGTGCTCGCCGCCCCGTGTCCTAACTCGCACCAAGTCCCATTCACCCATCACCCACTGTGCTCACTGCCCCGTGTCCTAACTCACACCAAGTCCCCTTCACCCATCACCCCCTGTGCTCACTGCCCCGTGTCCTAACTCGCACCCAGTCCCATTCACCCATCACCCACTGTGCTCACTGCCACGTGTCCTAACTCGCACCAAGTCCCATTCACCCATCACCCACTGTGCTCACTGCCCCGTGTCCTAACTCGCACCAAGTCCCATTCACCCATCACCCACTGTGCTCACTGCCCCGTGTCCTAACTCACACCAAGTCCCGTTCACCCATCACCCACTGTGCTCACTGCCCCGTGTCCTAACTCACACCCAGTCCCATTCACCCATCACCCCCTGTGCTCACTGCCCCGTGTCCTAACTCACACCAAGTCCCATTCACCCATCACCCCCTGTGCTCACTGCCCCGTGTCCTAACTCGCACCAAGTCCCATTCACCCATCACCCACTGTGCTCACTGCCCCGTGTCCTAACTCACACCCAGTCCCGTTCACCCATCACCCACTGTGCTCACTGACCCGTGTCCTAACTCGCACCAAGTCCCCTTCACCCATCACCACTGTGCTCACTGCCCCGTGTCCTAACTCACACCCAGTCCCGTTCACCCATCACCACTGCGCTCACTGCCCCGTGTCCTAACTCGCACCAAGTCCCGTTCACCCATCACCCCCTGTGCTCACTGCCCCGTGTCCTAACTCACACCCAGTCCCGTTCACCCATCACCCACTGTGCTCACTGCCCCGTGTCCTAACTCGCACCAAGTCCCCTTCACCCATCACCCCTGTGCTCACTGCCCCGTGTCCTAACTCACACCAAGTCCCGTTCACCCATCACCCCCTGTGCTCACTGCCCCGTGTCCTAACTCGCACCAAGTCCCCTTCACCCATCACCACTGTGCTCACTGCCCCGTGTCCTAACTCGCACCCACTCCCATTCACCCATCACCCCCTGTGCTCACTGCCCCGTGTCCTAACTCACACCCAGTCCCATTCACCCATCACCCCCTGTGCTCACTGCCCCGTGTCCTAACTCACACCCAGTCCCGTTCACCCATCACCACTGTGCTCACTGCCCCGTGTCCTAACTCGCACCCAGTCCCGTTCACCCATCACCCCCTGTGCTCACTGCCCCGTGTCCTAACTCACACCCAGTCCCGTTCACCCATCACCCCCTGTGCTCACTGCCCCGTGTCCTAACTCACACCCAGTCCCGTTCACCCATCACCCCCTGTGCTCACTGCCCCGTGTCCTAACTCACACCCAGTCCCGTTCACCCATCACTCCCTGTGCTCACTGCCCCGTGTCCTAACTCACACCCAGTCCCGTTCACCCATCACCCCCTGTGCTCACTGCCCCGTGTCCTAACTCACACCCAGTCCCATTCACCCATCACCCCCTGTGCTCACTGCCCCGTGTCCTGACTCACACCCAGTCCCGTTCACCCATCACCACTGTGCTCACTGCCCCGTGTCCTAACTCACACCCAGTCCCATTCACCCATCACCCCCTGTGCTCACTGCCCTGTGTCCTAACTCACACCCAGTCCCATTCACCCATCACCCCCTGTGCTCACTGCCCCGTGTCCTAACTCACACCCAGTCCCGTTCACCCATCACCACTGTGTTCACTGCCCCGTGTCCTAACTCGCACCAAGTCCCATTCACCCATCACCACTGTGCTCACTGCCCCGTGTCCTAACTCACACCCAGTCCCATTCACCCATCACCACTGTGCTCACTGCCCCGTGTCCTAACTCACACCCAGTCCCGTTCACCCATCACCACTGTGCTTGCTGACCCGTGTCCTAACTCGCACCAAGTCCCATTCACCCATCACCACTGTGCTCACTGCCCCGTGTCCTAACTCGCACCAAGTCCCGTTCACCCATCACCACTGTGCTCACTGCCCCGTGTCCTAACTCGCACCAAGTCCCATTCACCCATCACCACTGTGCTCACTGCCCCGTGTCCTAACTCGCACCAAGTCCCATTCACCCATCACCCCGTGCTCACTGCCCCATGTCCTAACTCACACCCAGTCCCGTTCACCCATCACCCCCTGTGCTCACAGCCCCATGTCCTAACTTGCACCAAGTCCCATTCACCCATCACCCTCTGTGCTCACTGCCCCGTGTCCGAACTCACACCCAGTCCCGTTCACCCATCACCCCCTGTGCTCACTGCCCCGTGTCCTAACTCACACCAAGTCCCCTTCACCCATCACCACTGTGCTCACTGCCCTGTGTCCTAACGCGCACCAAGTCCCATTCACCCATCACCACTGTGCTCACTGCCCCGTGTCCTAACTCACACCCAGTCCCGTTCACCCATCACCCCCTGTGCTCAGTGCCCCGTGTCCAAACTCACACCCAGTCCCGTTCACCCATCACCACTGTGCTCACTGCCCCGTGTCCTAACTCGCACCAAGTCCCATTCACCCATCACCACTGTGCTCACTGCCCCGTGTCCTAACTCACACCAAGTCCCATTCACCCATCACCACTGTGCTCACTGCCCCGTGTCCTAACTCACACCAAGTCCCATTCACCCATCACCACTGTGCTCACTGCCCCGTGTCCTAACTCACACCCAGTCCCGTTCACCCATCACCCCCTGTGCTCACTGCCCCGTGTCCAAACTCACACCCAGTCCCGTTCACCCATCACCACTGTGCTCACTGCCCCGTGTCCTAACTCGCACCAAGTCCCATTCACCCATCACCCCCTGTGCTCACTGCCCCGTGTCCTAACTCACACCAAGTCCCGTTCACCCATCACCCCCTGTGCTCACTGCCCCGTGTCCTAACTCGCACCAAGTCCCATTCACCCATCACCACTGTGCTCACTGCCCCGTGTCCTAACTCACACCAAGTCCCATTCACCCATCACTCCCTGTGCTCACTGCCCCGTGTCCTAACTCACACCAAGTCCCCTTCACCCATCACCCACTGTGCTCACTGCCCCGTGTCCTAACTCTCACCAAGTCCCATTCACCCATCACCACTGTGCTCACTGCCCCGTGTCCTAACTCGCACCAAGTCCCATTCACCCATCACCCCCTGTGCTCACTGCCCCGTGTCCTAACTCGCACCAAGTCCCATTCACCCATCACCCCCTGTGCTCACTGCCCCGTGTCCTAACTCGCACCAAGTCCCATTCACCCATCACCACTGTGCTCATTGCCCCGTGTCCTAACTCACACCCAGTCCCATTCACCCATCACCCCGTGCTCACTGCCCCGTGTCCTAACTCGCACCAAGTCCCATTCACCCATCACCACTGTGCTCGCTGCCCCGTGTCCTAACTCGCACCAAGTCCCCTTCACCCATCACCCCCTGTGCTCGCTGCCCCGTGTCCTAACTCGCACCAAGTCCCATTCACCCATCACCAGTGTGCTCGCTGCCCCGTGTCCTAACTCACACCAAGTCCCATTCACCCATCACCACTGTGCTCGCTGCCCCGTGTCCTAACTCGCACCAAGTCCCATTCACCCATCACCACTGTGCTCGCTGCCCCGTGTCCTAACTCGCACCAAGTCCCATTCACCCATCACCCCCTGTGCTCACTGCCCCGTGTCCTAACTCACACCCAGTCCCATTCACCCATCACCCCTGTGCTCACTGCCCCGTGTCCTAACTCGCACCAAGTCCCATTCACCCATCACCCCCTGTGCTCACTGCCCCGTGTCCTAACTCGCACCAAGTCCCGTTCACCCATCATCACTGTGCTCGCTGCCCCGTGTCCTAACTCACACCCAGTCCCGTTCACCCATCACCACTGTGCTCACTGCCCCGTGTCCTAACTCACACCCAGTCCCGTTCACCCATCACCCCCTGTGCTCACTGCCCCGTGTCCTAACTTGCACCAAGTCCCATTCACCCATCGCCCACTGTGCAAGCTGCCCCGTGTCCTAACTCGCACCCAGTCCCGTTCACCCATCACCCCCTGTGCTCACTGCCCCGTGTCCTAACTCACACCCAGTCCCATTCACCCATCACCACTGTGCTCACTGCCCCGTGTCCTAACTCGCACCAAGTCCCGTTCACCCATCACCCCCTGTGCTCACTGCCCCGTGTCCTAACTCGCACCAAGTCCCATTCACCCATCACCACTGTGCTCACTGCCCCGTGTCCTAACTCGCACCAAGTCCCGTTCACCCATCACCACTGCGCTCACTGCCCCGTGTCCTAACTCACACCAAGTCCCATTCACCAATCACCACTGTGCTCGCTGCCCCGTGTCCTAACTCGCACCTAGTCCCATTCACCCATCACCCCCTGTGCTCACTGCCCCGTGTCCTAACTTGCACCAAGTCCCATTCACCCATCACCACTGTGCTCACTGCCCCGTGTCCTAACTTGCACCAAGTCCCATTCACCAATCACCACTGTGCTCACTGCCCCGTGTCCTAACTCACACCCAGTCCCATTCACCCATCACCACTGTGCTCACTGCCCCGTGTCCTAACTCACACCCAGTCCCGTTCACCCATCACCACTGTGCTCGCTGCCCCGTGTCCTAACTCGCACCAAGTCCCATTCACCCATCACCACTGTGCTCACTGCCCCGTGTCCTAACTCACACCCAGTCCCGTTCACCAATCACCACTGTGCTCACTGCCCCGTGTCCTAACTCGCACCAAGTCCCATTCACCCATCACCACTGTGCTCACTGCCCCGTGTCCTAACTCACACCCAGTCCCGTTCACCCATCACCCCCTGTGCTCACTGCCCCGTGTCCTAACTCACACCAAGTCCCCTTCACCCATCACCCCTGTGCTCGCTGCCCCGTGTCCTAACTCACACCAAGTCCCATTCACCCATCACCCCCTGTGCTCGCTGCCCCGTGTCCTAACTCACACCAAGTCCCATTCACCCATCACCCCCTGTGCTCGCTGCCCCGTGTCCTAACTCGCACCAAGTCCCCTTCACCCATCACCCCTGTGCTCACTGCCCCGTGTCCTAACTCACACCCAGTCCCATTCACCCATCACCACTGTGCTCACTGCCCCGTGTCCTAACTCACACCAAGTCCCGTTCACCCATCACCCACTGTGCTCGCTGCCCCGTGTCCTAACTCACACCAAGTCCCATTCACCCATCACCCCTGTGCTCGCTGCCCCGTGTCCTAACTCGCACCAAGTCCCATTCACCCATCACCCCCTGTGCTCACTGCCCCGTGTCCTAACTCACACCAAGTCCCCTTCACCCATCACCCACTGTGCTCACTGCCCCGTGTCCTAACTCGCACCAAGTCCCATTCACCAATCACCACTGTGCTCGCTGCCCCGTGTCCTAACTCGCACCAAGTCCCATTCACCCATCACCACTGTGCTCGCTGCCCCGTGTCCTAACTCGCACCAAGTCCCATTCACCCATCACCACTGTGCTCGCTGCCCCGTGTCCTAACTCACACCAAGTCCCATTCACCCATCACCACTGTGCTCGCTGCCCCGTGTCCTAACTCACACCCAGTCCCATTCACCCATCACCCCTGTGCTCACTGCCCCGTGTCCTAACTCGCACCAAGTCCCATTCACCCATCACCCCCTGTGCTCACTGCCCCGTGTCCTAACTCGCACCAAGTCCCGTTCACCCATCATCACTGTGCTCGCTGCCCCGTGTCCTAACTCACACCCAGTCCCGTTCACCCATCACCCCCTGTGCTCACTGCCCCGTGTCCTAACTCACACCAAGTCCCATTCACCCATCACCACTGTGCTCACTGCCCCGTGTCCTAACTCGCACCCAGTCCCGTTCACCCATCACCCCCTGTGCTCACTGCCCCGTGTCCTAACTTGCACCAAGTCCCATTCACCCATCGCCCACTGTGCAAGCTGCCCCGTGTCCTAACTCGCACCCAGTCCCGTTCACCCATCACCCACTGTGCTCACTGCCCCGTGTCCTAACTCGCACCCAGTCCCGTTCACCCATCACCCACTGTGCTCACTGCCCCGTGTCCTAACTCACACCCAGTCCCATTCACCCATCACCCCCTGTGCTCACTGCCCCGTGTCCTAACTCGCACCCAGTCCCGTTCACCCATCACCCACTGTGCTCACTGCACCGTGTCCTAACTCACACCCAGTCCCGTTCACCCATCACCCCCTGTGCTCACTGCCCCGTGTCCTAACTTGCACCAAGTCCCATTCACCCATCGCCCACTGTGCAAGCTGCCCCGTGTCCTAACTCGCACCCAGTCCCGTTCACCCATCACCCCCTGTGCTCACTGCCCCGTGTCCTAACTCACACCCAGTCCCATTCACCCATCACCACTGTGCTCACTGCCCCGTGTCCTAACTCGCACCAAGTCCCGTTCACCCATCACCCACTGTGCTCACTGCCCCGTGTCCTAACTCGCACCAAGTCCCATTCACCCATCACCACTGTGCTCACTGCCCCGTGTCCTAACTCGCACCAAGTCCCGTTCACCCATCACCACTGCGCTCACTGCCCCGTGTCCTAACTCACACCAAGTCCCATTCACCAATCACCACTGTGCTCGCTGCCCCGTGTCCTAACTCGCACCTAGTCCCATTCACCCATCACCCCCTGTGCTCACTGCCCCGTGTCCTAACTCGCACCAAGTCCCATTCACCCATCACGCCCTGTGCTCACTGTCCCGTGTCCTAACTCGCACCAAGTCCCATTCACCCATCACCACTGTGCTCACTGCCCCGTGTCCTAACTCGCACCAAGTCCCATTCACCCATCACCCCCTGTGCTCGCTGCCCCGTGTCCTAACTCGCACCAAGTCCCATTCACCCATCACCACTGTGCTCACTGCCCCGTGTCCTAACTCGCACCAAGTCCCCTTCACCCATCACCCCCTGTGCTCGCTGCCCCGTGTCCTAACTCACACCAAGTCCCATTCACCCATCACCCCCTGTGCTCGCTGCCCCGTGTCCTAACTCGCACCAAGTCCCCTTCACCCATCACCCCTGTGCTCACTGCCCCGTGTCCTAACTCACACCCAGTCCCATTCACCCATCACCACTGTGCTCACTGCCCCGTGTCCTAACTCACACCAAGTCCCGTTCACCCATCACCACTGTGCTCGCTGCCCCGTGTCCTAACTCACACCAAGTCCCATTCACCCATCACCCCTGTGCTCGCTGCCCCGTGTCCTAACTCGCACCAAGTCCCATTCACCCATCACCCCCTGTGCTCACTGCCCCGTGTCCTAACTCACACCAAGTCCCATTCACCCATCACCCCCTGTGCTCACTGCCCCGTGTCCTAACTCGCACCAAGTCCCATTCACCCATCACCACTGTGCTCACTGCCCCGTGTCCTAACTCACACCAAGTCCCATTCACCCATCACCCCCTGTGCTCACTGCCCCGTGTCCAAACTCGCACCAAGTCCCATTCACCCATCACCACTGTGCTCGCTGCCCCGTGTCCTAACTCACACCCAGTCCCGTTCACCCATCACCACTGCGCTCACTGCCCCGTGTCCTAACTCGCACCAAGTCCCATTCACCCATCACCACTGTGCTCGCTGCCCTGTGTCCTAACTCGCACCAAGTCCCATTCACCCATCACCACTGTGCTCACTGCCCCGTGTCCTAACTCGCACCAAGTCCCATTCACCCATCACCCCCTGTGCTCACTGCCCCGTGTCCTAACTCGCACCAAGTCCCATTCACCCATCACCACTGTGCTCACTGCCCCGTGTCCTAGCTCACACCAAGTCCCATTCACCCATCACCCCCTGTGCTCACTGCCCCGTGTCCTAACTCGCACCAAGTCCCGTTCACCCATCACCACTGTGCTCACTGCCCCGTGTCCTAACTCGCACCAAGTCCCATTCACCCATCACCCCCTGTGCTCACTGCCCCGTGTCCTAACTCGCACCAAGTCCCATTCACCCATCACCACTGTGCTCGCTGCCCCGTGTCCTCACTCGCACCAAGTCCCATTCACCCATCGCCCACTGCCCCGTGTCCTAACTCGCAGCAAGTCCCGTTCACCCATCACCCCCAGTGCTCACTGCCCCGTGTCCAAACTCGCACCAAGTCCCATTCACCCATCACCCCCTGTGCTCGCTGCCCCGTGTCCTAACTCGCACCAAGTCCCGTTCACCCATCACCCACTGTGCTCACTGACCCGTGTCCTAACTCGCACCAAGTCCCATTCACCCATCACCCCCTGTGCTCACTGCCCCGTGTCCAAACTCGCACCAAGTCCCATTCACCCATCACCCCCTGTGCTCGCTGCCCCGTGTCCTAACTCGCACCAAGTCCCGTTCACCCATCACCCACTGTGCTCACTGACCCGTGTCCAAACTCGCACCAAGTCCCATTCACCCATCACCACTGTGCTCACTGCCCCGTGTCCTAACTCGCACCAAGTCCCGTTCACCCATCACCCACTGTGCTCACTGCCCCGTGTCCTAACTCGCACCAAGTCCCGTTCACCCATCACCCACTGTGCTCACTGCCCCGTGTCCTAACTCGCACCAAGTCCCATTCACCCATCACCACTGTGCTCACTGCCCCGTGTCCTAACTCACACCCAGTCCCGTTCACCCATCACCACTGTGCTCACTGCCCCGTGTCCTAACTCACACCCAGTCCCGTTCACCCATCACCACTGTGCTCACTGCCCCGTGTCCTAACTCGCACCAAGTCCCATTCACCCATCACCACTGTGCTCACTGCACCGTGTCCTAACTTACACCAAGTCCCGTTCACCCATCACCCACTGTGCTCACTGCCCCGTGTCCTAACTCGCACCAAGTCCCGTTCACCCATCACCCCCTGTGCTCACTGACCCGTGTCCTAACTCGCACCAAGTCCCGTTCACCCATCACCCCCTGTGCTCACTGCCCCGTGTCCTAACTCGCACCAAGTCCCATTCACCCATCACCACTGTGCTCACTGCCCCGTGTCCTAACTCGCACCCAGTCCAGTTCACCCATCACCCCCTGTGCTCACTGCCCCGTGTCCTAACTCACACCCAGTCCCATTCACCAATCACCACTGTGCTCACTGCCCCGTGTCCTAACTCGCACCAAGTCCCGTTCACCCATCACCCCCTGTGCTCACTGCCCCGTGTCCTAACTCACACCCAGTCCAGTTCACCCATCACCCCCTGTGCTCACTGCCCCGTGTCCTAACTCACACCCAGTCCCATTCACCAATCACCACTGTGCTCACTGCCCCGTGTCCTAACTCGCACCAAGTCCCGTTCACCCATCACCACTGTGCTCACTGCCCCGTGTCCTAACTCGCACCAAGTCCCATTCACCCATCACCACTGTGCTCGCTGCCCCGTGTCCTAACTCACACCAAGTCCCGTTCACCCATCACCACTGCGCTCACTGCCCCGTGTCCAAACTCGCACCAAGTCCCATTCACCCATCACCACTGTGCTCGCTGCCCCGTGTCCTAACTCACACCCAGTCCCGTTCACCCATCACCACTGCGCTCACTGCCCCGTGTCCTAACTCGCACCAAGTCCCATTCACCCATCACCCCCTGTGCTCACTGCCCCGTGTCCTAACTCACACCAAGTCCCGTTCACCCATCACCCCCTGTGCTCACTGCCCCGTGTCCTAACTCGCACCAAGTCCCATTCACCCATCACCACTGTGCTCGCTGCCCTGTGTCCTAACTCGCACCAAGTCCCATTCACCCATCACCACTGTGCTCACTGCCCCGTGTCCTAACTCGCACCAAGTCCCATTCACCCATCACCACTGTGCTCGCTGCCCCGTGTCCTCACTCGCACCAAGTCCCATTCACCCATCGCCCACTGCCCCGTGTCCTAACTCGCAGCAAGTCCCGTTCACCCATCACCCCCTGTGCTCACTGCCCCGTGTCCAAACTCGCACCAAGTCCCATTCACCCATCACCCCCTGTGCTCGCTGCCCCGTGTCCTAACTCGCACCAAGTCCCGTTCACCCATCACCCCCTGTGCTCACTGCCCCGTGTCCTAACTCGCACCAAGTCCCATTCACCCATCACCACTGTGCTCGCTGCCCCGTGTCCTAACTCACACCCAGTCCCATTCACCCATCACCACTGTGCTCACTGCCCCGTGTCCTAAC
The DNA here is from genome assembly GCF_052327205.1 of Somniosus microcephalus. NCBI lineage: Eukaryota > Metazoa > Chordata > Chondrichthyes > Squaliformes > Somniosidae > Somniosus > Somniosus microcephalus. The sequence continues at coordinate 74,597,558 of NC_141004.1, forward strand.
TCACACCAAGTCCCATTTACCCATCACCACTGTGCTCACTGCCCCGTGTCCTAACTCGCACCAAGTCCCATTCACCCATCACCCCCTGTGCTCACTGCCCTGTGTCCAAACTCGCACGAAGTCCCATTCACCCATCACCCCCTGTGCTCGCTGCCCCGTGTCCTAACTCGCACCAAGTCCCATTCACCCATCACCCCCTGTGCTCACTGCCCAGTGTCCTAACTCGCACCAAGTCCCCTTCACCCATCACCCCCTGTGCTCACTGCCCCGTGTCCTAACTCGCACCAAGTCCCATTCACCCATCACCCCGTGCTCACTGCCCCGTGTCCTAACTCGCACCAAGTCCCGTTCACCCATCACCCCCTGTGCTCACTGCCCCGTGTCCGAACTCTCACCCAGTCCCATTCACCCATCACCCCCTGTGCTCACTGCCCCGTGTCCTAACTCACACCAAGTCCCATTCACCCATCACCCCCTGTGCTCACTGCCCCGTGTCCTAACTCGCACCAAGTCCCATTCACCCATCACCCCCTGTGCTCACTGCCCCGTGTCCTAACTCGCACCAAGTCCCCTTCACCCATCACCCCTGTGCTCGCTGCCCCGTGTCCTAACTCGCACCAAGTCCCATTCACCCATCACCACTGTGCTCACTGCCCCGTGTCCTAACTCACACCCAGTCCCGTTCACCCATCACCACTGTGCTCACTGCCCCGTGTCCTAACTCGCACCAAGTCCCATTCACCCATCACCCACTGTGCTCACTGCCCCGTGTCCGAACTCGCACCAAGTCCCGTTCACCCATCACCACTGTGCTCACTGCCCCGTGTCCGAACTCGCACCAAGTCCCGTTCACCCATCACCACTGTGCTCACTGCCCCGTGTCCTAACTCGCACCCAGTCCCGTTCACCCATCACCACTGTGCTCACTGCCCCGTGTCCTAACTCACACCCAGTCCCGTTCACCCATCACCCCCTGTGCTCACTGCCCCGTGTCCTAACTCACACCCAGTCCCGTTCACCCATCACCACTGTGCTCACTGCCCCGTGTCCTAACTCGCACCAAGTCCCATTCACCCATCACCCCCTGTGCTCACTGCCCCGTGTCCTAACTCACACAAAGTCCCATTCACCCATCACCACTGTGCTCACTGCCCCGTGTCCTAACTTACACCAAGTCCCGTTCACCCATCACCCACTGTGCTCACTGCCCCGTGTCCTAACTCGCACCAAGTCCCGTTCACCCATCACCCCCTGTGCTCACTGCCCCGTGTCCTAACTCGCACCAAGTCCCATTCACCCATCACCACTGTGCTCACTGACCCGTGTCCTAACTCACACCCAGTCCCGTTCACCCATCACCCCCTGTGCTCACTGCCCCGTGTCCTAACTCGCACCAAGTCCCGTTCACCCATCACCCCCTGTGCTCACTGACCCGTGTCCTAACTCGCACCAAGTCCCGTTCACCCATCACCCCCTTTGCTCACTGCCCCGTGTCCTAACTCGCACCAAGTCCCGTTCACCCATCACCCACTGTGCTCACTGCCCCGTGTCCTAACTCGCACCAAGTCCCATTCACCAATCACCACTGTGCTCACTGCCCCGTGTCCTAACTCGCACCAAGTCCCGTTCACCCATCACCCCCTGTGCTCACTGCCCCGTGTCCTAACTCACACCCAGTCCAGTTCACCCATCACCCCCTGTGCTCACTGCCCCGTGTCCTAACTCACACCCAGTCCCATTCACCAATCACCACTGTGCTCACTGCCCCGTGTCCTAACTCCCACCAAGTCCCCTTCACCCATCACCACTGTGCTCACTGCCCCGTGTCCTAACTCCCACCAAGTCCCCTTCACCCATCACCCGCTGTGCTCACTGCGCCGTGTCCTAACTCGCACCAAGTCCCATTCACCCATCACCACTGTGCTCACTGCCCCGTGTCCTAAATCCCACCAAGTCCCCTTCACCCATCACCCACTGTGCTCGCTGCCCCGTGTCCTAACTCACACCCAGTCCCCTTCACCCATCACCCCTGTGCTCACTGCCCCGTGTCCTAACTCGCACCAAGTCCCGTTCACCCATCACCCCCTGTGCTCACTGCCCCGTGTCCTAACTCGCACCAAGTCCCGTTCACCCAACACCACTGTGCTCGCTGCCCCGTGTCCTAACTCGCACCAAGTCCCGTTCACCCATCACCCCGTGCTCACTGCCCCGTGTCCTAACTCGCACCAAGTCCCATTCACCCATCACCACTGTGCTCGCTGCCCCGTGTCCTAACTCGCACCAAGTCCCATTCACCCATCACCCCCTGTACTCACTGCCCCGTGTCCTAACTCGCACCAAGTCCCATTCACCCATCACCACTGTGCTCACTGCCCCGTGTCCTAACCCACACCAAGTCCCGTTCACCCATCACCCACTGTGCTCACTGCCCCGTGTCCTAACTCGCACCAAGTCCCGTTCACCCATCACCCCTGTGCTCACTGCCCCGTGTCCTAACTCGAACCCAGTCCCATTCACCCATCACCCCCTGTGCTCACTGCCCCGTGTCCTAACTCGCACCAAGTCCCATTCACCCATCACCCCGTGCTCACTGCCCCGTGTCCTAACTCGCACCAAGTCCCATTCACCCATCACCTCCTGTGCTCACTGCCCCGTGTCCTAACTCACACCCAGTCCCATTCACCCATCACCCGCTGTGCTCACTGCCCCGTGTCCTAACTCGCACCAAGTCCCATTCACCCATCACCCCCGTGCTCACTGCCCCGTGTCCTAACTCGCACCAAGTCCCGTTCACCCATCACCACTGTGCTCACTGCCCCGTGTCCTAACTCCCACCAAGTCCCCTTCACCCATCACCCACTGTGCTCGCTGCCCCGTGTCCTAACTCGCACCAAGTCCCATTCACCCATCACCACTGTGCTCACTGCCCCGTGTCCTAACTCGCACCAAGTCCCATTCACCAATCACCACTGTGCTCACTGCCCCGTGTCCTAACTCGCACCAAGTCCCATTCACCAATCACCCCTGTGCTCACTGCCCCGTGTCCTAACTCGCACCAAGTCCCATTCACCAATCACCACTGTGCTCACTGCCCCGTGTCCTAACTCGCACCAAGTCTCCTTCACCCATCACCCGCTGTGCTCACTGCGCCGTGTCCTAACTCACACCAAGTCCCGTTCACCCATCACCCCCTGTGCTCACTGCCCTGTGTCCAAACTCGCACGAAGTCCCATTCACCCATCACCCCCTGTGCTCGCTGCCCCGTGTCCTAACTCGCACCAAGTCCCATTCACCCATCACCCCCTGTGCTCACTGCCCAGTGTCCTAACTCGCACCAAGTCCCCTTCACCCATCACCCCCTGTGCTCACTGCCCCGTGTCCTAACTCGCACCAAGTCCCATTCACCCATCACCCCGTGCTCACTGCCCCGTGTCCTAACTCGCACCAAGTCCCGTTCACCCATCACCCCCTGTGCTCACTGCCCCGTGTCCGAACTCTCACCCAGTCCCATTCACCCATCACCCCCTGTGCTCACTGCCCCGTGTCCTAACTCACACCAAGTCCCATTCACCCATCACCCCCTGTGCTCACTGCCCCGTGTCCTAACTCGCACCAAGTCCCATTCACCCATCACCCCCTGTGCTCACTGCCCCGTGTCCTAACTCGCACCAAGTCCCCTTCACCCATCACCCCTGTGCTCGCTGCCCCGTGTCCTAACTCGCACCAAGTCCCATTCACCCATCACCACTGTGCTCACTGCCCCGTGTCCTAACTCACACCCAGTCCCGTTCACCCATCACCACTGTGCTCACTGCCCCGTGTCCTAACTCGCACCAAGTCCCATTCACCCATCACCCACTGTGCTCACTGCCCCGTGTCCGAACTCGCACCAAGTCCCGTTCACCCATCACCACTGTGCTCACTGCCCCGTGTCCGAACTCGCACCAAGTCCCGTTCACCCATCACCACTGTGCTCACTGCCCCGTGTCCTAACTCGCACCCAGTCCCGTTCACCCATCACCACTGTGCTCACTGCCCCGTGTCCTAACTCACACCCAGTCCCGTTCACCCATCACCCCCTGTGCTCACTGCCCCGTGTCCTAACTCACACCCAGTCCCGTTCACCCATCACCACTGTGCTCACTGCCCCGTGTCCTAACTCGCACCAAGTCCCATTCACCCATCACCCCCTGTGCTCACTGCCCCGTGTCCTAACTCACACAAAGTCCCATTCACCTATCACCACTGTGCTCACTGCCCCGTGTCCTAACTTACACCAAGTCCCGTTCACCCATCACCCACTGTGCTCACTGCCCCGTGTCCTAACTCGCACCAAGTCCCGTTCACCCATCACCCCCTGTGCTCACTGCCCCGTGTCCTAACTCGCACCAAGTCCCATTCACCCATCACCACTGTGCTCACTGACCCGTGTCCTAACTCACACCCAGTCCCGTTCACCCATCACCCCCTGTGCTCACTGCCCCGTGTCCTAACTCGCACCAAGTCCCGTTCACCCATCACCCCCTGTGCTCACTGACCCGTGTCCTAACTCGCACCAAGTCCCGTTCACCCATCACCCCCTTTGCTCACTGCCCCGTGTCCTAACTCGCACCAAGTCCCGTTCACCCATCACCCACTGTGCTCACTGCCCCGTGTCCTAACTCGCACCAAGTCCCATTCACCAATCACCACTGTGCTCACTGCCCCGTGTCCTAACTCGCACCAAGTCCCGTTCACCCATCACCCCCTGTGCTCACTGCCCCGTGTCCTAACTCACACCCAGTCCAGTTCACCCATCACCCCCTGTGCTCACTGCCCCGTGTCCTAACTCACACCCAGTCCCATTCACCAATCACCACTGTGCTCACTGCCCCGTGTCCGAACTCGCACCAAGTCCCGTTCACCCATCACCACTGTGCTCACTGCCCCGTGTCCTAACTCCCACCAAGTCCCCTTCACCCATCACCACTGTGCTCACTGCCCCGTGTCCTAACTCCCACCAAGTCCCCTTCACCCATCACCCGCTGTGCTCACTGCGCCGTGTCCTAACTCGCACCAAGTCCCATTCACCCATCACCACTGTGCTCACTGCCCCGTGTCCTAAATCCCACCAAGTCCCCTTCACCCATCACCCACTGTGCTCGCTGCCCCGTGTCCTAACTCACACCCAGTCCCCTTCACCCATCACCCCTGTGCTCACTGCCCCGTGTCCTAACTCGCACCAAGTCCCGTTCACCCATCACCCCCTGTGCTCACTGCCCCATGTCCTAACTCGCACCAAGTCCCGTTCACCCAACACCACTGTGCTCGCTGCCCCGTGTCCTAACTCGCACCAAGTCCCGTTCACCCATCACCCCGTGCTCACTGCCCCGTGTCCTAACTCGCACCAAGTCCCATTCACCCATCACCACTGTGCTCGCTGCCCCGTGTCCTAACTCGCACCAAGTCCCATTCACCCATCACCCCCTGTACTCACTGCCCCGTGTCCTAACTCGCACCAAGTCCCATTCACCCATCACCACTGTGCTCACTGCCCCGTGTCCTAACCCACACCAAGTCCCGTTCACCCATCACCCACTGTGCTCACTGCCCCGTGTCCTAACTCGCACCAAGTCCCGTTCACCCATCACCCCTGTGCTCACTGCCCCGTGTCCTAACTCGAACCCAGTCCCATTCACCCATCACCCCCTGTGCTCACTGCCCCGTGTCCTAACTCGCACCAAGTCCCATTCACCCATCACCCCGTGCTCACTGCCCCGTGTCCTAACTCGCACCAAGTCCCATTCACCCATCACCTCCTGTGCTCACTGCCCCGTGTCCTAACTCACACCCAGTCCCATTCACCCATCACCCGCTGTGCTCACTGCCCCGTGTCCTAACTCGCACCAAGTCCCATTCACCCATCACCCCCGTGCTCACTGCCCCGTGTCCTAACTCGCACCAAGTCCCGTTCACCCATCACCACTGTGCTCACTGCCCCGTGTCCTAACTCCCACCAAGTCCCCTTCACCCATCACCCACTGTGCTCGCTGCCCCGTGTCCTAACTCGCACCAAGTCCCATTCACCCATCACCACTGTGCTCACTGCCCCGTGTCCTAACTCGCACCAAGTCCCATTCACCAATCACCACTGTGCTCACTGCCCCGTGTCCTAACTCGCACCAAGTCCCATTCACCAATCACCCCTGTGCTCACTGCCCCGTGTCCTAACTCGCACCAAGTCCCATTCACCAATCACCACTGTGCTCACTGCCCCGTGTCCTAACTCGCACCAAGTCTCCTTCACCCATCACCCGCTGTGCTCACTGCGCCGTGTCCTAACTCACACCAAGTCCCGTTCACCCATCACCCCCTGTGCTCACTGCCCCGTGTCCGAACTCGCACCAAGTCCCGTTCACCCATCACCCCCTGTGCTCGCTGCCCCGTGTCCTAACACGCGCCAAGTCCCATTCACCCATCACCCCCTGTGCTCGCTGCCCCGTGTCCTAACTCGTGCCAAGTCCCATTCACCCATCACCACTGTGCTCGCTGCCCCGTGTCCTAACTCACACCCAGTCCCCTTCACCCATCACCCCTGTGCTCACTGCCCCGTGTCCTAACTCGCACCAAGTCCCGTTCACCCATCACCCCCTGTGCTCACTGCCCCGTGTCCTAACTCGCACCAAGTCCCGTTCACCCAACACCACTGTGCTCGCTGCCCCGTGTCCTAACTCGCACCAAGTCCCGTTCACCCATCACCCCGTGCTCACTGCCCCGTGTCCTAACTCGCACCAAGTCCCGTTCACCCATCACCCCGTGCTCACTGCCCCGTGTCCTAACTCACACCAAGTCCCATTCACCCATCACCACTGTGCTCACTGCCCCGTGTCCTAACTCACACCCAGTCCCATTCACCCATCACCCCTGTGCTCACTGCCCCGTGTCCTAACTCGCACCAAGTCCCGTTCACCCATCACCCCCTGTGCTCACTGTCCCGTGTCCTAACTCGCACCCAGTCCCGTTCACCCATCACCCCCTGTGCTCGCTGCCCCGTGTCCTAACTCACACCCAGTCCCGTTCACCCATCACCACTGTGCTCACTGCCCCGTGTCCTAACTCACACCAAGTCCCGTTCACCCATCACCACTGTGCTCACTGCCCCGTGTCCTAACTCACACCCAGTCCCATTCACCCATCACCCCGTGCTCGCTGCCCCGTGTCCTAACTCACACCAAGTCCCATTCACCCATCACCCCCTGTGCTCACTGCCCCGTGTCCTAACTCGCACCAAGTCCCATTCACCCATCACCACTGTGCTCGCTGCCCCGTGTCCTACCTCGCACCAAGTCCCATTCACCCATCACCACTGTGCTCGCTGCCCCGTGTCGTAACTCACACCAAGTCCCATTCACCCATCACCACTGTGCTCGCTGACCCGTGTCCTAACTCACACCAAGTCTCATTCACCCATCACCACTGTGCTCCCTGCCCCGTGTCCTAACTCGCACCAAGTCCCGTTCACCCATCACCACTGTGCTCGCTGCCCCGTGTCCTAACTCGCACCAAGTCCCATTCACCCATCACCACTGTGCTCACTGCCCCGTGTCCTAACTCACACCAAGTCCCATTCACCCATCACCACTGTGCTCACTGCCCCGTGTCCTAACTCACACCAAGTCCCATTCACCCATCACCCCTTGTGCTCGCTGCGCCGTGTCCTAACTCGCACCAAGTCCCGTTCACCCATCACCCCTGTGCTCGCTGCCCCGTGTCCTAACTCGCACCAAGTCCCCTTCACCCATCACCCCCTGTGCTCGCTGCCCCGTGTCCTAACTCGCACCAAGTCCCATTCACCCATCACCACTGCGCTCGCTGCCCCGTGTCCTAACTCGCACCAAGTCCCATTCACCCATCACCACTGCGCTCGCTGCCCCGTGTCCTAACTCGCACCAAGTCCCATTCACCCATCACCACTGTGCTCGCTGACCCGTGTCCTAACTCACACCCAGTCCCGTTCACCCATCACCCCCTGTGCTCACTGCCCCGTGTCCTAACTCTCACCAAGTCCCATTCACCCATCACCACTGTGCTCGCTGCCCCGTGTCCTAACTCACACCAAGTCCCATTCACCCATCACCCCTGTGCTCACTGCCCCGTGTCCTAACTCACACCCAGTCCCATTCACCCATCACCACTGTGCTCACTGCCCCGTGTCCTAACTCGCACCAAGTCCCGTTCACCCATCGCCCACTGTGCTCGCTGCCCCGTGTCCTAACTCGCACCCAGTCCCATTCACCCATCACCACTGTGCTCACTGCCCCGTGTCCTAACTCGCACCAAGTCCCGTTCACCCATCACCACTGTGCTCGCTGCCCCGTGTCCTAACTCGCACCAAGTCCCATTCACCCATCACCACTGCGCTCACTGCCCCGTGTCCTAACTCGCACCAAGTCCCATTCACCCATCACCACTGTGCTCGCTGCCCCGTGTCCTAACTCGCACCAAGTCCCATTCACCCATCACCCACTGTGCTCACTGACCCGTGTCCTAACTCGCACCAAGTCCCATTCACCCATCACCCACTGTGCTCGCTGCCCCGTGTCCTAACTCGCACCAAGTCCCGTTCACCCATCACCACTGTGCTCACTGCCCCGTGTCCTAACTGACACCCAGTCCCGTTCACCCATCACCCCCTGTGCTCACTGCCCCGTGTCCTAACTCGCACCTAGTCCCATTCACCCATCACCACTGTGCTCGCTGCCCCATGTCCTAACTCGCACCAAGTCCCATTCACCCATCACCACTGTGCTCGCTGCCCCGTGTCCTAACTCACACCCAGTCCCGTTCACCCATCACCACTGCGCTCACTGCCCCGTGTCCAAACTCGCACCAAGTCCCATTCACCCATCACCACTGTGCTCGCTGCCCCGTGTCCTAACTCACACCCAGTCCCGTTCACCCATCACCACTGCGCTCACTGCCCCGTGTCCTAACTCGCACCAAGTCCCATTCACCCATCACCCCCTGTGCTCACTGCCCCGTGTCCTAACTCACACCAAGTCCCGTTCACCCATCACCCCCTGTGCTCACTGCCCCGTGTCCTAACTCGCACCAAGTCCCATTCACCCATCACCACTGTGCTCGCTGCCCTGTGTCCTAACTCGCACCAAGTCCCATTCACCCATCACCACTGTGCTCACTGCCCCGTGTCCTAACTCGCACCAAGTCCCATTCACCCATCACCACTGTTGCTCGCTGCCCCGTGTCCTCACTCGCACCAAGTCCCATTCACCCATCGCCCACTGCCCCGTGTCCTAACTCGCAGCAAGTCCCGTTCACCCATCACCCCCTGTGCTCACTGCCCCGTGTCCAAACTCGCACCAAGTCCCATTCACCCATCACCCCCTGTGCTCGCTGCCCCGTGTCCTAACTCGCACCAAGTCCCGTTCACCCATCACCCCCTGTGCTCACTGCCCCGTGTCCTAACTCGCACCAAGTCCCATTCACCCATCACCACTGTGCTCGCTGCCCCGTGTCCTAACTCACACCCAGTCCCATTCACCCATCACCACTGTGCTCACTGCCCCGTGTCCTAACTCACACCAAGTCCCATTTACCCATCACCACTGTGCTCACTGCCCCGTGTCCTAACTCGCACCAAGTGCCATTCACCCATCACCCCCTGTGCTCACTGCCCTGTGTCCAAACTCGCACGAAGTCCCATTCACCCATCACCCCCTGTGCTCGCTGCCCCGTGTCCTAACTCGCACCAAGTCCCATTCACCCATCACCCCCTGTGCTCACTGCCCAGTGTCCTAACTCGCACCAAGTCCCCTTCACCCATCACCCCCTGTGCTCACTGCCCCGTGTCCTAACTCGCACCAAGTCCCATTCACCCATCACCCCCTGTGCTCACTGCCCCGTGTCCTAACTCACACCAAGTCCCATTCACCCATCACCCCCTGTGCTCACTGCCCCGTGTCCTAACTCGCACCAAGTCCCATTCACCCATCACCCCCTGTGCTCACTGCCCCGTGTCCTAACTCGCACCAAGTCCCCTTCACCCATCACCCCTGTGCTCGCTGCCCCGTGTCCTAACTCGCACCAAGTCCCATTCACCCATCACCACTGTGCTCACTGCCCCGTGTCCTAACTCACACCCAGTCCCGTTCACCCATCACCACTGTGCTCACTGCCCCGTGTCCTAACTCGCACCAAGTCCCATTCACCCATCACCCACTGTGCTCACTGCCCCGTGTCCGAACTCGCACCAAGTCCCGTTCACCCATCACCACTGTGCTCACTGCCCCGTGTCCGAACTCGCACCAAGTCCCGTTCACCCATCACCACTGTGCTCACTGCCCCGTGTCCTAACTCGCACCCAGTCCCGTTCACCCATCACCACTGTGCTCACTGCCCCGTGTCCTAACTCACACCCAGTCCCGTTCACCCATCACCCCCTGTGCTCACTGCCCCGTGTCCTAACTCACACCCAGTCCCGTTCACCCATCACCACTGTGCTCACTGCCCCGTGTCCTAACTCGCACCAAGTCCCATTCACCCATCACCCACTGTGCTCACTGCCCCGTGTCCTAACTCGCACCCAGTCCCATTCACCCATCACCCACTGTGCTCACTGCCCCGTGTCCTAACTCACACCAAGTCCCGTTCACCCATCACCCCCTGTGATCACTGCCCCGTGTCCTAACTCACACCAAGTCCCGTTCACCCATCACCCACTGTGCTCACTGCCCCGTGTCCTAACTCGCACCCAGTCCCGTTCACCCATCACCACTGTGCTCACTGCCCCGTGTCCTAACTCACACCCAGTCCCATTCACCCATCACCACTGTGCTCACTGCCCCGTGTCCTAACTCACACCAAGTCCCATTCACCCATCACCACTGTGCTCACTGCCCCGTGTCCTAACTCGCACCAAGTCCCATTCACCCATCACCCACTGTGCTCACTGCCCCGTGTCCTAACTCACACCCAGTCCCGTTCACCCATCACCCCCTGTGCTCACTGCCCCGTGTCCTAACTCGCACCAAGTCCCCTTCACCCATCACCACTGTGCTCACTGCCCCGTGTCCTAACTCGCACCCACTCCCATTCACCCATCACCCCCTGTGCTCACTGCCCCGTGTCCTAACTCACACCCAGTCCCATTCACCCATCACCCCCTGTGCTCACTGCCCCGTGTCCTAACTCACACCCAGTCCCGTTCACCCATCACCACTGTGCTCACTGCCCCGTGTCCTAACTCGCACCCAGTCCCGTTCACCCATCACCCCCTGTGCTCACTGCCCCGTGTCCTAACTCACACCCAGTCCCGTTCACCCATCACCCCCTGTGCTCACTGCCCCGTGTCCTAACTCACACCCAGTCCCGTTCACCCATCACCCCCTGTGCTCACTGCCCCGTGTCCTAACTCACACCCAGTCCCGTTCACCCATCACTCCCTGTGCTCACTGCCCCGTGTCCTAACTCACACCCAGTCCCGTTCACCCATCACCCCCTGTGCTCACTGCCCCGTGTCCTAACTCACACCCAGTCCCATTCACCCATCACCCCCTGTGCTCACTGCCCCGTGTCCTGACTCACACCCAGTCCCGTTCACCCATCACCACTGTGCTCACTGCCCCGTGTCCTAACTCACACCCAGTCCCATTCACCCATCACCCCCTGTGCTCACTGCCCTGTGTCCTAACTCACACCCAGTCCCATTCACCCATCACCCCCTGTGCTCACTGCCCCGTGTCCTAACTCACACCCAGTCCCGTTCACCCATCACCACTGTGTTCACTGCCCCGTGTCCTAACTCGCACGAAGTCCCATTCACCCATCACCACTGTGCTCACTGCCCCGTGTCCTAACTCACACCCAGTCCCATTCACCCATCACCACTGTGCTCACTGCCCCGTGTCCTAACTCACACCCAGTCCCGTTCACCCATCACCACTGTGCTTGCTGACCCGTGTCCTAACTCGCACCAAGTCCCATTCACCCATCACCACTGTGCTCACTGCCCCGTGTCCTAACTCGCACCAAGTCCCGTTCACCCATCACCACTGTGCTCACTGCCCCGTGTCCTAACTCGCACCAAGTCCCATTCACCCATCACCACTGTGCTCACTGCCCCGTGTCCTAACTCGCACCAAGTCCCATTCACCCATCACCCCGTGCTCACTGCCCCATGTCCTAACTCACACCCAGTCCCGTTCACCCATCACCCCCTGTGCTCACAGCCCCATGTCCTAACTTGCACCAAGTCCCATTCACCCATCACCCTCTGTGCTCACTGCCCCGTGTCCGAACTCACACCCAGTCCCGTTCACCCATCACCCCCTGTGCTCACTGCCCCGTGTCCTAACTCACACCAAGTCCCCTTCACCCATCACCACTGTGCTCACTGCCCTGTGTCCTAACTCGCACCAAGTCCCATTCACCCATCACCACTGTGCTCACTGCCCCGTGTCCTAACTCACACCCAGTCCCGTTCACCCATCACCCCCTGTGCTCAGTGCCCCGTGTCCAAACTCACACCCAGTCCCGTTCACCCATCACCACTGTGCTCACTGCCCCGTGTCCTAACTCGCACCAAGTCCCATTCACCCATCACCACTGTGCTCACTGCCCCGTGTCCTAACTCACACCAAGTCCCATTCACCCATCACCACTGTGCTCACTGCCCCGTGTCCTAACTCACACCAAGTCCCATTCACCCATCACCACTGTGCTCACTGCCCCGTGTCCTAACTCACACCCAGTCCCGTTCACCCAGCACCCCCTGTGCTCACTGCCCCGTGTCCAAACTCACACCCAGTCCCGTTCACCCATCACCACTGTGCTCACTGCCCCGTGTCCTAACTCGCACCAAGTCCCATTCACCCATCACCCCCTGTGCTCACTGCCCCGTGTCCTAACTCACACCAAGTCCCGTTCACCCATCACCCCCTGTGCTCACTGCCCCGTGTCCTAACTCACACCAAGTCCCATTCACCCATCACCCCCTGTGCTCACTGCCCCGTGTCCTAACTCACACCAAGTCCCCTTCACCCATCACCCACTGTGCTCACTGCCCCGTGTCCTAACTCTCACCAAGTCCCATTCACCCATCACCACTGTGCTCACTGCCCCGTGTCCTAACTCGCACCAAGTCCCATTCACCCATCACCCCCTGTGCTCACTGCCCCGTGTCCTAACTCGCACCAAGTCCCATTCACCCATCACCACTGTGCTCGCTGCCCCCTGTCCTAACTCGCACCAAGTCCCATTCACCCATCACCACTGTGCTCGCTGCCCCGTGTCCTAACTCGCACCAAGTCCCATTCACCCATCACCCCCTGTGCTCGCTGCCCCGTGTCCTAACTCACACCCAGTCCCGTTCACCCATCACCCACTGTGCTCACTGCCCCGTGTCCTAACTCGCACCAAGTCCCATTCACCCATCACCACTGTGCTCGCTGCCCCGTGTCCTAACTCACACCAAGTCCCATTCACCCATCACCACTGTGCTCGCTGCCCCGTGTCCTAACTCGCACCAAGTCCCATTCACCCATCACCACTGTGCTCGCTGCCCCGTGTCCTAACTCGCACCAAGTCCCATTCACCCATCACCCCCTGTGCTCACTGCCCCGTGTCCTAACTCACACCCAGTCCCATTCACCCATCACCCCTGTGCTCACTGCCCCGTGTCCTAACTCGCACCAAGTCCCATTCACCCATCACCCCCTGTGCTCACTGCCCCGTGTCCTAACTCGCACCAAGTCCCGTTCACCCATCATCACTGTGCTCGCTGCCCCGTGTCCTAACTCACACCCAGTCCCGTTCACCCATCACCACTGTGCTCACTGCCCCGTGTCCTAACTCACACCCAGTCCCGTTCACCCATCACCCCCTGTGCTCACTGCCCCGTGTCCTAACTTGCACCAAGTCCCATTCACCCATCGCCCACTGTGCAAGCTGCCCCGTGTCCTAACTCGCACCCAGTCCCGTTCACCCATCACCCCCTGTGCTCACTGCCCCGTGTCCTAACTCACACCCAGTCCCATTCACCCATCACCACTGTGCTCACTGCCCCGTGTCCTAACTCGCACCAAGTCCCGTTCACCCATCACCCCCTGTGCTCACTGCCCCGTGTCCTAACTCGCACCAAGTCCCATTTACCCATCACCACTGTGCTCACTGCCCCGTGTCCTAACTCGCACCAAGTCCCGTTCACCCATCACCACTGCGCTCACTGCCCCGTGTCCTAACTCACACCAAGTCCCATTCACCAATCACCACTGTGCTCGCTGCCCCGTGTCCTAACTCGCACCTAGTCCCATTCACCCATCACCCCCCTGTGCTCACTGCCCCGTGTCCTAACTTGCACCAAGTCCCATTCACCCATCACCACTGTGCTCACTGCCCCGTGTCCTAACTTGCACCAAGTCCCATTCACCAATCACCACTGTGCTCACTGCCCCGTGTCCTAACTCACACCCAGTCCCATTCACCCATCACCACTGTGCTCACTGCCCCGTGTCCTAACTCACACCCAGTCCCGTTCACCCATCACCACTGTGCTCGCTGCCCCGTGTCCTAACTCGCACCAAGTCCCATTCACCCATCACCACTGTGCTCACTGCCCCGTGTCCTAACTTGCACCAAGTCCCATTCACCAATCACCACTGTGCTCACTGCCCCGTGTCCTAACTCGCACCAAGTCCCATTCACCAATCACCACTGTGCTCACTGCCCCGTGTCCTAACTCGCACCAAGTCCCATTCACCCATCACCACTGTGCTCACTGCCCCGTGTCCTAACTCACACCCAGTCCCGTTCACCCATCACCCCCTGTGCTCACTGCCCCGTGTCCTAACTCGCACCAAGTCCCCTTCACCCATCACCCCTGTGCTCGCTGCCCCGTGTCCTAACTCACACCAAGTCCCATTCACCCATCACCCCCTGTGCTCGCTGCCCCGTGTCCTAACTCACACCAAGTCCCATTCACCCATCACCCCCTGTGCTCGCTGCCCCGTGTCCTAACTCGCACCAAGTCCCCTTCACCCATCACCCCTGTGCTCACTGCCCCGTGTCCTAACTCACACCCAGTCCCATTCACCCATCACCACTGTGCTCACTGCCCCGTGTCCTAACTCACACCAAGTCCCGTTCACCCATCACCCACTGTGCTCGCTGCCCCGTGTCCTAACTCACACCAAGTCCCATTCACCCATCACCACTGTGCTCGCTGCCCCGTGTCCTAACTCGCACCAAGTCCCATTCACCCATCACCCCCTGTGCTCACTGCCCCGTGTCCTAACTCACACCAAGTCCCCTTCACCCATCACCCGCTGTGCTCACTGCCCCGTGTCCTAACTCGCACCAAGTCCCATTCACCAATCACCACTGTGCTCGCTGCCCCGTGTCCTAACTCGCACCAAGTCCCATTCACCCATCACCACTGTGCTCGCTGCCCCGTGTCCTAACTCGCACCAAGTCCCATTCACCCATCACCACTGTGCTCGCTGCCCCGTGTCCTAACTCACACCAAGTCCCATTCACCCATCACCACTGTGCTCGCTGCCCCGTGTCCTAACTCACACCCAGTCCCATTCACCCATCACCCCTGTGCTCACTGCCCCGTGTCCTAACTCGCACCAAGTCCCATTCACCCATCACCCCCTGTGCTCACTGCCCCGTGTCCTAACTCGCACCAAGTCCCGTTCACCCATCATCACTGTGCTCGCTGCCCCGTGTCCTAACTCACACCCAGTCCCGTTCACCCATCACCCCCTGTGCTCACTGCCCCGTGTCCTAACTCGCACCCAGTCCCGTTCACCCATCACCCCCTGTGCTCACTGCCCCGTGTCCTAACTTGCACCAAGTCCCATTCACCCATCGCCCACTGTGCAAGCTGCCCCGTGTCCTAACTCACACCCAGTCCCGTTCACCCATCACCCACTGTGCTCACTGCCCCGTGTCCTAACTCACACCCAGTCCCATTCACCCATCACCCCCTGTGCTCACTGCCCCGTGTCCTAACTCGCACCCAGTCCCGTTCACCCATCACCCACTGTGCTCACTGCCCCGTGTCCTAACTCACACCCAGTCCCGTTCACCCATCACCCCCTGTGCTCACTGCCCCGTGTCCTAACTTGCACCAAGTCCCATTCACCCATCGCCCACTGTGCAAGCTGCCCCGTGTCCTAACTCGCACCCAGTCCCGTTCACCCATCACCCCCTGTGCTCACTGCCCCGTGTCCTAACTCACACCCAGTCCCATTCACCCATCACCACTGTGCTCACTGCCCCGTGTCCTAACTCGCACCAAGTCCCGTTCACCCATCACCCACTGTGCTCACTGCCCCGTGTCCTAACTCGCACCAAGTCCCATTCACCCATCACCACTGTGCTCACTGCCCCGTGTCCTAACTCGCACCAAGTCCCGTTCACCCATCACCACTGCGCTCACTGCCCCGTGTCCTAACTCACACCAAGTCCCATTCACCAATCACCACTGTGCTCGCTGCCCCGTGTCCTAACTCGCACCTAGTCCCATTCACCCATCACCCCCTGTGCTCACTGCCCCGTGTCCTAACTCGCACCAAGTCCCATTCACCCATCACGCCCTGTGCTCACTGTCCCGTGTCCTAACTCGCACCAAGTCCCATTCACCCATCACCACTGTGCTCACTGCCCCGTGTCCTAACTCGCACCAAGTCCCATTCACCCATCACCCCCTGTGCTCGCTGCCCCGTGTCCTAACTCGCACCAAGTCCCATTCACCCATCACCACTGTGCTCACTGCCCCGTGTCCTAACTCGCACCAAGTCCCCTTCACCCATCACCCCCTGTGCTCGCTGCCCCGTGTCCTAACTCACACCAAGTCCCATTCACCCATCACCCCCTGTGCTCGCTGCCCCGTGTCCTAACTCGCACCAAGTCCCCTTCACCCATCACCCCTGTGCTCACTGCCCCGTGTCCTAACTCACACCCAGTCCCATTCACCCATCACCACTGTGCTCACTGCCCCGTGTCCTAACTCACACCAAGTCCCGTTCACCCATCACCACTGTGCTCGCTGCCCCGTGTCCTAACTCACACCAAGTCCCATTCACCCATCACCCCTGTGCTCGCTGCCCCGTGTCCTAACTCGCACCAAGTCCCATTCACCCATCACCCCCTGTGCTCACTGCCCCGTGTCCTAACTCACACCAAGTCCCATTCACCCATCACCCCCTGTGCTCACTGCCCCGTGTCCTAACTCGCACCAAGTCCCATTCACCCATCACCACTGTGCTCACTGCCCCGTGTCCTAACTCACACCAAGTCCCATTCACCCATCACCCCCTGTGCTCACTGCCCCGTGTCCTAACTCGCACCAAGTCCCATTCACCCATCACCACTGTGCTCGCTGCCCCGTGTCCTAACTCACACCAAGTCCCATTCACCCATCACCCCCTGTGCTCACTGCCCCGTGTCCAAACTCGCACCAAGTCCCATTCACCCATCACCACTGTGCTCGCTGCCCCGTGTCCTAACTCACACCCAGTCCCGTTCACCCATCACCACTGCGCTCACTGCCCCGTGTCCTAACTCGCACCAAGTCCCATTCACCCATCACCACTGTGCTCGCTGCCCTGTGTCCTAACTCGCACCAAGTCCCATTCACCCATCACCACTGTGCTCACTGCCCCGTGTCCTAACTCGCAGCAAGTCCCATTCACCCATCACCCCCTGTGCTCACTGCCCCGTGTCCTAACTCGCACCAAGTCCCATTCACCCATCACCACTGTGCTCACTGCCCCGTGTCCTAGCTCACACCAAGTCCCATTCACCCATCACCCCCTGTGCTCACTGCCCCGTGTCCTAACTCGCACCAAGTCCCGTTCACCCATCACCACTGTGCTCACTGCCCCGTGTCCTAACTCGCACCAAGTCCCATTCACCCATCACCCCCTGTGCTCACTGCCCCGTGTCCTAACTCGCACCAAGTCCCATTCACCCATCACCACTGTGCTCGCTGCCCCGTGTCCTCACTCGCACCAAGTCCCATTCACCCATCGCCCACTGCCCCGTGTCCTAACTCGCAGCAAGTCCCGTTCACCCATCACCCCCAGTGCTCACTGCCCCGTGTCCAAACTCGCACCAAGTCCCATTCACCCATCACCCCCTGTGCTCGCTGCCCCGTGTCCTAACTCGCACCAAGTCCCGTTCACCCATCACCCACTGTGCTCACTGACCCGTGTCCTAACTCGCACCAAGTCCCATTCACCCATCACCCCCTGTGCTCACTGCCCCGTGTCCAAACTCGCACCAAGTCCCATTCACCCATCACCCCCTGTGCTCGCTGCCCCGTGTCCTAACTCGCACCAAGTCCCGTTCACCCATCACCCACTGTGCTCACTGACCCGTGTCCAAACTCGCACCAAGTCCCATTCACCCATCACCACTGTGCTCACTGCCCCGTGTCCTAACTCGCACCAAGTCCCGTTCACCCATCACCCACTGTGCTCACTGCCCCGTGTCCTAACTCGCACCAAGTCCCGTTCACCCATCACCCACTGTGCTCACTGCCCCGTGTCCTAACTCGCACCAAGTCCCATTCACCCATCACCACTGTGCTCACTGCCCCGTGTCCTAACTCACACCCAGTCCCGTTCACCCATCACCACTGTGCTCACTGCCCCGTGTCCTAACTCACACCCAGTCCCGTTCACCCATCACCACTGTGCTCACTGCCCCGTGTCCTAACTCGCACCAAGTCCCATTCACCCATCACCACTGTGCTCACTGCACCGTGTCCTAACTTACACCAAGTCCCGTTCACCCATCACCCACTGTGCTCACTGCCCCGTGTCCTAACTCGCACCAAGTCCCGTTCACCCATCACCCCCTGTGCTCACTGACCCGTGTCCTAACTCGCACCAAGTCCCGTTCACCCATCACCCCCTGTGCTCACTGCCCCGTGTCCTAACTCGCACCAAGTCCCATTCACCCATCACCACTGTGCTCACTGCCCCGTGTCCTAACTCGCACCCAGTCCAGTTCACCCATCACCCCCTGTGCTCACTGCCCCGTGTCCTAACTCACACCCAGTCCCATTCACCAATCACCACTGTGCTCACTGCCCCGTGTCCTAACTCGCACCAAGTCCCGTTCACCCATCACCCCCTGTGCTCACTGCCCCGTGTCCTAACTCACACCCAGTCCAGTTCACCCATCACCCCCTGTGCTCACTGCCCCGTGTCCTAACTCACACCCAGTCCCATTCACCAATCACCACTGTGCTCACTGCCCCGTGTCCTAACTCGCACCAAGTCCCGTTCACCCATCACCACTGTGCTCACTGCCCCGTGTCCTAACTCGCACCAAGTCCCATTCACCCATCACCACTGTGCTCGCTGCCCCGTGTCCTAACTCACACCAAGTCCCATTCACCCATCACCCCCTGTGCTCACTGCCCCGTGTCCAAACTCGCACCAAGTCCCATTCACCCATCACCACTGTGCTCGCTGCCCCGTGTCCTAACTCACACCCAGTCCCGTTCACCCATCACCACTGCGCTCACTGCCCCGTGTCCAAACTCGCACCAAGTCCCATTCACCCATCACCACTGTGCTCGCTGCCCCGTGTCCTAACTCACACCCAGTCCCGTTCACCCATCACCACTGCGCTCACTGCCCCGTGTCCTAACTCGCACCAAGTCCCATTCACCCATCACCCCCTGTGCTCACTGCCCCGTGTCCTAACTCACACCAAGTCCCGTTCACCCATCACCCCCTGTGCTCACTGCCCCGTGTCCTAACTCGCACCAAGTCCCATTCACCCATCACCACTGTGCTCGCTGCCCTGTGTCCTAACTCGCACCAAGTCCCATTCACCCATCACCACTGTGCTCACTGCCCCGTGTCCTAACTCGCACCAAGTCCCATTCACCCATCACCACTGTGCTCGCTGCCCCGTGTCCTCACTCGCACCAAGTCCCATTCACCCATCGCCCACTGCCCCGTGTCCTAACTCGCAGCAAGTCCCGTTCACCCATCACCCCCTGTGCTCACTGCCCCGTGTCCAAACTCGCACCAAGTCCCATTCACCCATCACCCCCTGTGCTCGCTGCCCCGTGTCCTAACTCGCACCAAGTCCCGTTCACCCATCACCCCCTGTGCTCACTGCCCCGTGTCCTAACTCGCACCAAGTCCCATTCACCCATCACCACTGTGCTCGCTGCCCCGTGTCCTAACTCACACCCAGTCCCATTCACCCATCACCACTGTGCTCACTGCCCCGTGTCCTAACTCACACCAAGTCCCATTTACCCATCACCACTGTGCTCACTGCCCCGTGTCCTAACTCGCACCAAGTCCCATTCACCCATCACCCCCTGTGCTCACTGCCCTGTGTCCAAACTCGCACGAAGTCCCATTCACCCATCACCCCCTGTGCTCGCTGCCCCGTGTCCTAACTCGCACCAAGTCCCATTCACCCATCACCCCCTGTGCTCACTGCCCAGTGTCCTAACTCGCACCAAGTCCCCTTCACCCATCACCCCCTGTGCTCACTGCCCCGTGTCCTAACTCGCACCAAGTCCCATTCACCCATCACCCCGTGCTCACTGCCCCGTGTCCTAACTCGCACCAAGTCCCGTTCACCCATCACCCCCTGTGCTCACTGCCCCGTGTCCGAACTCTCACCCAGTCCCATTCACCCATCACCCCCTGTGCTCACTGCCCCGTGTCCTAACTCACACCAAGTCCCATTCACCCATCACCCCCTGTGCTCACTGCCCCGTGTCCTAACTCGCACCAAGTCCCATTCACCCATCACCCCCTGTGCTCACTGCCCCGTGTCCTAACTCGCACCAAGTCCCCTTCACCCATCACCCCTGTGCTCGCTGCCCCGTGTCCTAACTCGCACCAAGTCCCATTCACCCATCACCACTGTGCTCACTGCCCCGTGTCCTAACTCACACCCAGTCCCGTTCACCCATCACCACTGTGCTCACTGCCCCGTGTCCTAACTCGCACCAAGTCCCATTCACCCATCACCCACTGTGCTCACTGCCCCGTGTCCGAACTCGCACCAAGTCCCGTTCACCCATCACCACTGTGCTCACTGCCCCGTGTCCGAACTCGCACCAAGTCCCGTTCACCCATCACCACTGTGCTCACTGCCCCGTGTCCTAACTCGCACCCAGTCCCGTTCACCCATCACCACTGTGCTCACTGCCCCGTGTCCTAACTCACACCCAGTCCCGTTCACCCATCACCCCCTGTGCTCACTGCCCCGTGTCCTAACTCACACCCAGTCCCGTTCACCCATCACCACTGTGCTCACTGCCCCGTGTCCTAACTCGCACCAAGTCCCATTCACCCATCACCCCCTGTGCTCACTGCCCCGTGTCCTAACTCACACAAAGTCCCATTCACCCATCACCACTGTGCTCACTGCCCCGTGTCCTAACTTACACCAAGTCCCGTTCACCCATCACCCACTGTGCTCACTGCCCCGTGTCCTAACTCGCACCAAGTCCCGTTCACCCATCACCCCCTGTGCTCACTGACCCGTGTCCTAACTCGCACCAAGTCCCGTTCACCCATCACCCCCTTTGCTCACTGCCCCGTGTCCTAACTCGCACCAAGTCCCGTTCACCCATCACCCACTGTGCTCACTGCCCCGTGTCCTAACTCGCACCAAGTCCCATTCACCAATCACCACTGTGCTCACTGCCCCGTGTCCTAACTCGCACCAAGTCCCGTTCACCCATCACCCCCTGTGCTCACTGCCCCGTGTCCTAACTCACACCCAGTCCAGTTCACCCATCACCCCCTGTGCTCACTGCCCCGTGTCCTAACTCACACCCAGTCCCATTCACCAATCACCACTGTGCTCACTGCCCCGTGTCCTAACTCGCACCAAGTCCCGTTCACCCATCACCACTGTGCTCACTGCCCCGTGTCCTAACTCCCACCAAGTCCCCTTCACCCATCACCACTGTGCTCACTGCCCCGTGTCCTAACTCGCACCAAGTCCCGTTCACCCATCACCCGCTGTGCTCACTGCGCCGTGTCCTAACTCGCACCAAGTCCCATTCACCCATCACCACTGTGCTCACTGCCCCGTGTCCTAAATCCCACCAAGTCCCCTTCACCCATCACCCACTGTGCTCGCTGCCCCGTGTCCTAACTCACACCCAGTCCCCTTCACCCATCACCCCTGTGCTCACTGCCCCGTGTCCTAACTCGCACCAAGTCCCGTTCACCCATCACCCCCTGTGCTCACTGCCCCGTGTCCTAACTCGCACCAAGTCCCGTTCACCCAACACCACTGTGCTCGCTGCCCCGTGTCCTAACTCGCACCAAGTCCCGTTCACCCATCACCCCGTGCTCACTGCCCCGTGTCCTAACTCGCACCAAGTCCCATTCACCCATCACCACTGTGCTCGCTGCCCCGTGTCCTAACTCGCACCAAGTCCCATTCACCCATCACCCCCTGTACTCACTGCCCCGTGTCCTAACTCGCACCAAGTCCCATTCACCCATCACCACTGTGCTCACTGCCCCGTGTCCTAACCCACACCAAGTCCCGTTCACCCATCACCCACTGTGCTCACTGCCCCGTGTCCTAACTCGCACCAAGTCCCGTTCACCCATCACCCCTGTGCTCACTGCCCCGTGTCCTAACTCGAACCCAGTCCCATTCACCCATCACCCCCTGTGCTCACTGCCCCGTGTCCTAACTCGCACCAAGTCCCATTCACCCATCACCCCGTGCTCACTGCCCCGTGTCCTAACTCGCACCAAGTCCCATTCACCCATCACCTCCTGTGCTCACTGCCCCGTGTCCTAACTCACACCCAGTCCCATTCACCCATCACCCGCTGTGCTCACTGCCCCGTGTCCTAACTCGCACCAAGTCCCATTCACCCATCACCCCCGTGCTCACTGCCCCGTGTCCTAACTCGCACCAAGTCCCGTTCACCCATCACCACTGTGCTCACTGCCCCGTGTCCTAACTCCCACCAAGTCCCCTTCACCCATCACCCACTGTGCTCGCTGCCCCGTGTCCTAACTCGCACCAAGTCCCATTCACCCATCACCACTGTGCTCACTGCCCCGTGTCCTAACTCGCACCAAGTCCCATTCACCAATCACCACTGTGCTCACTGCCCCGTGTCCTAACTCGCACCAAGTCCCATTCACCAATCACCCCTGTGCTCACTGCCCCGTGTCCTAACTCGCACCAAGTCCCATTCACCAATCACCACTGTGCTCACTGCCCCGTGTCCTAACTCGCACCAAGTCTCCTTCACCCATCACCCGCTGTGCTCACTGCGCCGTGTCCTAACTCACACCAAGTCCCGTTCACCCATCACCCCCTGTGCTCACTGCCCCGTGTCCGAACTCGCACCAAGTCCCGTTCACCCATCACCCCCTGTGCTCGCTGCCCCGTGTCCTAACACGCGCCAAGTCCCATTCACCCATCACCCCCTGTGCTCGCTGCCCCGTGTCCTAACTCGTGCCAAGTCCCATTCACCCATCACCACTGTGCTCGCTGCCCCGTGTCCTAACTCACACCCAGTCCCCTTCACCCATCACCCCTGTGCTCACTGCCCCGTGTCCTAACTTGCACCAAGTCCCGTTCACCCATCACCCCCTGTGCTCACTGCCCCGTGTCCTAACTCGCACCAAGTCCCGTTCACCCAACACCACTGTGCTCGCTGCCCCGTGTCCTAACTCGCACCAAGTCCCGTTCACCCATCACCCCGTGCTCACTGCCCCGTGTCCTAACTCGCACCAAGTCCCGTTCACCCATCACCCCGTGCTCACTGCCCCGTGTCCTAACTCACACCAAGTCCCATTCACCCATCACCACTGTGCTCACTGCCCCGTGTCCTAACTCACACCCAGTCCCATTCACCCATCACCCCTGTGCTCACTGCCCCGTGTCCTAACTCGCACCAAGTCCCGTTCACCCATCACCCCCTGTGCTCACTGTCCCGTGTCCTAACTCGCACCCAGTCCCGTTCACCCATCACCCCCTGTGCTCGCTGCCCCGTGTCCTAACTCACACCCAGTCCCGTTCACCCATCACCACTGTGCTCACTGCCCCGTGTCCTAACTCACACCAAGTCCCGTTCACCCATCACCACTGTGCTCACTGCCCCGTGTCCTAACTCACACCCAGTCCCATTCACCCATCACCCCGTGCTCGCTGCCCCGTGTCCTAACTCACACCAAGTCCCATTCACCCATCACCCCCTGTGCTCACTGCCCCGTGTCCTAACTCGCACCAAGTCCCATTCACCCATCACCACTGTGCTCGCTGCCCCGTGTCCTACCTCGCACCAAGTCCCATTCACCCATCACCACTGTGCTCGCTGCCCCGTGTCGTAACTCACACCAAGTCCCATTCACCCATCACCACTGTGCTCGCTGACCCGTGTCCTAACTCACACCAAGTCTCATTCACCCATCACCACTGTGCTCCCTGCCCCGTGTCCTAACTCGCACCAAGTCCCGTTCACCCATCACCACTGTGCTCGCTGCCCCGTGTCCTAACTCGCACCAAGTCCCATTCACCCATCACCACTGTGCTCACTGCCCCGTGTCCTAACTCACACCAAGTCCCATTCACCCATCACCACTGTGCTCACTGCCCCGTGTCCTAACTCACACCAAGTCCCATTCACCCATCACCCCTTGTGCTCGCTGCGCCGTGTCCTAACTCGCACCAAGTCCCGTTCACCCATCACCCCTGTGCTCGCTGCCCCGTGTCCTAACTCGCACCAAGTCCCCTTCACCCATCACCCCCTGTGCTCGCTGCCCCGTGTCCTAACTCGCACCAAGTCCCATTCACCCATCACCACTGCGCTCGCTGCCCCGTGTCCTAACTCGCACCAAGTCCCATTCACCCATCACCACTGCGCTCGCTGCCCCGTGTCCTAACTCGCACCAAGTCCCATTCACCCATCACCACTGTGCTCGCTGCCCCGTGTCCTAACTCACACCAAGTCCCATTCACCCATCACCCCTGTGCTCACTGCCCCGTGTCCTAACTCACACCCAGTCCCATTCACCCATCACCACTGTGCTCACTGCCCCGTGTCCTAACTCGCACCAAGTCCCGTTCACCCATCGCCCACTGTGCTCGCTGCCCCGTGTCCTAACTCGCACCCAGTCCCATTCACCCATCACCACTGTGCTCACTGCCCCGTGTCCTAACTCGCACCAAGTCCCGTTCACCCATCACCACTGTGCTCGCTGCCCCGTGTCCTAACTCGCACCAAGTCCCATTCACCCATCACCACTGCGCTCACTGCCCCGTGTCCTAACTCGCACCAAGTCCCATTCACCCATCACCACTGTGCTCGCTGCCCCGTGTCCTAACTCGCACCAAGTCCCATTCACCCATCACCCACTGTGCTCACTGACCCGTGTCCTAACTCGCACCAAGTCCCATTCACCCATCACCCACTGTGCTCGCTGCCCCGTGTCCTAACTCGCACCAAGTCCCGTTCACCCATCACCACTGTGCTCACTGCCCCGTGTCCTAACTGACACCCAGTCCCGTTCACCCATCACCCCCTGTGCTCACTGCCCCGTGTCCTAACTCGCACCTAGTCCCATTCACCCATCACCACTGTGCTCGCTGCCCCATGTCCTAACTCGCACCAAGTCCCATTCACCCATCACCACTGTGCTCGCTGCCCCGTGTCCTAACTCACACCCAGTCCCGTTCACCCATCACCACTGCGCTCACTGCCCCGTGTCCAAACTCGCACCAAGTCCCATTCACCCATCACCACTGTGCTCGCTGCCCCGTGTCCTAACTCACACCCAGTCCCGTTCACCCATCACCACTGCGCTCACTGCCCCGTGTCCTAACTCGCACCAAGTCCCATTCACCCATCACCCCCTGTGCTCACTGCCCCGTGTCCTAACTCACACCAAGTCCCGTTCACCCATCACCCCCTGTGCTCACTGCCCCGTGTCCTAACTCGCACCAAGTCCCATTCACCCATCACCACTGTGCTCGCTGCCCTGTGTCCTAACTCGCACCAAGTCCCATTCACCCATCACCACTGTGCTCACTGCCCCGTGTCCTAACTCGCACCAAGTCCCATTCACCCATCACCACTGTGCTCGCTGCCCCGTGTCCTCACTCGCACCAAGTCCCATTCACCCATCGCCCACTGCCCCGTGTCCTAACTCGCAGCAAGTCCCGTTCACCCATCACCCCCTGTGCTCACTGCCCCGTGTCCAAACTCGCACCAAGTCCCATTCACCCATCACCCCCTGTGCTCGCTGCCCCGTGTCCTAACTCGCACCAAGTCCCGTTCACCCATCACCCCCTGTGCTCACTGCCCCGTGTCCTAACTCGCACCAAGTCCCATTCACCCATCACCACTGTGCTCGCTGCCCCGTGTCCTAACTCACACCCAGTCCCATTCACCCATCACCACTGTGCTCACTGCCCCGTGTCCTAACTCACACCAAGTCCCATTTACCCATCACCACTGTGCTCACTGCCCCGTGTCCTAACTCGCACCAAGTCCCATTCACCCATCACCCCCTGTGCTCACTGCCCTGTGTCCAAACTCGCACGAAGTCCCATTCACCCATCACCCCCTGTGCTCGCTGCCCCGTGTCCTAACTCGCACCAAGTCCCATTCACCCATCACCCCCTGTGCTCACTGCCCAGTGTCCTAACTCGCACCAAGTCCCCTTCACCCATCACCCCCTGTGCTCACTGCCCCGTGTCCTAACTCGCACCAAGTCCCATTCACCCATCACCCCGTGCTCACTGCCCCGTGTCCTAACTCGCACCAAGTCCCGTTCACCCATCACCCCCTGTGCTCACTGCCCCGTGTCCGAACTCTCACCCAGTCCCATTCACCCATCACCCCCTGTGCTCACTGCCCCGTGTCCTAACTCACACCAAGTCCCATTCACCCATCACCCCCTGTGCTCACTGCCCCGTGTCCTAACTCGCACCAAGTCCCATTCACCCATCACCCCCTGTGCTCACTGCCCCGTGTCCTAACTCGCACCAAGTCCCCTTCACCCATCACCCCTGTGCTCGCTGCCCCGTGTCCTAACTCGCACCAAGTCCCATTCACCCATCACCACTGTGCTCACTGCCCCGTGTCCTAACTCACACCCAGTCCCGTTCACCCATCACCACTGTGCTCACTGCCCCGTGTCCTAACTCGCACCAAGTCCCATTCACCCATCACCCACTGTGCTCACTGCCCCGTGTCCGAACTCGCACCAAGTCCCGTTCACCCATCACCACTGTGCTCACTGCCCCGTGTCCGAACTCGCACCAAGTCCCGTTCACCCATCACCACTGTGCTCACTGCCCCGTGTCCTAACTCGCACCCAGTCCCGTTCACCCATCACCACTGTGCTCACTGCCCCGTGTCCTAACTCACACCCAGTCCCGTTCACCCATCACCCCCTGTGCTCACTGCCCCGTGTCCTAACTCACACCCAGTCCCGTTCACCCATCACCACTGTGCTCACTGCCCCGTGTCCTAACTCGCACCAAGTCCCATTCACCCATCACCCCCTGTGCTCACTGCCCCGTGTCCTAACTCACACAAAGTCCCATTCACCCATCACCACTGTGCTCACTGCCCCGTGTCCTAACTTACACCAAGTCCCGTTCACCCATCACCCACTGTGCTCACTGCCCCGTGTCCTAACTCGCACCAAGTCCCGTTCACCCATCACCCCGTGCTCACTGACCCGTGTCCTAACTCGCACCAAGTCCCGTTCACCCATCACCCCCTTTGCTCACTGCCCCGTGTCCTAACTCGCACCAAGTCCCGTTCACCCATCACCCACTGTGCTCACTGCCCCGTGTCCTAACTCGCACCAAGTCCCATTCACCAATCACCACTGTGCTCACTGCCCCGTGTCCTAACTCGCACCAAGTCCCGTTCACCCATCACCCCCTGTGCTCACTGCCCCGTGTCCTAACTCACACCCAGTCCAGTTCACCCATCACCCCCTGTGCTCACTGCCCCGTGTCCTAACTCACACCCAGTCCCGTTCACCCATCACCCCCTGTGCTCACTGCCCCGTGTCCTAACTCACACCCAGTCCCATTCACCAATCACCACTGTGCTCACTGCCCCGTGTCCTAACTCGCACCAAGTCCCGTTCACCCATCACCACTGTGCTCACTGCCCCGTGTCCTAACTCCCACCAAGTCCCCTTCACCCATCACCACTGTGCTCACTGCCCCGTGTCCTAACTCCCACCAAGTCCCCTTCACCCATCACCCACTGTGCTCGCTGCCCCGTGTCCTAACTCGCACCAAGTCCCATTCACCCATCACCCGCTGTGCTCACTGCCCCGTGTCCTAACTCGCACCAAGTCCCATTCACCCATCACCCGCTGTGCTCACTGCGCCGTGTCCTAAATCCCACCAAGTCCCCTTCACCCATCACCCACTGTGCTCGCTGCCCCGTGTCCTAACTCACACCCAGTCCCCTTCACCCATCACCCCTGTGCTCACTGCCCCGTGTCCTAACTCGCACCAAGTCCCGTTCACCCATCACCCCCTGTGCTCACTGCCCCGTGTCCTAACTCGCACCAAGTCCCGTTCACCCAACACCACTGTGCTCGCTGCCCCGTGTCCTAACTCG
Organism: Somniosus microcephalus; assembly: GCF_052327205.1. Taxonomy (NCBI): domain Eukaryota; kingdom Metazoa; phylum Chordata; class Chondrichthyes; order Squaliformes; family Somniosidae; genus Somniosus; species Somniosus microcephalus. Next base: position 74,626,185 of record NC_141004.1, read on the forward strand.
CACCAAGTCCCGTTCACCCATCACCCCGTGCTCACTGCCCCGTGTCCTAACTCGCACCAAGTCCCATTCACCCATCACCACTGTGCTCGCTGCCCCGTGTCCTAACTCGCACCAAGTCCCATTCACCCATCACCCCCTGTACTCACTGCCCCGTGTCCTAACTCGCACCAAGTCCCATTCACCCATCACCACTGTGCTCACTGCCCCGTGTCCTAACCCACACCAAGTCCCGTTCACCCATCACCCACTGTGCTCACTGCCCCGTGTCCTAACTCGCACCAAGTCCCGTTCACCCATCACCCCTGTGCTCACTGCCCCGTGTCCTAACTCGAACCCAGTCCCATTCACCCATCACCCCCTGTGCTCACTGCCCCGTGTCCTAACTCGCACCAAGTCCCATTCACCCATCACCCCGTGCTCACTGCCCCGTGTCCTAACTCGCACCAAGTCCCATTCACCCATCACCTCCTGTGCTCACTGCCCCGTGTCCTAACTCACACCCAGTCCCATTCACCCATCACCCGCTGTGCTCACTGCCCCGTGTCCTAACTCGCACCAAGTCCCATTCACCCATCACCCCCGTGCTCACTGCCCCGTGTCCTAACTCGCACCAAGTCCCGTTCACCCATCACCACTGTGCTCACTGCCCCGTGTCCTAACTCCCACCAAGTCCCCTTCACCCATCACCCACTGTGCTCGCTGCCCCGTGTCCTAACTCGCACCAAGTCCCATTCACCCATCACCACTGTGCTCACTGCCCCGTGTCCTAACTCGCACCAAGTCCCATTCACCAATCACCACTGTGCTCACTGCCCCGTGTCCTAACTCGCACCAAGTCCCATTCACCAATCACCCCTGTGCTCACTGCCCCGTGTCCTAACTCGCACCAAGTCCCATTCACCAATCACCACTGTGCTCACTGCCCCGTGTCCTAACTCGCACCAAGTCTCCTTCACCCATCACCCGCTGTGCTCACTGCGCCGTGTCCTAACTCACACCAAGTCCCGTTCACCCATCACCCCCTGTGCTCACTGCCCCGTGTCCGAACTCGCACCAAGTCCCGTTCACCCATCACCCCCTGTGCTCGCTGCCCCGTGTCCTAACACGCGCCAAGTCCCATTCACCCATCACCCCCTGTGCTCGCTGCCCCGTGTCCTAACTCGTGCCAAGTCCCATTCACCCATCACCACTGTGCTCGCTGCCCCGTGTCCTAACTCACACCCGGTCCCCTTCACCCATCACCCCTGTGCTCACTGCCCCGTGTCCTAACTCGCACCAAGTCCCGTTCACCCATCACCCCCTGTGCTCACTGCCCCGTGTCCTAACTCGCACCAAGTCCCGTTCACCCAACACCACTGTGCTCGCTGCCCCGTGTCCTAACTCGCACCAAGTCCCGTTCACCCATCACCCCGTGCTCACTGCCCCGTGTCCTAACTCGCACCAAGTCCCGTTCACCCATCACCCCGTGCTCACTGCCCCGTGTCCTAACTCACACCAAGTCCCATTCACCCATCACCACTGTGCTCACTGCCCCGTGTCCTAACTCACACCCAGTCCCATTCACCCATCACCCCTGTGCTCACTGCCCCGTGTCCTAACTCGCACCAAGTCCCGTTCACCCATCACCCCCTGTGCTCACTGTCCCGTGTCCTAACTCGCACCCAGTCCCGTTCACCCATCACCCCCTGTGCTCGCTGCCCCGTGTCCTAACTCACACCCAGTCCCGTTCACCCATCACCACTGTGCTCACTGCCCCGTGTCCTAACTCACACCAAGTCCCGTTCACCCATCACCACTGTGCTCACTGCCCCGTGTCCTAACTCACACCCAGTCCCATTCACCCATCACCCCGTGCTCGCTGCCCCGTGTCCTAACTCACACCAAGTCCCATTCACCCATCACCCCCTGTGCTCACTGCCCCGTGTCCTAACTCGCACCAAGTCCCATTCACCCATCACCACTGTGCTCGCTGCCCCGTGTCCTACCTCGCACCAAGTCCCATTCACCCATCACCACTGTGCTCGCTGCCCCGTGTCGTAACTCACACCAAGTCCCATTCACCCATCACCACTGTGCTCGCTGACCCGTGTCCTAACTCACACCAAGTCTCATTCACCCATCACCACTGTGCTCCCTGCCCCGTGTCCTAACTCGCACCAAGTCCCGTTCACCCATCACCACTGTGCTCGCTGCCCCGTGTCCTAACTCGCACCAAGTCCCATTCACCCATCACCACTGTGCTCACTGCCCCGTGTCCTAACTCACACCAAGTCCCATTCACCCATCACCACTGTGCTCACTGCCCCGTGTCCTAACTCACACCAAGTCCCATTCACCCATCACCCCTTGTGCTCGCTGCGCCGTGTCCTAACTCGCACCAAGTCCCGTTCACCCATCACCCCTGTGCTCGCTGCCCCGTGTCCTAACTCGCACCAAGTCCCCTTCACCCATCACCCCCTGTGCTCGCTGCCCCGTGTCCTAACTCGCACCAAGTCCCATTCACCCATCACCACTGCGCTCGCTGCCCCGTGTCCTAACTCGCACCAAGTCCCATTCACCCATCACCACTGCGCTCGCTGCCCCGTGTCCTAACTCGCACCAAGTCCCATTCACCCATCACCACTGTGCTCGCTGACCCGTGTCCTAACTCACACCCAGTCCCGTTCACCCATCACCCCCTGTGCTCACTGCCCCGTGTCCTAACTCTCACCAAGTCCCATTCACCCATCACCACTGTGCTCGCTGCCCCGTGTCCTAACTCACACCAAGTCCCATTCACCCATCACCCCTGTGCTCACTGCCCCGTGTCCTAACTCACACCCAGTCCCATTCACCCATCACCACTGTGCTCACTGCCCCGTGTCCTAACTCGCACCAAGTCCCGTTCACCCATCGCCCACTGTGCTCGCTGCCCCGTGTCCTAACTCGCACCCAGTCCCATTCACCCATCACCACTGTGCTCACTGCCCCGTGTCCTAACTCGCACCAAGTCCCGTTCACCCATCACCACTGTGCTCGCTGCCCCGTGTCCTAACTCGCACCAAGTCCCATTCACCCATCACCACTGCGCTCACTGCCCCGTGTCCTAACTCGCACCAAGTCCCATTCACCCATCACCACTGTGCTCGCTGCCCCGTGTCCTAACTCGCACCAAGTCCCATTCACCCATCACCCACTGTGCTCACTGACCCGTGTCCTAACTCGCACCAAGTCCCATTCACCCATCACCCACTGTGCTCGCTGCCCCGTGTCCTAACTCGCACCAAGTCCCGTTCACCCATCACCACTGTGCTCACTGCCCCGTGTCCTAACTGACACCCAGTCCCGTTCACCCATCACCCCCTGTGCTCACTGCCCCGTGTCCTAACTCGCACCTAGTCCCATTCACCCATCACCACTGTGCTCGCTGCCCCATGTCCTAACTCGCACCAAGTCCCATTCACCCATCACCACTGTGCTCGCTGCCCCGTGTCCTAACTCGCACCAAGTCCCATTCACCCATCACCACTGTGCTCACTGCCCCGTGTCCTAACTCGCACCAAGTCCCGTTCACCCATCATCACTGTGCTCGCTGCCCCGTGTCCTAACTCGCACCAAGTCCCATTCACCCATCGCCCACTGCCCCGTGTCCTAACTCGCACCAAGTCCCGTTCACCCATCACCCCCTGTGCTCACTGCCCCGTGTCCTAACTCGCACCCAGTCCCATTCACCCATCACCACTGTGCTCACTGCCCCGTGTCCTAACTCGCACCAAGTCCCATTCACCCATCACCACTGTGCTCACTGCCCCGTGTCCTAACTCGCACCAAGGCTCATTCACCCATCACCACTGTGCTCACTGCCCCGTGTCCTAACTCGCACCAAGTCCCATTCACCCATCACCACTGTGCTCGCTGACCCGTGTCCTAACTCACACCCAGTCCCGTTCACCCATCACCCCCTGTGCTCACTGCCCCGTGTCCTAACTCGCACCAAGTCCCATTCACCCATCACCACTGTGCTCGCTGCCCCGTGTCCTAACTCGCACCCAGTCCCATTCACCCATCACCACTGTGCTCACTGCCCCGTGTCCTAACTCGCACCAAGTCCCGTTCACCCATCGCCCACTGTGCTCGCTGCCCCGTGTCCTAACTCGCACCCAGTCCCATTCACCCATCACCACTGTGCTCACTGCCCCGTGTCCTAACTCGCACCAAGTCCCATTCACCCATCACCACTGTGCTCGCTGCCCCGTGTCCTAACTCACACCAAGTCCCATTCACCCATCACCACTGTGCTCACTGCCCCGTGTCCTAACTCGCACCAAGTCCCGTTCACCCATCACCACTGTGCTCGCTGCCCCGTGTCCTAACTCGCACCAAGTCCCATTCACCCATCACCACTGTGCTCACTGCCCCGTGTCCTAACTCGCACCAAGTCCCGTTCACCCATCACCACTGCGCTCGCTGCCCCGTGTCCTAACTCGCACCAAGTCCCATTCACCCATCACCACTGCGCTCGCTGCCCCGTGTCCTAACTCGCACCAAGTCCCATTCACCCATCACCCCCTGTGCTCACTGCCCCGTGTCCTAACTCGCACCAAGTCCCATTCACCCATCGCCCACTGCCCCGTGTCCTAACTCGCAGCAAGTCCCGTTCACCCATCACCCCCTGTGCTCGCTGCTCCGTGTCCTAACTCGCACCAAGTCCCATTCACCCATCACCACTGTGCTCACTGCCCCGTGTCCTAACTCGCACCCAGTCCCATTCACCCATCACCCCTGTGCTCGCTGCCCCGTGTCCTAACTCGCACCAAGTCCCATTCACCCATCACCACTGTGCTCGCTGCCCCGTGTCCTAACTCGCACCAAGTCCCATTCACCCATCACCACTGTGCTCACTGCCCCGTGTCCTAACTCGCACCAAGTCCCATTCACCCATCACCACTGTGCTCGCTGCCCCGTGTCCTAACTCGCACCCAGTCCCATTCACCCATCACCACTGTGCTCGCTGCCCCGTGTCCTAACTCACACCCAGTCCCACTCACCCATCACCCCCTGTGCTCACTGCCCCGTGTCCTAACTCGCACCAAGTCCCATTCACCCATCACCACTGTGCTCACTGCCCCGTGTCCTAACTCGCACCAAGTCCCATTCACCCATCACCACTGTGCTCACTGACCCGTGTCCTAACTCGAACCAAGTCCCATTCACCCATCACCCCCTGTGCTCACTGCCCCGTGTCCTAACTCACACCCAGTCCCATTCACCCATCACCCCCTGTGCTCACTGCCCCGTGTCCTAACTCACACCCAGTCCCATTCACCCATCACCCCCTGTGCTCACTGACCCGTGTCCTAACTCGCACCAAGTCCCGTTCACCCATCACCACTGTGCTCACTGACCCGTGTCCTAACTCGAACCAAGTCCCATTCACCCATCACCACTGTGCTCACTGCCCCGTGTCCTAACTCGCACCAAGTCCCATTCACCCATCACCCCCTGTGCTCACTGCCCCGTGTCCTAACTCGCACCAAGTCCCATTCACCCATCACCCCCTGTGCTCACTGACCCGTGTCCTAACTCGCACCAAGTCCCATTCACCCATCACCCCCTGTGCTCACTGTCCCGTGTCCTAACTCGCACCAAGTCCCGTTCACCCATCACCCCCTGTGCTCACTGCCCCGTGTCCTAACTCACACCCAGTCCCGTTCACCCATCACCCCCTGTGCTCACTTCCCCGTGTCCTAACTCACACCCAGTCCCATTCACCCATCACCCCCTGTGCTCACTGCCCCGTGTCCTAACTCACACCCAGTCCCGTTCACCCATCACCCCCTGTGCTCACTGCCCCGTGTCCTAACTCGCACCAAGTCCCATTCACCCATCACCCCCTGTGCTCACTGCCCCGTGTCCTAACTCACACCCAGTCCCGTTCACCCATCACCCCGTGCTCGCTGCCCCGTGTCCTAACTCGCATCAAGTCCCATTCACCCATCACCACTGTGCTCACTGCCCCGTGTCCTAACTCGCACCAAGTCCCGTTCACCCATCACCACTGTGCTCACTGCCCCGTGTCCGAACTCGCACCAAGTCCCATTCACCCATCACCACTGTGCTCACTGCCCCGTGTCCTAACTCGCACCAAGTCCCCTTCACCCATCACCACTGTGCTCATTGCCCCGTGTCCAAACTCACACCCAGTCCCCTTCACCCATCACCACTGTGCTCACTGCCCCGTGTCCTAACTCACACCCAGTCCCGTTCACCCATCACCACTGTGCTCGCTGCCCCGTGTCCTAACTCACACCCAGTCCCATTCACCCATCACCACTGTGCTCACTGCCCCGTGTCCTAACTCACACCCAGTCCCGTTCACCCATCACCACTGTGCTCATTGCCCCGTGTCCAAACTCACACCCAGTCCCCTTCACCCATCACCACTGTGCTCACTGCCCCGTGTCCTAACTCACACCCAGTCCCGTTCACCCATCACCACTGTGCTCGCTGCCCCGTGTCCTAACTCACACCCAGTCCCATTCACCCATCACCACTGTGCTCACTGCCCCGTGTCCTAACTCACACCCAGTCGCGTTCGCCCATCACCCCCTGTGCTCGCTGCCCCGTGTCCTAACTCACACCCAGTCCCATTCACCCATCACCACTGTGCTCACTGCCCCGTGTCCTAACTCACACCCAGTCCCGTTCACCCATCACCACTGTGCTCACTGCCCCGTGTCCTAACTCGCACCAGGTCCCGTTCACCCATCACCCCCTGTGCTCACTGCCCCGTGTCCTAACTCGCACCAAGTCCCATTCACCCATCACCACTGTGCTCACTGCCCCGTGTCCTAACTCGCACCAAGTCCCATTCACCCATCACCCCCTGTGCTCACTGCCCCGTGTACTAACTCACACCAAGTCCCCTTCACCCATCACCCCGTGTGCTCACTGCCCCGTGTCCTAACTCACACCAAGTCCCCTTCACCCATCACCCCCTGTGCTCACTGCCCCGTGTCCTAACTCACACCAAGTCCCCTTCACCCATCACCCCCTGTGCTCACTGCCCCGTGTCCTAACTCGCACCAAGTCCCGTTCACCCATCACCCCCTGTGCTCACTGCCCCGTGTCCTAACTCACACGAAGTCCCCTTCACCCATCACCCCGTGTGCTCACTGCCCCGTGTCCTAACTCGCACCAAGTCCCCTTCACCCATCACCCCCTGTGCTCACTGCCCTGTGTCCGAACTCACACCCAGTCCCATTCACCCATCACCCTCTGTGCTCGCTGCCCCGTGTCCTAACTCACACCCAGTCCCGTTCACCCATCACCCCCTGTGCTCACTGCCCCGTGTCCTAACTCGCACCAAGTCCCGTTCACCCATCACCACTGTGCTCGCTGCCCCGTGTCCTAACTCGCACCAAGTCCCATTCACCCATCACCCACTGTGCTCGCTGCCCCGTGTCCTAACTCGCACCAAGTCCCGTTCACCCATCACCCCTGTGCTCACTGCCCCGTGTCCTAACTCGCACCAAGTCCCGTTCACCCATCACCCCCTGTGCTCACTGCCCCGTGTCCGAACTCACACCCAGTCCCGTTCACCCATCACCACTGTGCTCACTGCCCCGTGTCCTAACTCACACCAAGTCCCGTTCACCCATCACCCCCTGTGCTCACTGCCCCGTGTCCTAACTCACACCAAGTCCCATTCACCCATCACCACTGTGCTCACTGCCCCGTGTCCTAACTCGCACCAAGTCCCATTCACCCATCACCACTGTGCTCGCTGCCCCGTGTCCTAACTCGCACCAAGTCCCGTTCACCCATCACCCCCTGTGCTCACTGCCCCGTGTCCTAACTCGCACCAAGTCCCCTTCACCCATCACCACTGTGCTCACTGCCCCGTGTCCTAACTCGCACCCAGTCCCGTTCACCCATCACCCCCTGTGCTCACTGCCCCGTGTCCTAACTCGCACCAAGTCCCATTCACCCATCACCCCCTGTGCTCACTGCCCCGTGTCCGAACTCGCACCAAGTCCCGTTCACCCATCACCACTGTGCTCGCTGCCCCGTGTCCTAACTCGCACCAAGTCCCATTCACCCATCACCACTGTGCCCCCTGCCCCGTGTCCTAACTCGCACCAAGTCCCATTCACCCATCACCCCCTGTACTCACTGCCCCGTGTCCTAACTCGCACCAAGTCCCATTCACCCATCACCACTGTGCTCACTGCCCCGTGTCCTAACCCACACCAAGTCCCGTTCACCCATCACCCACTGTGCTCACTGCCCCGTGTCCTAACTCGCACCAAGTCCCGTTCACCCATCACCCCTGTGCTCACTGCCCCGTGTCCTAACTCGAACCCAGTCCCATTCACCCATCACCCCCTGTGCTCACTGCCCCGTGTCCTAACTCGCACCAAGTCCCATTCACCCATCACCCCGTGCTCACTGCCCCGTGTCCTAACTCGCACCAAGTCCCATTCACCCATCACCTCCTGTGCTCACTGCCCCGTGTCCTAACTCACACCCAGTCCCGTTCACCCATCACCCACTGTGCTCACTGCCCCGTGTCCTAACTCGCACCAAGTCCCATTCACCCATCACCCCCGTGCTCACTGCCCCGTGTCCTAACTCGCACCAAGTCCCGTTCACCCATCACCACTGTGCTCACTGCCCCGTGTCCTAACTCCCACCAAGTCCCCTTCACCCATCACCCACTGTGCTCGCTGCCCCGTGTCCTAACTCGCACCAAGTCCCATTCACCCATCACCACTGTGCTCACTGCCCCGTGTCCTAACTCGCACCAAGTCCCATTCACCAATCACCACTGTGCTCACTGCCCCGTGTCCTAACTCGCACCAAGTCCCATTCACCAATCACCCCTGTGCTCACTGCCCCGTGTCCTAACTCGCACCAAGTCCCATTCACCAATCACCACTGTGCTCACTGCCCCGTGTCCTAACTCGCACCAAGTCTCCTTCACCCATCACCCGCTGTGCTCACTGCGCCGTGTCCTAACTCACACCAAGTCCCGTTCACCCATCACCCCCTGTGCTCACTGCCCCGTGTCCGAACTCGCACCAAGTCCCGTTCACCCATCACCCCCTGTGCTCGCTGCCCCGTGTCCTAACACGCGCCAAGTCCCATTCACCCATCACCCCCTGTGCTCGCTGCCCCGTGTCCTAACTCGTGCCAAGTCCCATTCACCCATCACCACTGTGCTCGCTGCCCCGTGTCCTAACTCACACCCAGTCCCCTTCACCCATCACCCCTGTGCTCACTGCCCCGTGTCCTAACTCGCACCAAGTCCCGTTCACCCATCACCCCCTGTGCTCACTGCCCCGTGTCCTAACTCGCACCAAGTCCCGTTCACCCAACACCACTGTGCTCGCTGCCCCGTGTCCTAACTCGCACCAAGTCCCGTTCACCCATCACCCCGTGCTCACTGCCCCGTGTCCTAACTCGCACCAAGTCCCGTTCACCCATCACCCCGTGCTCACTGCCCCGTGTCCTAACTCACACCAAGTCCCATTCACCCATCACCACTGTGCTCACTGCCCCGTGTCCTAACTCACACCCAGTCCCATTCACCCATCACCCCTGTGCTCACTGCCCCGTGTCCTAACTCGCACCAAGTCCCGTTCACCCATCACCCCCTGTGCTCACTGTCCCGTGTCCTAACTCGCACCCAGTCCCGTTCACCCATCACCCCCTGTGCTCGCTGCCCCGTGTCCTAACTCACACCCAGTCCCGTTCACCCATCACCACTGTGCTCACTGCCCCGTGTCCTAACTCACACCAAGTCCCGTTCACCCATCACCACTGTGCTCACTGCCCCGTGTCCTAACTCACACCCAGTCCCATTCACCCATCACCCCGTGCTCGCTGCCCCGTGTCCTAACTCACACCAAGTCCCATTCACCCATCACCCCCTGTGCTCACTGCCCCGTGTCCTAACTCGCACCAAGTCCCATTCACCCATCACCACTGTGCTCGCTGCCCCGTGTCCTACCTCGCACCAAGTCCCATTCACCCATCACCACTGTGCTCGCTGCCCCGTGTCGTAACTCACACCAAGTCCCATTCACCCATCACCACTGTGCTCGCTGACCCGTGTCCTAACTCACACCAAGTCTCATTCACCCTCACCACTGTGCTCCCTGCCCAGTGTCCTAACTCGCACCAAGTCCCGTTCACCCACCACAGTCTCGGTCAGCTGCCCCGTGTCCTTACTCGCACCAAGTCCCATTCACCCATCACCACTGTGCTCACTGCCCCGTGTCCTAACTCACACCAAGTCCCATTCACCCATCACCACTGTGCTCACTGCCCCGTGTCCTAACTCACACCAAGTCCCTTTCACCCATCACCCCTTGTGCTCGCTGCGCCGTGTCCTAACTCGCACCAAGTCCCGTTCACCCATCACCCCTGTGCTCGCTGCCCCGTGTCCTAACTCGCACCAAGTCCCCTTCACCCATCACCCCCTGTGCTCGCTGCCCCGTGTCCTAACTCGCACCAAGTCCCATTCACCCATCACCACTGCGCTCGCTGCCCCGTGTCCTAACTCGCACCAAGTCCCATTCACCCATCACCACTGCGCTCGCTGCCCCGTGTCCTAACTCGCACCAAGTCCCATTCACCCATCACCACTGTGCTCGCTGACCCGTGTCCTAACTCACACCCAGTCCCGTTCACCCATCACCCCCTGTGCTCACTGCCCCGTGTCCTAACTCTCACCAAGTCCCATTCACCCATCACCACTGTGCTCGCTGCCCCGTGTCCTAACTCACACCAAGTCCCATTCACCCATCACCCCTGTGCTCACTGCCCCGTGTCCTAACTCACACCCAGTCCCATTCACCCATCACCACTGTGCTCACTGCCCCGTGTCCTAACTCGCACCAAGTCCCGTTCACCCATCGCCCACTGTGCTCGCTGCCCCATGTCCTAACTCGCACCCAGTCCCATTCACCCATCACCACTGTGCTCACTGCCCCGTGTCCTAACTCGCACCAAGTCCCGTTCACCCATCACCACTGTGCTCGCTGCCCCGTGTCCTAACTCGCACCAAGTCCCATTCACCCATCACCACTGCGCTCACTGCCCCGTGTCCTAACTCGCACCAAGTCCCATTCACCCATCACCACTGTGCTCGTTGCCCCGTGTCCTAACTCGCACCAAGTCCCATTCACCCATCACCCACTGTGCTCACTGACCCGTGTCCTAACTCGCACCAAGTCCCATTCACCCATCACCCACTGTGCTCGCTGCCCCGTGTCCTAACTCGCACCAAGTCCCGTTCACCCATCACCACTGTGCTCACTGCCCCGTGTCCTAACTGACACCCAGTCCCGTTCACCCATCACCCCCTGTGCTCACTGCCCCGTGTCCTAACTCGCACCTAGTCCCATTCACCCATCACCACTGTGCTCGCTGCCCCATGTCCTAACTCGCACCAAGTCCCATTCACCCATCACCACTGTGCTCGCTGCCCCGTGTCCTAACTCGCACCAAGTCCCATTCACCCATCACCACTGTGCTCACTGCCCCGTGTCCTAACTCGCACCAAGTCCCGTTCACCCATCATCACTGTGCTCGCTGCCCCGTGTCCTAACTCGCACCAAGTCCCATTCACCCATCGCCCACTGCCCCGTGTCCTAACTCGCACCAAGTCCCGTTCACCCATCACCCCCTGTGCTCACTGCCCCGTGTCCTAACTCGCACCAGTCCCATTCACCCATCACCACTGTGCTCACTGCCCCGTGTCCTAACTCGCACCAAGTCCCATTCACCCATCACCACTGTGCTCACTGCCCCGTGTCCTAACTCGCACCAAGGCTCATTCACCCATCACCACTGTGCTCACTGCCCCGTGTCCTAACTCGCACCAAGTCCCATTCACCCATCACCACTGTGCTCGCTGACCCGTGTCCTAACTCACACCCAGTCCCGTTCACCCATCACCCCTGTGCTCACTGCCCCGTGTCCTAACTCGCACCAAGTCCCATTCACCCATCACCACTGTGCTCGCTGCCCCGTGTCCTAACTCGCACCCAGTCCCATTCACCCATCACCACTGTGCTCACTGCCCCGTGTCCTAACTCGCACCAAGTCCCGTTCACCCATCGCCCACTGTGCTCGCTGCCCCGTGTCCTAACTCGCACCCAGTCCCATTCACCCATCACCACTGTGCTCACTGCCCCGTGTCCTAACTCGCACCAAGTCCCATTCACCCATCACCACTGTGCTCGCTGCCCCGTGTCCTAACTCACACCAAGTCCCATTCACCCATCACCACTGTGCTCACTGCCCCGTGTCCTAACTCGCACCAAGTCCCGTTCACCCATCACCACTGTGCTCGCTGCCCCGTGTCCTAACTCGCACCAAGTCCCATTCACCCATCACCACTGTGCTCACTGCCCCGTGTCCTAACTCGCACCAAGTCCCGTTCACCCATCACCACTGCGCTCGCTGCCCCGTGTCCTAACTCGCACCAAGTCCCATTCACCCATCACCACTGCGCTCGCTGCCCCGTGTCCTAACTCGCACCAAGTCCCATTCACCCATCACCCCCTGTGCTCACTGCCCCGTGTCCTAACTCGCACCAAGTCCCATTCACCCATCACCCACTGTGCTCGCTGCCCCGTGTCCTAACTCGCACCAAGTCCCATTCACCCATCACCACTGTGCTCACTGCCCCGTGTCCTAACTCACACCCAGTCCCGTTCACCCATCACCCCCTGTGCTCACTGCCTCGTGTCCTAACTCGCACCTAGTCCCATTCACCCATCACCACTGTGCTCGCTGCCCCATGTCCTAACTCGCACCAAGTCCCATTCTCCCATCACCACTGTGCTCGCTGCCCCGTGTCCTAACTCGCACCAAGTCCCATTCACCCATCACCACTGTGCTCACTGCCCCGTGTCCTAACTCGCACCAAGTCCCGTTCACCCATCATCACTGTGCTCGCTGCCCCGTGTCCTAACTCGCACCAAGTCCCATTCACCCATCGCCCACTGCCCCGTGTCCTAACTCGCAGCAAGTCCCGTTCACCCATCACCCCCTGTGCTCGCTGCTCCGTGTCCTAACTCGCACCAAGTCCCATTCACCCATCACCACTGTGCTCACTGCCCCGTGTCCTAACTCGCACCCAGTCCCATTCACCCATCACCCCTGTGCTCGCTGCCCCGTGTCCTAACTCGCACCAAGTCCCATTCACCCATCACCACTGTGCTCGCTGCCCCGTGTCCTAACTCGCACCAAGTCCCATTCACCCATCACCACTGTGCTCACTGCCCCGTGTCCTAACTCGCACCAAGTCCCATTCACCCATCACCACTGTGCTCGCTGCCCCGTGTCCTAACTCGCACCCAGTCCCATTCACCCATCACCACTGTGCTCGCTGCCCCGTGTCCTAACTCACACCCAGTCCCACTCACCCATCACCCCCTGTGCTCACTGCCCCGTGTCCTAACTCGCACCAAGTCCCATTCACCCATCACCACTGTGCTCACTGCCCCGTGTCCTAACTCGCACCCAGTCCCATTCACCCATCACCACTGTGCTCGCTGCCCCGTGTCCTAACTCACACCCAGTCCCACTCACCCATCACCCCCTGTGCTCACTGCCCCGTGTCCTAACTCGCACCAAGTCCCATTCACCCATCACCACTGTGCTCACTGCCCCGTGTCCTAACTCGCACCAAGTCCCATTCACCCATCACCACTGTGCTCACTGACCCGTGTCCTAACTCGAACCAAGTCCCATTCACCCATCACCCCCTGTGCTCACTGCCCCGTGTCCTAACTCACACCCAGTCCCATTCACCCATCACCCCCTGTGCTCACTGCCCCGTGTCCTAACTCACACCCAGTCCCATTCACCCATCACCCCCTGTGCTCACTGACCCGTGTCCTAACTCGCACCAAGTCCCGTTCACCCATCACCACTGTGCTCACTGACCCGTGTCCTAACTCGAACCAAGTCCCATTCACCCATCACCACTGTGCTCACTGCCCCGTGTCCTAACTCGCACCAAGTCCCATTCACCCATCACCACTGTGCTCACTGACCCGTGTCCTAACTCGAACCAAGTCCCATTCACCCATCACCCCCTGTGCTCACTGCCCCGTGTCCTAACTCGCACCAAGTCCCATTCACCCATCACCCCCTGTGCTCACTGACCCGTGTCCTAACTCGCACCAAGTCCCATTCACCCATCACCCCCTGTGCTCACTGTCCCGTGTCCTAACTCGCACCAAGTCCCGTTCACCCATCACCCCCTGTGCTCACTGCCCCGTGTCCTAACTCACACCCAGTCCCGTTCACCCATCACCCCCTGTGCTCACTTCCCCGTGTCCTAACTCACACCCAGTCCCATTCACCCATCACCCCCTGTGCTCACTGCCCCGTGTCCTAACTCACACCCAGTCCCGTTCACCCATCACCCCCTGTGCTCACTGCCCCGTGTCCTAACTCGCACCAAGTCCCATTCACCCATCACCCCCTGTGCTCACTGCCCCGTGTCCTAACTCACACCCAGTCCCGTTCACCCATCACCCCGTGCTCGCTGCCCCGTGTCCTAACTCGCATCAAGTCCCATTCACCCATCACCACTGTGCTCACTGCCCCGTGTCCTAAATCGCACCAAGTCCCGTTCACCCATCACCACTGTGCTCACTGCCCCGTGTCCGAACTCGCACCAAGTCCCATTCACCCATCACCACTGTGCTCACTGCCCCGTGTCCTAACTCGCACCAAGTCCCCTTCACCCATCACCACTGTGCTCATTGCCCCGTGTCCAAACTCACACCCAGTCCCCTTCACCCATCACCACTGTGCTCACTGCCCCGTGTCCTAACTCACACCCAGTCCCGTTCACCCATCACCACTGTGCTCGCTGCCCCGTGTCCTAACTCACACCCAGTCCCATTCACCCATCACCACTGTGCTCACTGCCCCGTGTCCTAACTCACACCCAGTCCCGTTCACCCATCACCACTGTGCTCGCTGCCCCGTGTCCTAACTCACACCCAGTCCCATTCACCCATCACCACTGTGCTCACTGCCCCGTGTCCTAACTCACACCAAGTCCCGTTCACCCATCACCCACTGTGCTCACTGCCCCGTGTCCTAACTCACACCCAGTCCCGTTCACCCATCACCACTGTGCTCACTGCCCCGTGTCCTAACTCGCACCAGGTCCCGTTCACCCATCACCCCCTGTGCTCACTGCCCCGTGTCCTAACTCGCACCAAGTCCCATTCACCCATCACCACTGTGCTCACTGCCCCGTGTCCTAACTCGCACCAAGTCCCATTCACCCATCACCCCCTGTGCTCACTGCCCCGTGTCCTAACTCACACCAAGTCCCCTTCACCCATCACCCCGTGTGCTCACTGCCCCGTGTCCTAACTCGCACCAAGTCCCCTTCACCCAACACCCCCTGTGCTCACTGCCCTGTGTCCGAACTCACACCCAGTCCCATTCACCCATCACCCTCTGTGCTCGCTGCCCCGTGTCCTAACTCACACCCAGTCCCGTTCACCCATCACCACTGTGCTCGCTGCCCCGTGTCCTAACTCGCACCAAGTCCCATTCACCCATCACCCCTGTGCTCACTGCCCCGTGTCCTAACTCGCACCAAGTCCCGTTCACCCATCACCCCCTGTGCTCACTGCCCCGTGTCCGAACTCACACCCAGTCCCGTTCACCCATCACCACTGTGCTCACTGCCCCGTGTCCTAACTCACACCAAGTCCCGTTCACCCATCACCCCCTGTGCTCACTGCCCCGTGTCCTAACTCACACCAAGTCCCATTCACCCATCACCACTGTGCTCACTGCCCCGTGTCCGAACTCGCACCAAGTCCCGTTCACCCATCACCCCCTGTGCTCACTGCCCCGTGTCCTAACTCGCACCAAGTCCCCTTCACCCATCACCACTGTGCTCACTGCCCCGTGTCCTAACTCACACCCAGTCCCGTTCACCCATCACCCCCTGTGCTCACTGCCCCGTGTCCTAACTCGCACCAAGTCCCATTCACCCATCACCCCCTGTGCTCACTGCCCCGTGTCCGAACTCGCACCAAGTCCCGTTCACCCATCACCACTGTGCTCGCTGCCCCGTGTCCTAACTCGCACCAAGTCCCATTCACCCATCACCACTGTGCCCCCTGCCCCGTGTCCTAACTCACACCCAGTCCCGTTCACCCATCACCACTGTGCTCACTGCCCCGTGTCCTAACTCGCACCAAGTCCCGTTCACCCATCACCCCCTGTGCTCACTGCCCCGTGTCCTAACTCACACCCAGTCCCGTTCACCCATCACCCCCTGTGCT
Organism: Somniosus microcephalus; assembly: GCF_052327205.1. Lineage (NCBI taxonomy): Eukaryota > Metazoa > Chordata > Chondrichthyes > Squaliformes > Somniosidae > Somniosus > Somniosus microcephalus. The sequence goes on from NC_141004.1 coordinate 74,642,507, forward strand.
CACTGCCCCGTGTCCTAACTCACACCCAGTCCCCTTCACCCATCACCACTGTGCTCACTGCCCCGTGTCCTAACTCGCAGCATGTCCCGTTCACCCATCACCACTGTGCTCACTGCCCCGTGTCCTAACTCACACCGAGTCCCCTTCACCCATCACCACTGTGCTCACTGCCCCGTGTCCTAACTCACACCCAGTCCCCTTCACCCATCACCACTGTGCTCACTGCCCCGTGTCCTAACTCGCACCAAGTCCCCTTCACCCATCACCACTGTGCTCACTGCCCCGTGTCCTAACTCACACCCAGTCCCCTTCACCCATCACCACTGTGCTCGCTGCCCCGTGTCCTAACTCGCACCAAGTCCCATTCACCCATCACCACTGTGCTCACTGCCCCGTGTCCTAACTCGCACCAAGTCCCGTTCACCCATCACCACTGTGCTCGCTGCCCCGTGTCCTAACTCGCACCCAGTCCCGTTCACCCATCACCCACTGTGCTCACTGCCCCGTGTCCTAACTCACACCAAGTGCCGTTCACCCATCACCCCGTGCTCACTGCCCCGTGTCCGAACTCGCACCAAGTCCCGTTCACCCATCACCCCCTGTGCTCACTGTCCCGTGTCCTAACTCACACCAAGTCCCATTCACCCATCACCCCCTGTGCTCACTGCCCCGTGTCCTAACTCACACCAAGTCCCATTCACCCATCACCCCCTGTGCTCACTGCCCCGTGTCCTAACTCACACCCAGTCCCGTTCACCCATCACCCCCTGTGCTCACTGCCCCGTGTCCTAACTCACACCCAGTCCCGTTCACCCATCACCCCCTGTGCTCACTGCCCCGTGTCCTAACTCACACCCAGTCCCGTTCACCCATCACCCCCTGTGCTCACTGCCCCGTGTCCTAACTCACACCAAGTCCCGTTCACCCATCACGCCCTGTGCTCACTGCCCCGTGTCCTAACTCGCACCAAGTCCCCTTCACCCATCGCCCCCTGTGCTCACTGCCCCGTGTCCTAACTCACACCCAGTCCCGTTCACCCATCACCACTGTGCTCACTGCCCCGTGTCCTAACTCGCACCAAGTCCCATTCACCCATCACCCCCTGTGCTCACTGCCCCGTGTCCTAACTCGCACCAAGTCCCCTTCACCCATCACCACTGTGCTCACTGCCCCGTGTCCTAACTCGCACCAAGTCCCCTTCACCCATCACCCCCTGTGCTCACTGCCCCGTGTCCTAACTCACACCCAGTCCCGTTCACCCATCACCACTGTGCTCACTGCCCCGTGTCCTAACTCGCACCAAGTCCCGTTCACCCATCACCCCCTGTGCTCGCTGCCCCGTGTCCTAACTCACACCCAGTCCCCTTCACCCATCACCCCCTGTGCTCACTGCCCCGTGTCCTAACTCGCACCAAGTCCCGTTCACCCATCACCCCCTGTGCTCACTGCCCCGTGTCCTAACTCGCACCAAGTCCCGTTCACCCATCACCCACTGTGCTCACTGCCCCGTGTCCTAACTCACACCCAGTCCCGTTCACCCATCACCCCCTGTGCTCACTGCCCCGTGTCCTAACTCGCACCAAGTCCCGTTCACCCATCACCCCCTGTGCTCACTGCCCCGTGTCCTAACTCGCACCAAGTCCCATACACCCATCGCCCACTGTGCTCGCTGCCCCGTGTCCTAACTCGCACCAAGTCCCGTTCACCCATCACCCACTGTGCTCACTGCCCCGTGTCCTAACTCGCACCAAGTCCCCTTCACCCATCACCCCCTTTGCTCGCTGCCCCGTGTCCTAACTCGCACCAAGTCCCCTTCACCCATCGCCCACTGTGCTCGCTGCCCCGTGTCCTAACTCACACCAAGTCCCCTTCACCCATCACCCCCTGTGCTCGCTGCCCCGTGTCCTAACTCGCACCAAGTCCCATTCACCCATCACCCCCTGTGCTCACTGCCCCGTGTCCTAACTCACACCAAGTCCCATTCACCCATCACCCCCTGTGCTCACTGCCCCGTGTCCTAACTCACACCCAGTCCCATTCACCCATCACCCCCTGTGCTCACTGCCCCATGTCCTAACTCACACCCAGTCCCATTCACCCATCACCCCCTGTGCTCACTGACCCGTGTCCTAACTCGAACCAAGTCCCATTCACCCATCACCCCCTGTGCTCACTGCCCCGTGTCCTAACTCACACCAAGTCCCATTCACCCATCACCCCCTGTGCTCACTGCCCCGTGTCCTAACTCGCACCAAGTCCCATTCACCCATCACCCCCTGTGCTCACTGCCCCGTGTCCTAACTCGAACCAAGTCCCATTCACCCATCACCCCCTGTGCTCACTGCCCCGTGTCCTAACTCACACCAAGTCCCATTCACCCATCACCCCCTGTGCTCACTGCCCCGTGTCCTAACTCACACCCAGTCCCATTCACCCATCACCCCCTGTGCTCACTGACCCGTGTCCTAACTCGAACCAAGTCCCATTCACCCATCACCCCCTGTGCTCACTGCCCCGTGTCCTAACTCACACCAAGTCCCATTCACCCATCACCCCCTGTGCTCACTGCCCCGTGTCCTAACTCGCACCAAGTCCCATTCACCCATCACCCACTGTGCTCACTGCCCCGTGTCCTAACTCACACCCAGTCCCGTTCACCCATCACCCCCTGTGCTCACTGCCCCGTGTCCTAACTCACACCCAGTCCCGTTCACCCATCACCCCCTGTGCTCACTGCCCCGTGTCCTAACTCGCACCAAGTCCCATTCACCCATCACCCCCTGTGCTCACTGCCCCGTGTCCTAACTCACACCCAGTCCCGTTCACCCATCACCCCGTGCTCGCTGCCCCGTGTCCTAACTCGCATCAAGTCCCATTCACCCATCACCACTGTGCTCACTGCCCCGTGTCCTAACTCGCACCAAGTCCCGTTCACCCATCACCACTGTGCTCACTGCCCCGTGTCCGAACTCGCACCAAGTCCCATTCACCCATCACCACTGTGCTCACTGCCCCGTGTCCTAACTCGCACCAAGTCCCCTTCACCCATCACCACTGTGCTCATTGCCCCGTGTCCAAACTCACACCCAGTCCCCTTCACCCATCACCACTGTGCTCACTGCCCCGTGTCCTAACTCACACCCAGTCCCGTTCACCCATCACCACTGTGCTCGCTGCCCCGTGTCCTAACTCACACCCAGTCCCGTTCACCCATCACCACTGTGCTCGCTGCCCCGTGTCCTAACTCACACCCAGTCCCATTCACCCATCACCACTGTGCTCACTGCCCCGTGTCCTAACTCACACCCAGTCCCGTTCACCCATCACCACTGTGCTCGCTGCCCCGTGTCCTAACTCACACCCAGTCCCATTCACCCATCACCACTGTGCTCACTGCCCCGTGTCCTAACTCACACCCAGTCCCGTTCACCCATCACCACTGTGCTCACTGCCCCGTGTCCTAACTCGCACCAGGTCCCGTTCACCCATCACCCCCTGTGCTCACTGCCCCGTGTCCTAACTCGCACCAAGTCCCATTCACCCATCACCACTGTGCTCACTGCCCCGTGTCCTAACTCGCACCAAGTCCCATTCACCCATCACCCCCTGTGCTCACTGCCCCGTGTCCTAACTCACACCAAGTCCCCTTCACCCATCACCCCGTGTGCTCACTGCCCCGTGTCCTAACTCGCACCAAGTCCCCTTCACCCATCACCCCCTGTGCTCACTGCCCTGTGTCCGAACTCGCACCAAGTCCCATTCACCCATCACCCACTGTGCTCACTGCCCCGTGTCCTAACTCACACCCAGTCCCGTTCACCCATCACCACTGTGCTCGCTGCCCCGTGTCCTAACTCACACCCAGTCCCATTCACCCATCACCACTGTGCTCACTGCCCCGTGTCCTAACTCACACCCAGTCCCGTTCACCCATCACCACTGTGCTCACTGCCCCGTGTCCTAACTCGCACCAGGTCCCGTTCACCCATCACCCCCTGTGCTCACTGCCCCGTGTCCTAACTCGCACCAAGTCCCATTCACCCATCACCACTGTGCTCACTGCCCCGTGTCCTAACTCGCACCAAGTCCCATTCACCCATCACCCCCTGTGCTCACTGCCCCGTGTCCTAACTCACACCCAGTCCCGTTCACCCATCACCCCCTGTGCTCACTGCCCCGTGTCCTAACTCGCACCAAGTCCCGTTCACCCATCACCCCCTGTGCTCACTGCCCCGTGTCCTAACTCACACCCAGTCCCGTTCACCCATCACCCCCTGTGCTCACTGCCCCGTGTCCTAACTCACACCCAGTCCCGTTCACCCATCACCCCCTGTGCTCACTGCCCCGTGTCCTAACTCGCACCAAGTCCCATTCACCCATCACCCCCTGTGCTCACTGCCCCGTGTCCTAACTCACACCCAGTCCCGTTCACCCATCACCCCGTGCTCGCTGCCCCGTGTCCTAACTCGCATCAAGTCCCATTCACCCATCACCACTGTGCTCACTGCCCCGTGTCCTAACTCACACCAAGTCCCCTTCACCCATCACCCCGTGTGCTCACTGCCCCGTGTCCTAACTCACACCAAGTCCCATTCACCCATCACCACTGTGCTCACTGCCCCGTGTCCTAACTCACACCAAGTCCCGTTCACCCATCACCCCCTGTGCTCACTGCCCCGTGTCCTAACTCACACCAAGTCCCATTCACCCATCACCACTGTGCTCACTGCCCCGTGTCCGAACTCGCACCAAGTCCCGTTCACCCATCACCCCCTGTGCTCACTGCCCCGTGTCCTAACTCGCACCAAGTCCCCTTCACCCATCACCACTGTGCTCACTGCCCCGTGTCCTAACTCGCACCAAGTCCCATTCACCCATCACCCCGTGCTCACTGCCCCGTGTCCGAACTCGCACCAAGTCCCGTTCACCCATCACCACTGTGCTCGCTGCCCCGTGTCCTAACTCGCACCAAGTCCCATTCACCCATCACCACTGTGCCCCCTGCCCCGTGTCCTAACTCACACCCAGTCCCGTTCACCCATCACCACTGTGCTCACTGCCCCGTGTCCTAACTCGCACCAAGTCCCGTTCACCCATCACCCCCTGTGCTCACTGCCCCGTGTCCTAACTCACACCCAGTCCCGTTCACCCATCACCCCCTGTGCTCACTGCCCCGTGTCCTAACTCACACCCAGTCCCCTTCACCCATCACCACTGTGCTCACTGCCCCGTGTCCTAACTCGCAGCATGTCCCGTTCACCCATCACCACTGTGCTCACTGCCCCGTGTCCTAACTCGCACCAAGTCCCCTTCACCCATCACCACTGTGCTCACTGCCCCGTGTCCTAACTCACACCCAGTCCCGTTCACCCATCACCACTGTGCTCGCTGCCCCGTGTCCTAACTCGCACCAAGTCCCATTCACCCATCACCACTGTGCTCACTGCCCCGTGTCCTAACTCGCACCAAGTCCCGTTCACCCATCACCACTGTGCTCGCTGCCCCGTGTCCTAACTCGCACCCAGTCCCGTTCACCCATCACCTACTGTGCTCACTGCCCCGTGTCCTAACTCACACCAAGTCCCGTTCACCCATCACCCCCTGTGCTCACTGCCCCGTGTCCTAACTCACACCCAGTCCCGTTCACCCATCACCCCCTGTGCTCACTGTCCCGTGTCCTAACTCACACCAAGTCCCATTCACCCATCACCCCCTGTGCTCACTGCCCCGTGTCCTAACTCACACCAAGTCCCATTCACCCATCACCCTCTGTGCTCACTGCCCCGTGTCCTAACTCACACCCAGTCCCGTTCACCCATCACCCCCTGTGCTCACTGCCCCGTGTCCTAACTCACACCAAGTCCCGTTCACCCATCACCCCCTGTGCTCACTGCCCCGTGTCCTAACTCACACCAAGTCCCGTTCACCCATCACCCCCTGTGCTCACTGCCCCGTGTCCTAACTCACACCAAGTCCCGTTCACCCATCACCCCCTGTGCTCACTGCCCCGTGTCCTAACTCACACCAAGTCCCGTTCACCCATCACCCCCTGTGCTCACTGCCCCGTGTCCTAACTCGCACCAAGTCCCCTTCACCCATCGCCCCCTGTGCTCACTGCCCCGTGTCCTAACTCACACCCAGTCCCGTTCACCCATCACCACTGTGCTCACTGCCCCGTGTCCTAACTCGCACCAAGTCCCATTCACCCATCACCCCCTGTGCTCACTGCCCCGTGTCCTAACTCGCACCAAGTCCCCTTCACCCATCACCACTGTGCTCACTGCCCCGTGTCCTAACTCGCACCAAGTCCCCTTCACCCATCACCCCCTGTGCTCACTGCCCCGTGTCCTAACTCACACCAAGTCCCCTTCACCCATCACCCCCTGTGCTCGCTGCCCCGTGTCCTAACTCGCACCAAGTCCCATTCACCCATCACCCCCTGTGCTCACTGCCCCGTGTCCTAACTCACACCAAGTCCCATTCACCCATCACCCCCTGTGCTCACTGCCCCGTGTCCTAACTCACACCCAGTCCCATTCACCCATCACCCCCTGTGCTCACTGCCCCATGTCCTAACTCACACCCAGTCCCATTCACCCATCACCCCCTGTGCTCACTGACCCGTGTCCTAACTCGAACCAAGTCCCATTCACCCATCACCCCCTGTGCTCACTGCCCCGTGTCCTAACTCACACCAAGTCCCATTCACCCATCACCCCCTGTGCTCACTGCCCCGTGTCCTAACTCGCACCAAGTCCCATTCACCCATCACCCCCTGTGCTCACTGCCCCGTGTCCTAACTCACACCCAGTCCCGTTCACCCATCACCCCCTGTGCTCACTGCCCCGTGTCCTAACTCACACCCAGTCCCGTTCACCCATCACCCCCTGTGCTCACTGCCCCGTGTCCTAACTCGCACCAAGTCCCATTCACCCATCACCCCCTGTGCTCACTGCCCCGTGTCCTAACTCACACCCAGTCCCGTTCACCCATCACCCCGTGCTCGCTGCCCCGTGTCCTAACTCGCATCAAGTCCCATTCACCCATCACCACTGTGCTCACTGCCCCGTGTCCTAACTCGCACCAAGTCCCGTTCACCCATCACCACTGTGCTCACTGCCCCGTGTCCGAACTCGCACCAAGTCCCATTCACCCATCACCACTGTGCTCACTGCCCCGTGTCCTAACTCGCACCAAGTCCCCTTCACCCATCACCACTGTGCTCATTGCCCCGTGTCCAAACTCACACCCAGTCCCCTTCACCCATCACCACTGTGCTCACTGCCCCGTGTCCTAACTCACACCCAGTCCCGTTCACCCATCACCACTGTGCTCGCTGCCCCGTGTCCTAACTCACACCCAGTCCCGTTCACCCATCACCACTGTGCTCGCTGCCCCGTGTCCTAACTCACACCCAGTCCCATTCACCCATCACCACTGTGCTCACTGCCCCGTGTCCTAACTCACACCCAGTCCCGTTCACCCATCACCACTGTGCTCGCTGCCCCGTGTCCTAACTCACACCCAGTCCCATTCACCCATCACCACTGTGCTCACTGCCCCGTGTCCTAACTCACACCCAGTCCCGTTCACCCATCACCACTGTGCTCACTGCCCCGTGTCCTAACTCGCACCAGGTCCCGTTCACCCATCACCCCCTGTGCTCACTGCCCCGTGTCCTAACTCGCACCAAGTCCCATTCACCCATCACCACTGTGCTCACTGCCCCGTGTCCTAACTCGCACCAAGTCCCATTCACCCATCACCCCCTGTGCTCACTGCCCCGTGTCCTAACTCACACCAAGTCCCCTTCACCCATCACCCCGTGTGCTCACTGCCCCGTGTCCTAACTCGCACCAAGTCCCCTTCACCCATCACCCCCTGTGCTCACTGCCCTGTGTCCGAACTCGCACCAAGTCCCATTCACCCATCACCCACTGTGCTCACTGCCCCGTGTCCTAACTCACACCCAGTCCCGTTCACCCATCACCACTGTGCTCGCTGCCCCGTGTCCTAACTCACACCCAGTCCCATTCACCCATCACCACTGTGCTCACTGCCCCGTGTCCTAACTCACACCCAGTCCCGTTCACCCATCACCACTGTGCTCACTGCCCCGTGTCCTAACTCGCACCAGGTCCCGTTCACCCATCACCCCCTGTGCTCACTGCCCCGTGTCCTAACTCGCACCAAGTCCCATTCACCCATCACCACTGTGCTCACTGCCCCGTGTCCTAACTCGCACCAAGTCCCATTCACCCATCACCCCCTGTGCTCACTGCCCCGTGTCCTAACTCACACCCAGTCCCGTTCACCCATCACCCCCTGTGCTCACTGCCCCGTGTCCTAACTCGCACCAAGTCCCGTTCACCCATCACCCCCTGTGCTCACTGCCCCGTGTCCTAACTCACACCCAGTCCCGTTCACCCATCACCCCCTGTGCTCACTGCCCCGTGTCCTAACTCACACCCAGTCCCGTTCACCCATCACCCCCTGTGCTCACTGCCCCGTGTCCTAACTCGCACCAAGTCCCATTCACCCATCACCCCCTGTGCTCACTGCCCCGTGTCCTAACTCACACCCAGTCCCGTTCACCCATCACCCCGTGCTCGCTGCCCCGTGTCCTAACTCGCATCAAGTCCCATTCACCCATCACCACTGTGCTCACTGCCCCGTGTCCTAACTCACACCAAGTCCCCTTCACCCATCACCCCGTGTGCTCACTGCCCCGTGTCCTAACTCACACCAAGTCCCATTCACCCATCACCACTGTGCTCACTGCCCCGTGTCCTAACTCACACCAAGTCCCGTTCACCCATCACCCCCTGTGCTCACTGCCCCGTGTCCTAACTCACACCAAGTCCCATTCACCCATCACCACTGTGCTCACTGCCCCGTGTCCGAACTCGCACCAAGTCCCGTTCACCCATCACCCCCTGTGCTCACTGCCCCGTGTCCTAACTCGCACCAAGTCCCCTTCACCCATCACCACTGTGCTCACTGCCCCGTGTCCTAACTCGCACCAAGTCCCATTCACCCATCACCCCGTGCTCACTGCCCCGTGTCCGAACTCGCACCAAGTCCCGTTCACCCATCACCACTGTGCTCGCTGCCCCGTGTCCTAACTCGCACCAAGTCCCATTCACCCATCACCACTGTGCCCCCTGCCCCGTGTCCTAACTCACACCCAGTCCCGTTCACCCATCACCACTGTGCTCACTGCCCCGTGTCCTAACTCGCACCAAGTCCCGTTCACCCATCACCCCCTGTGCTCACTGCCCCGTGTCCTAACTCACACCCAGTCCCGTTCACCCATCACCCCCTGTGCTCACTGCCCCGTGTCCTAACTCACACCCAGTCCCCTTCACCCATCACCACTGTGCTCACTGCCCCGTGTCCTAACTCGCAGCATGTCCCGTTCACCCATCACCACTGTGCTCACTGCCCCGTGTCCTAACTCGCACCAAGTCCCCTTCACCCATCACCACTGTGCTCACTGCCCCGTGTCCTAACTCACACCCAGTCCCGTTCACCCATCACCACTGTGCTCGCTGCCCCGTGTCCTAACTCGCACCAAGTCCCATTCACCCATCACCACTGTGCTCACTGCCCCGTGTCCTAACTCGCACCAAGTCCCGTTCACCCATCACCACTGTGCTCGCTGCCCCGTGTCCTAACTCGCACCCAGTCCCGTTCACCCATCACCTACTGTGCTCACTGCCCCGTGTCCTAACTCACACCAAGTCCCGTTCACCCATCACCCCCTGTGCTCACTGCCCCGTGTCCTAACTCACACCCAGTCCCGTTCACCCATCACCCCCTGTGCTCACTGTCCCGTGTCCTAACTCACACCAAGTCCCATTCACCCATCACCCCCTGTGCTCACTGCCCCGTGTCCTAACTCACACCAAGTCCCATTCACCCATCACCCTCTGTGCTCACTGCCCCGTGTCCTAACTCACACCCAGTCCCGTTCACCCATCACCCCCTGTGCTCACTGCCCCGTGTCCTAACTCACACCAAGTCCCGTTCACCCATCACCCCCTGTGCTCACTGCCCCGTGTCCTAACTCACACCAAGTCCCGTTCACCCATCACCCCCTGTGCTCACTGCCCCGTGTCCTAACTCACACCAAGTCCCGTTCACCCATCACCCCCTGTGCTCACTGCCCCGTGTCCTAACTCACACCAAGTCCCGTTCACCCATCACCCCCTGTGCTCACTGCCCCGTGTCCTAACTCGCACCGAGTCCCGTTCACCCATCACCCCCTGTGCTCACTGCCCCGTGTCCTAACTCACACCCAGTCCCGTTCACCCATCACCACTGTGCTCGCTGCCCCGTGTCCTAACTCACACCAAGTCCCGTTCACCCATCACGCCCTGTGCTCACTGCCCCGTGTCCTAACTCGCACCAAGTCCCCTTCACCCATCGCCCCCTGTGCTCACTGCCCCGTGTCCTAACTCACACCCAGTCCCGTTCACCCATCACCACTGTGCTCACTGCCCCGTGTCCTAACTCGCACCAAGTCCCCTTCACCCATCACCACTGTGCTCACTGCCCCGTGTCCTAACTCGCACCAAGTCCCGTTCACCCATCACCACTGTGCTCACTGCCCCGTGTCCTAACTCGCACCAAGTCCCGTTCACCCATCACCCCCTGTGCTCGCTGCCCCGTGTCCTAACTCACACCCAGTCCCGTTCACCCATCACCACTGTGCTCACTGCCCCGTGTCCTAACTCGCACCAAGTCCCGTTCACCCATCACCCCCTGTGCTCGCTGCCCCGTGTCCTAACTCACACCCAGTCCCCTTCACCCATCACCCCCTGTGCTCACTGCCCCGTGTCCTAACTCGCACCAAGTCCCATACACCCATCGCCCACTGTGCTCGCTGCCCCGTGTCCTAACTCACACCAAGTCCCCTTCACCCATCACCCCCTGTGCTCGCTGCCCCGTGTCCTAACTCGCACCAAGTCCCGTTCACCCATCACCCACTGTGCTCACTGCCCCGTGTCCTAACTCGCACCAAGTCCCATACACCCATCACCCCCTGTGCTCGCTGCCCCGTGTCCTAACTCGCACCCAGTCCCGTTCACCCATCACCCACTGTGCTCACTGCCCCGTGTCCTAACTCACACCAAGTCCCCTTCACCCATCACCCCCTGTGCTCGCTGCCCCGTGTCCTAACTCGCACCCAGTCCCGTTCACCCATCACCCCCTGTGCTCGCTGCCCCGTGTCCTAACTCGCACCAAGTCCCATTCACCCATCACCACTGTGCTCGCTGCCCCGTGTCCTAACTCACACCCAGTCCCGTTCACCCATCACCCCTGTGCTCACTGCCCCGTGTCCTAACTCGCACCAAGTCCCATTCACCCAGCACCACTGCGCTCGCTGCCCCGTGTCCTAACTCGCACCAAGTCCCATTCACCCATCACCACTGTGCTCACTGCCCCGTGTCCTAACTCGCACCAAGTCCCGTTCACCCATCACCACTGTGCTCGCTGCCCCGTGTCCTAACTCGCACCCAGTCCCGTTCACCCATCACCCACTGTGCTCACTGCCCCGTGTCCTAACTCACACCAAGTCCCGTTCACCCATCACCCCGTGCTCACTGCCCCGTGTCCTAACTCACACCCAGTCCCGTTCACCCATCACCCCCTGTGCTCACTGTCCCGTGTCCTAACTCACACCAAGTCCCATTCACCCATCACCCCCTGTGCTCACTGCCCCGTGTCCTAACTCACACCAAGTCCCATTCACCCATCACCCCCTGTGCTCACTGCCCCGTGTCCTAACTCACACCCAGTCCCGTTCACCCATCACCCCCTGTGCTCACTGCCCCGTGTCCTAACTCACACCCAGTCCCGTTCACCCATCACCCCCTGTGCTCACTGCCCCGTGTCCTAACTCACACCCAGTCCCGTTCACCCATCACCCCCTTTGCTCACTGCCCCGTGTCCTAACTCACACCAAGTCCCGTTCACCCATCACCCCCTATGCTCACTGCCCCGTGTCCTAACTCACACCAAGTCCCGTTCACCCATCACCCCCTGTGCTCACTGCCCCGTGTCCTAACTCACACCCAGTCCCGTTCACCCATCACCCCCTGTGCTCACTGCCCCGTGTCCTAACTCACACCAAGTCCCGTTCACCCATCACGCCCTGTGCTCACTGCCCCGTGTCCTAACTCGCACCAAGTCCCCTTCACCCATCGCCCCCTGTGCTCACTGCCCCGTGTCCTAACTCACACCCAGTCCCGTTCACCCATCACCACTGTGCTCACTGCCCCGTGTCCTAACTCACACCCAGTCCCGTTCACCCATCACCCCGTGCTCACTGCCCCGTGTCCTAACTCACACCAAGTCCCGTTCACCCATCACCCCCTATGCTCACTGCCCCGTGTCCTAATTCACACCAAGTCCCGTTCACCCATCACCCCCTGTGCTCACTGCCCCGTGTCCTAACTCACACCCAGTCCCGTTCACCCATCACCCCCTGTGCTCACTGCCCCGTGTCCTAACTCGCACCAAGTCCCGTTCACCCATCACGCCCTGTGCTCACTGCCCCGTGTCCTAACTCGCACCAAGTCCCCTTCACCCATCGCCCCCTGTGCTCACTGCCCCGTGTCCTAAATCACACCCAGTCCCGTTCACCCATCACCACTGTGCTCACTGCCCCGTGTCCTAACTCGCACCAAGTCCCATTCACCCATCACCACTGTGCTCACTGCCCCGTGTCCTAACTCGCACCAAGTCCCCTTCACCCATCACCCCGTGCTCACTGCCCCGTGTCCTAACTCGCACCAAGTCCCGTTCACCCATCACCACTGTGCTCACTGCCCCGTGTCCTAACTCGCACCAAGTCCCATTCACCCATCACCACTGTGCTCACTGCCCCGTGTCCTAACTCGCACCAAGTCCCATTCACCCATCACCCACTGTGCTCATTGCCCCGTGTCCTAACTCGCACCAAGTCCCGTTCACCCATCACCCCCTGTGCTCGCTGCCCCGTGTCCTAACTCACACCCAGTCCCGTTCACCCATCACCCCGTGCTCGCTGCCCCGTGTCCTAACTCGCACCAAGTCCCATACACCCATCGCCCACTGTGCTCGCTGCCCCGTGTCCTAACTCACACCAAGTCCCCTTCACCCATCACCCCCTGTGCTCGCTGCCCCGTGTCCTAACTCGCACCAAGTCCCATTCACCCATCACCACTGTGCTCGCTGCCCCGTGTCCTAACTCACACCCAGTCCCGTTCACCCATCACCCCTGTGCTCACTGCCCCGTGTCCTAACTCGCACCAAGTCCCATTCACCCAGCACCACTGCGCTCGCTGCCCCGTGTCCTAACTCGCACCAAGTCCCGTTCACCCATCACCACTGTGCTCACTGCCCCGTGTCCTAACTCGCACCAAGTCCCATTCACCCATCACCACTGTGCTCACTGCCCCATGTCCTAACTCGCACCAAGTCCCATTCACCCATCACCCACTGTGCTCCCTGCCCCGTGTCCTAACTCGCACCAAGTCCCGTTCACCCATCACCCCCTGTGCTCGCTGCCCCGTGTCCTAACTCACACCCAGTCCCCTTCACCCATCACCCCCTGTGCTCGCTGCCCCGTGTCCTAACTCGCACCAAGTCCCATTCACCCATCACCACTGTGCTCGCTGCCCCGTGTCCTAACTCGCACCAAGTCCCGTTCACCCATCACCACTGTGCTCGCTGACCCGTGTCCTAACTCACACCCAGTCCCGTTCACCCATCACCCCCTGTGCTCACTGCCCCGTGTCCTAACTCGCACCAAGTCCCATTCAGCCATCACCACTGTGCTCGCTGCCCCGTGTCCTAACTCGCACCCAGTCCCATTCACCCATCACCACTGTGCTCACTGCCCCGTGTCCTAACTCGCACCAAGTCCCGTTCACCCATCGCCCACTGTGCTCGCTGCCCCGTGTCCTAACTCGCACCCAGTCCCATTCACCCATCACCACTGTGCTCGCTGCCCCGTGTCCTAACTCGCACCAAGTCCCATTCACCCATCACCACTGTGCTCACTGCCCCGTGTCCTAACTCGCACCAAGTCCCGTTCACCCATCACCACTGTGCTCGCTGCCCCGTGTCCTAACTCGCACCAAGTCCCATTCACCCATCACCCACTGTGCTCGCTGCCCCGTGTCCTAACTCGCACCAAGTCCCATTCACCCATCACCACTGTGCTCACTGCCCCGTTTCCTAACTCACACCCAGTCCCGTTCACCCATCACCCACTGTGCTCACTGCCCCGTGTCCGAACTCGCACGTAGTCCCATTCACCCATCACCACTGTGCTCGCTGCCCCATGTCCTAACTCGCACCAAGTCCCATTCACCCATCACCACTGTGCTCGCTGCCCCGTGTCCTAACTCGCACCAAGTCCCATTCACCCATCACCACTGTGCTCACTGCCCCGTGTCCTAACTCGCACCAAGTCCCGTTCACCCATCATCACTGTGCTCGCTGCCCCGTGTCCTAACTCGCACCAAGTCCCATTCACCCATCGCCCACTGCCCCGTGTCGTAACTCGCAGCAAGTCCCGTTCACCCATCACCCCCTGTGCTCGCTGCTCCGTGTCCTAACTCGCACCAAGTCCCATTCACCCATCACCCCTGTGCTCGCTGCCCCGTGTCCTAACTCGCACCAAGTCCCATTCACCCATCACCACTGTGCTCGCTGCCCCGTGTCCTAACTCGCACCCAGTCCCATTCACCCATCACCCCCTGTGCTCACTGCCCCGTGTCCTAACTCGCACCCAGTCCCATTCACCCATCACCACTGTGCTCACTGCCCCGTGTCCTAACTCGCACCAAGTCCCGTTCACCCATCACCACTGTGCTCACTGCCCCGTGTCCTAACTCGCACCAAGTCCCATTCACCCATCACCCCCTGTGCTCACTGCCCCGTGTCCTAACTCGCACCAAGTCCCATTCACCCATCACCACTGTGCTCACTGCCCCGTGTCCTAACTCGCACCAAGTCCCATTCACCCATCACCACTGTGCTCGCTGCCCCGTGTCCTAACTCACACCAAGTCCCGTTCACCCATCACCACTGTGCTCCCTGCCCCGTGTCCTAACTCGCACCAAGTCCCATTCACCCATCACCACTGTGCTCGCTGCCCCGTGTCCTAACTCGCACCCAGTCCCATTCACCCATCACCCCCTGTGCTCACTGCCCCGTGTCCTAACTCGCACCCAGTCCCGTTCACCCATCACCACTGTGCTCACTGCCCCGTGTCCTAACTCGCACCAAGTCCCATTCACCCATCACCCACTGTGCTCATTGCCCCGTGTCCTAACTCGCACCAAGTCCCGTTCACCCATCACCCCCTGTGCTCGCTGCCCCGTGTCCTAACTCACACCCAGTCCCCTTCACCCATCACCCCCTGTGCTCACTGCCCCGTGTCCTAACTCGCACCAAGTCCCATACACCCATCGCCCACTGTGCTCGCTGCCCCGTGTCCTAACTCACACCAAGTCCCCTTCACCCATCACCCCCTGTGCTCGCTGCCCCGTGTCCTAACTCGCACCAAGTCCCATTCACCCATCACCACTGTGCTCGCTGCCCCGTGTCCTAACTCACACCCAGTCCCGTTCACCCATCACCCCTGTGCTCACTGCCCCGTGTCCTAACTCGCACCAAGTCCCATTCACCCAGCACCACTGCGCTCGCTGCCCCGTGTCCTAACTCGCACCAAGTCCCATTCACCCATCACCACTGTGCTCACTGCCCCGTGTCCTAACTCACACCAAGTCCCGTTCACCCATCACCACTGTGCTCACTGCCCCGTGTCCTAACTCGCACCAAGTCCCATTCACCCATCACCACTGTGCTCACTGCCCCATGTCCTAACTCGCACCAAGTCCCATTCACCCATCACCCACTGTGCTCCCTGCCCCGTGTCCTAACTCGCACCAAGTCCCGTTCACCCATCACCCCCTGTGCTCGCTGCCCCGTGTCCTAACTCACACCCAGTCCCCTTCACCCATCACCCCCTGTGCTCGCTGCCCCGTGTCCTAACTCGCACCAAGTCCCATTCACCCATCACCACTGTGCTCGCTGCCCCGTGTCCTAACTCGCACCAAGTCCCGTTCACCCATCACCACTGTGCTCGCTGACCCGTGTCCTAACTCACACCCAGTCCCGTTCACCCATCACCCCCTGTGCTCACTGCCCCGTGTCCTAACTCGCACCAAGTCCCATTCAGCCATCACCACTGTGCTCGCTGCCCCGTGTCCTAACTCGCACCCAGTCCCATTCACCCATCACCACTGTGCTCACTGCCCCGTGTCCTAACTCGCACCAAGTCCCGTTCACCCATCGCCCACTGTGCTCGCTGCCCCGTGTCCTAACTCGCACCCAGTCCCATTCACCCATCACCACTGTGCTCGCTGCCCCGTGTCCTAACTCGCACCAAGTCCCATTCACCCATCACCACTGTGCTCACTGCCCCGTGTCCTAACTCGCACCAAGTCCCGTTCACCCATCACCACTGTGCTCGCTGCCCCGTGTCCTAACTCGCACCAAGTCCCATTCACCCATCACCCACTGTGCTCGCTGCCCCGTGTCCTAACTCGCACCAAGTCCCATTCACCCATCACCACTGTGCTCACTGCCCCGTGTCCTAACTCACACCCAGTCCCGTTCACCCATCACCCACTGTGCTCACTGCCCCGTGTCCGAACTCGCACGTAGTCCCATTCACCCATCACCACTGTGCTCGCTGCCCCATGTCCTAACTCGCACCAAGTCCCATTCACCCATCACCACTGTGCTCGCTGCCCCGTGTCCTAACTCGCACCAAGTCCCATTCACCCATCACCACTGTGCTCACTGCCCCGTGTCCTAACTCGCACCAAGTCCCGTTCACCCATCATCACTGTGCTCGCTGCCCCGTGTCCTAACTCGCACCAAGTCCCATTCACCCATCGCCCACTGCCCCGTGTCGTAACTCGCAGCAAGTCCCGTTCACCCATCACCCCCTGTGCTCGCTGCTCCGTGTCCTAACTCGCACCAAGTCCCATTCACCCATCACCCCTGTGCTCGCTGCCCCGTGTCCTAACTCGCACCAAGTCCCATTCACCCATCACCACTGTGCTCGCTGCCCCGTGTCCTAACTCGCACCCAGTCCCATTCACCCATCACCCCCTGTGCTCACTGCCCCGTGTCCTAACTCGCACCCAGTCCCATTCACCCATCACCACTGTGCTCACTGCCCCGTGTCCTAACTCGCACCAAGTCCCGTTCACCCATCACCACTGTGCTCACTGCCCCGTGTCCTAACTCGCACCAAGTCCCATTCACCCATCACCCCCTGTGCTCACTGCCCCGTGTCCTAACTCGCACCAAGTCCCATTCACCCATCACCACTGTGCTCACTGCCCCGTGTCCTAACTCGCACCAAGTCCCATTCACCCATCACCACTGTGCTCGCTGCCCCGTGTCCTAACTCACACCAAGTCCCGTTCACCCATCACCACTGTGCTCCCTGCCCCGTGTCCTAACTCGCACCAAGTCCCATTCACCCATCACCACTGTGCTCGCTGCCCCGTGTCCTAACTCGCACCCAGTCCCATTCACCCATCACCCCCTGTGCTCACTGCCCCGTGTCCTAACTCGCACCCAGTCCCGTTCACCCATCACCACTGTGCTCACTGCCCCGTGTCCTAACTCGCACCAAGTCCCATTCACCCATCACCCCCTGTGCTCACTGACCCGTGTCCTAACTCACACCAAGTCCCCTTCACCCATGACCACTGTGCTCACTGCCCCGTGTCCTAACTCGCACCAACTCCCATTCACCCATCACCACTGTGCTCACTGCCCCGTGTCCTAACTCACACCCAGTCCCATTCACCCATCAGCACTGTGCTCGCTGCCCCGTGTCCTAACTCGCACCCAGTCCCATTCACCCATCACCACTGTGCTCGCTGCCCCGTGTCCTAACTCACACTGAGTCCCATTCACCCATCACCCCCTGTGCTCACTGCCCCGTGTCCTAACTCGCACCAAGGCCCATTCACCCATCACCACTGTGCTCACTGCCCCGTGTCCTAACTCGCACCAAGTCCCATTCACCCATCACCACTGTGCTCGCTGCCCCGTGTCCTAACTCGCACCAAGGCTCATTCACCCATCACCACTGTGCTCACTGCCCTGTGTCCTAACTCGCACCAAGTCCCATTCACCCATCACCACTGTGCTCGCTGACCCGTGTCCTAACTCACACCCAGTCCCGTTCACCCATCACCCACTGTGCTCACTGCCCCGTGTCCTAACTCGCACCAAGTCCCATTCACCCATCACCACTGTGCTCGCTGCCCCGTGTCCTAACTCGCACCCAGTCCCATTCACCCATCACCACTGTGCTCACTGCCCCGTGTCCTAACTCGCACCAAGTCCCGTTCACCCATCGCCCACTGTGCTCACTGCCCCGTGTCCTAACTCGCACCAAGTCCCATTCACCCATCACCACTGTGCTCACTGCCCCGTGTCCTAACTCGCACCAAGTCCCGTTCACCCATCACCACTGTGCTCGCTGCCCCGTGTCCTAACTCGCACCAAGTCCCATTCACCCATCACCACTGCGCTCGCTGCCCCGTGTCCTAACTCGCACCAAGTCCCATTCACCCATCAGCACTGTGCTCGCTGCCCCGTGTCCTAACTCGCACCAAGTCCCATTCACCCATCACCACTGTGCTCGCTGCCCCGTGTCCTAACTCGCACCAAGTCCCGTTCACCCATCACCACTGTGCTCTCTGCCCCGTGTCCTAACTCGCACCAAGTCCCATTCACCCATCACCACTGTGCTCGCTGCCCCGTGTCCTAACTCGCACCAAGTCCCGTTCACCCATCACCACTGTGCTCTCTGCCCCGTGTCCTAACTCGCACCAAGTCCCATTCACCCATCACCCCCTGTGCTCACTGCCCCGTGTCCTAACTCACACCAAGTCCCGTTCACCCATCACCACTGTGCTCGCTGCCCCGTGTCCTAACTCGCACCAAGTCCCGTTCACCCATCACCACTGTGCTCGCTGCCCCGTGTCCTAACTCGCACCAAGTCCCATTCACCCATCACCACTGTGCTCGCTGCCCCGTGTCCTAACTCGCACCAAGTCCCATTCATCCATCACCCCCTGTGCTCACTGCCCCGTGTCCTAACTCGCACCAAGTCCCATTCACCCATCACCCACTGTGCTCGCTGCCCCGTGTCCTAACTCGCACCTAGTCCCATTCACCCATCACCACTGTGCTCGCTGCCCCATGTCCTAACTCGCACCAAGTCCCATTCACCCATCACCACTGTGCTCGCTGCCCCGTGTCCTAACTCGCACCAAGTCCCATTCACCCATCGCCCACTGCCCCGTGTCCTAACTCGCAGCAAGTCCCGTTCACCCATCACCCCCTGTGCTCGCTGCTCCGTGTCCTAACTCACACCAAGTCCCATTCACCCATCACCACTGTGCTCACTGCCCCGTGTCCTAACTCGCACCAAGTCCCATTCACCCATCACCCCTGTGCTCGCTGCCCCGTGTCCTAACTCGCACCAAGTCCCATTCACCCATCACCCACTGTGCTCACTGCCCCGTGTCCTAACTCGCACCAAGTCCCATTCACCCATCACCACTGTGCTCGCTGCCCCGTGTCCTAACTCGCACCAAGTCCCATTCACCCATCACCACTGTGCTCGCTGCCCCGTGTCCTAACTCGCACCAAGTCCCATTCACCCATCACCACTGTGCTCACTGCCCCGTGTCCTAACTCGCACCAAGTCCCATTCACCCATCACCACTGTGCTCGCTGCCCCGTGTCCTAACTCGCACCAAGTCCCATTCACCCATCACCACTGTGCTCGCTGCCCCGTGTCCTAACTCGCACCAAGTCCCATTCACCCATCACCACTGTGCTCGCTGCCCCGTGTCCTAACTCGCACTCAGTCCCATTCACCCATCACCCCGTGCTCACTGCCCCGTGTCCTAACTCGCACCCAGTCCCATTCACCCATCACCACTGTGCTCGCTGCCCCGTGTCCTAACTCGCACCAAGTCCCGTTCACCCATCACCCCCTGTGCTCACTGCCCCGTGTCCTAACTCGCACCAAGTCCCATTCACCCATCACCACTGTGCTCGCTGCCCCGTGTCCTAACTCACACCAAGTCCCATTCACCCATCACCCCCTGTGCTCACTGCCCCATCTCCTAACTCACACCAAGTCCCCTTCACCCATCACCCACTGTGCTCGCTGCCCCATGTCCTAACTCGCACCAAGTCCCATTCACCCATCACCACTGTGCTCGCTGCCCCGTGTCCTAACTCGCACCAAGTCCCATTCACCCATCACCACTGTGCTCGCTGCCCCGTGTCCTAACTCGCACCAAGTCCCATTCACCAATCACCACTGTGCTCGCTGCCCCGTGTCCTAACTCACACCAAGTCCCGTTCACCCATCACCCCCTGTGCTCACTGCCCCGTGTCCTAACTAGCACCAAGTCCCGTTCACCCATCACCCCCTGTGCTCACTGTCCCGTGTCCTAACTCGCACCAAGTCCCGTTCACCCATCACCACTGTGCTCGCTGCCCCGTGTCCTAACTCACACCCAGTCCCGTTCACCCATCACCCACTGTGCTCACTGCCCCGTGTCCGAACTCACACCAAGTCCCATTCACCCATCACCCCCTGTGCTCGCTGCCCCGTGTCCTAACTTACACCAAGTCCCATTCACCCATCACCCACTGTGCTCGCTGCCCCGTGTCCTAACTCGCACCAAGTCCCATTCACCCATCACCACTGTGCTCACTGCCCCGTGTCCTAACTCGCACCAAGTCCCATTCACCCATCACCACTGTGCTCACTGCCCCGTGTCCTAACTCTCACCCAGTCCCATTCACCCATCACCCCCTGTGCTCACTGCCCCGTGTCCTAACTCGCACCCAGTCCCGTTCACCCATCACCACTGTGCTCGCTGCCCCGTGTCCTAACTCGCACCAAGTCCCATTCACCCATCACCACTGTGCTCGCTGCCCCGTGTCCTAACTCGCACCAAGTCCCATTCACCCATCACCCACTGTGCTCACTGCCCTGTGTCCTAACTCGCACCAAGTCCCATTCACCCATCACCCCCTGTGCTCACTGCCCCGTGTCCTAACTCACACCCAGTCCCGTTCGCCCGTCACCACTGTGCTCACTGCCCCGTGTCCTAACTCACACCCAGTCCCATTCACCCATCACCCCCTGTGCTCGCTGCCCCGTGTCCTAACTCGCACCAAGTCCCATTCACCCATCACCACTGTGCTCACTGCCCCGTGTCCTAACTCGCACCAAGTCCCGTTCACCCATCACCACTGTGCTCACTGCCCCGTGTCCGAACTCGCACCAAGTCCCATTCACCCATCACCACTGTGCTCACTGCCCCGTGTCCTAACTCGCACCAAGTCCCTTCACCCATCACCACTGTGCTCATTGCCCCGTGTCCAAACTCACACCCAGTCCCCTTCACCCATCACCACTGTGCTCGCTGCCCCGTGTCCTAACTCACACCCAGTCCCATTCACCCATCACCACTGTGCTCACTGCCCCGTGTCCTAACTCACACCCAGTCCCCTTCACCCATCACCACTGTGCTCATTGCCCCGTGTCCAAACTCACACCCAGTCCCCTTCACCCATCACCACTGTGCTCACTGCCCCGTGTCCTAACTCACACCCAGTCCCATTCACCCATCACCACTGTGCTCACTGCCCCGTGTCCTAACTCGCACCAAGTCCCATTCACCCATCACCACTGTGCTCACTGCCCCGTGTCCTAACTCGCACCAAGTCCCATTCACCCATCACCACTGTGCTCACTGCCCCGTGTCCTAACTCGCACCAAGTCCCATTCACCCATCACGCCGTGCTCACTGCCCCGTGTCCTAACTCGCACCCAGTCCCTTTCACCCATCACCCCCTGTGCTCACTGCCCCGTGTCCTAACTCACACCAAGTCCCATTCACCCATCACCCCCTGTGCTCACTGCCCCGTGTCCTAACTCACACCAAGTCCCCTTCACCCATCACCACTGTGCTCACTGCCCCGTGTCCTAACTCGCACCAAGTCCCGTTCACCCATCACCACTGTGCTCACTGCCCCGTGTCCTAACTCGCACCAAGTCCCATTCACCCATCACCCCCTGTGCTCACTGCCCCGTGTCCTAACTCACACCCAGTCCCATTCACCCATCACCACTGTGCTCACTGCCCCGTGTCCTAACTCGCACCAAGTCCCGTTCACCCATCACCACTGTGCTCGCTGCCCCGTGTCCTAACTCGCACCAAGTCCCATTCACCCATCACCACTGTGCTCACTGCCCCGTGTCCTAACTCGCACCAAGTCCCATTCACCCATCACCCCCTGTGCTCAATGCCCCGTGTCCGAACTCACACCCAGTCCCGTTCACCCATCACCCCCTGTGCTCACTGCCCCGTGTCCTAACTCGCACCCAGTCCCGTTCACCCATCACCCCCTGTGCTCACTGCCCCGTGTCCTAACTCACAGCCAGTCCCGTTCACCCATCACCCCCTGTGCTCACTGCCCCGTGTCCTAACTCACACCCAGTCCCATTCACCCATCACCACTGTGCTCACTGCCCCGTGTCCTAACTCGCACCAAGTCCCATTCACCCATCACCACTGTGCTCACTGCCCCATGTCCTAACTCGCACCAAGTCCCATTCACCCATCACCCCCTGTGCTCGCTGCCCCGTGTCCTAACTCGCACCCAGTCCCATTCACCCATCACCACTGTGCTCGCTGCCCCGTGTCCTAACTCGCACCCAGTCCCATTCACCCATCACCCCCTGTGCTCACTGCCCCGTGTCCTAACTCGCACCAAGTCCCGTTCACCCATCACCCCCTGTACTCACTGCCCCGTGTCCTAACTCGCACCCAGTCCCATTCACCCATCACCCCCTGTGCTCACTGCCCCGTGTCCTAACTCGCACCCAGTCCCGTTCACCCATCACCACTGTGCTCACTGCCCCGTGTTCTAACTCGCACCAAGTCCCATTCACCCATCACCCCCTGTGCTCGCTGCCCCGTGTCCTAACTCGCACCAAGTCCCCTTCACCCATCACCCACTGTGCTCACTGCCCCGTGTCCTAACTCACACCAAGTCCCCTTCACCCATCACCCCCTGTGCTCACTGCCCCGTGTCCTAACTCACACCCAGTCCCGTTCACCCATCACCCCCTGTGCTCACTGCCCCGTGTCCTAACTCACACCAAGTCCCCTTCACCCATCACCCCCTGTGCTCACTGCCCCGTGTCCTAACTCACACCCAGTCCCGTTCACCCATCACCCCTGTGCTCGCTGCCCCGTGTCCTAACTCACACCCAGTCCCATTCACCCATCACCCACTGTGCTCACTGCCCCGTGTCCTAACTCGCACCAAGTCCCATTCACCCATCACCACTGTGCTCACTGCCCCGTGTCCTTACTCGCACCCAGTCCCATTCACCCATCACCCACTGTGCTCACTGCCCCGTGTCCTAACTCGCACCAAGTCCCATTCACCCATCACCACTGTGCTCACTGCCCCGTGTCCTAACTCGCACCAAGTCCCATTCACCCATCACCACTGTGCTCACTGCCCCGTGTCCTAACTCACACCCAGTCCCGTTCACCCATCACCCACTGTGCTCACTGCCCCGTGTCCTTACTCGCACCCAGTCCCATTCACCCATCACACCGTGCTCACTGCCCCGTGTCCTAACTCGCACCCAGTCCCGTTCACCCATCACCCCCTGTGCTCACTGCCCCTTGTCCTAACTCGCACCCAGTCCCGTTCACCCATCACCCCCTGTGCTCACTGCCCCGTGTCCTAACTCACACCCAGTTCCGTTCACCCATCACCCCCTGTGCTCACTGCCCCGTGTCCTAACTCGCACCCAGTCCCGTTCACCCATCACCCACTGTGCTCACTGCCCCGTGTCCTAACTCACACCCAGTCCCGTTCACCCATCACCACTGTGCTCACTGCCCCGTGTCCTAACTCACACCCAGTCCCATTCACCCATCACCCCCTGTGCTCACTGCCCCGTGTCCTAACTCACACCCAGTCCCGTTCACCCATCACCACTGTGCTCACTGCCCCGTGTCCTAACTCACACCCAGTCCCGTTCACCCATCACCACTGTGCTCACTGCCCCGTGTGCTAACTCACACCCAGTCCCATTCACCCATCACCCACTGTGCTCACTGCCCCCGTGTCCTAACTCGCACCAAGTCCCATTCACCCATCACCACTGTGCTCGCTGCCCCGTGTCCTAACTCACACCCAGTCCCATTCACCCATCACCCCTGTGCTCGCTGCCCCGTGTCCTAACTCACACCCAGTCCCATTCACCCATCACCCCCTGTGCTCACTGCCCCGTGTCCTAACTCGCACCAAGTCCCGTTCACCCATCACCACTGTGCTCACTGCCCCGTGTCCTAACTCGCACCAAGTCCCATTCACCCATCACCACTGTGCTCACTGCCCCGTGTCCTAACTCGCACAAAGTCCCATTCACCCATCACCCCCTGTGCTCACTGCCCCGTGTCCTTACTCGCACCAAGTCCCATTCACCCATCACCACTGTGCTCACTGCCCCGTGTCCTAACTCGCACCAAGTCCCATTCACCCATCACCCCCTGTGCTCGCTGCCCCGTGTCCTAACTCGCACCCAGTCCCATTCACCCATCACCCCGTGCTCACTGCCCCGTGTCCTAACTCGCACCCAGTCCCGTTCACCCATCACCCCCTGTGCTCACTGCCCCGTGTCCTAACTCGCACCCAGTCCCGTTCACCCATCACCCCCTGTGCTCACTGCCCCGTGTCCTAACTCACACCCAGTTCCGTTCACCCATCACCCCCTGTGCTCACTGCCCCGTGTCCTAACTCGCACCAAGTCCCATTCACCCATCACCCCCTGTGCTCACTGCCCCGTGTCCTAACTCACACCCAGTCCCATTCACCCATCACCACTGTGCTCACTGCCCCGTGTCCTAACTCACACCCAGTCCCGTTCACCCATCACCCCCTGTGCTCACTGCCCCGTGTCCTAACTCACACCCAGTCCCATTCACCCATCACCACTGTGCTCACTGCCCCGTGTCCTAACTCGCACCAAGACCCATTCACCCATCACCCCCTGTGCTCACTGCCCCGTGTCCTAACTCGCACCAAGTCCCCTTCACCCATCACCACTGTGCTCGCTGCCCCGTGTCCTAACTCGCACCAAGTCCCCTTCACCCATCACTCCCTGTGCTCACTGCCCCATGTCCTAACTTGCACCCAGTCCCATTCACCCATCACCCCCTGTGCTCACTGCCCCGTGTCCTAACTCACACCCAGTCCCATTCACCCATCACCACTGTGCTCACTGCCCCGTGTCCTAACTCGCACCAAGTCCCCTTCACCCATCACCACTGTGCTCGCTGCCCCGTGTCCTAACTCACACCCAGTCCCGTTCACCCATCACTCCCTGTGCTCACTGCCCTGTGTCCTAACTCGCACCAAGTCCCGTTCACCCATCACTCCCTGTGCTCACTGCCCCGTGTCCTAACTCACACCCAGTCCCCTTCACCCATCACTCCCTGTGCTCACTGCCCCGTGTCCTAACTCACACCCAGTCCCGTTCACCCATCACTCCCTGTGCTCACTGCCCCGTGTCCTAACTTGCACCCAGTCCCATTCACCCATCACCACTGTGCTCACTGCCCCGTGTCCTAACTCACACCCAGTCCCATTCACCCATCACCCCCTGTGCTCACTGCCCCGTGTCCTAACTCACCCAGTCCCATTCACCCATCACCACTGTGCTCACTGCCCCGTGTCCTAACTCACACCAAGTCCCATTCACCCATCACCCGCTGTGCTCACTGCCCCGTGTCCTAACTCGCACCAAGTCCCATTCACCCATCACCACTGTGCTCGCTGCCCCGTGTCCTAACTCACACCCAGTCCCGTTCACCCATCACCCCCTGTGCTCACTGCCCCGTGTCCTAACTCGCACCAAGTCCCATTCACCCATCACCACTGTGCTCACTGCCCCGTGTCCTAACTCACACCCAGTCCCGTTCACCCATCACCCCCTGTGCTCACTGCCCCGTGTCCTAACTCGCACCAAGTCCCATTCACTCTTCACCCCCTGTGCTCACTGCCCCGTGTCCTAACTCACACCAAGTCCCCTTCACGCATCACCCCGTGTGCTCACTGCCCCGTGTCCTAACTCGCACCAAGTCCCATTCACCCATCACCCCCTGTGCTCACTGCCCCGTGTCCTAACTCACACCCAGTCCCATTCACCCATCACCCCTGTGCTCGCTGCCCCGTGTCCTAACTCACACCCAGTCCCATTCACCCATCACCCCCTGTGCTCACTGCCCCGTGTCCTAACTCGCACCAAGTCCCATTCACCCATCACCACTGTGCTCACTGCCCCGTGTCCTAACTCACACCCAGTCCCGTTCACCCATCACCCACTGTGCTCACTGCCCCGTGTCCTTACTCGCACCCAGTCCCATTCACCCATCACCCCGTGCTCACTGCCCCGTGTCCTAACTCGCACCCAGTCCCGTTCACCCATCACCCCCTGTGCTCACTGCCCCGTGTCCTAACTCGCACCCAGTCCCGTTCACCCATCACCCCCTGTGCTCACTGCCCCGTGTCCTAACTCACACCCAGTTCCGTTCACCCATCACCCCCTGTGCTCACTGCCCCGTGTCCTAACTCGCACCCAGTCCCGTTCACCCATCACCCACTGTGCTCACTGCCCCGTGTCCTAACTCACACCCAGTTCCGTTCACCCATCACCCCCTGTGCTCACTGCCCCGAGTCCTAACTCACACCCAGTCCCGTTCACCCATCACCACTGTGCTCACTGCCCCGTGTCCTAACTCACACCCAGTCCCATTCACCCATCACCCCCTGTGCTCACTGCCCCGTGTCCTAACTCACACCCAGTCCCGTTCACCCATCACCACTGTGCTCACTGCCCCGTGTCCTAACTCACACCCAGTCCCGTTCACCCATCACCACTGTGCTCACTGCCCCGTGTGCTAACTCACACCCAGTCCCATTCACCCATCACCCACTGTGCTCACTGCCCCCGTGTCCTAACTCACACCCAGTCCCATTCACCCATCACCCCCTGTGCTCACTGCCCCGTGTCCTAACTCGCACCAAGTCCCATTCACCCATCACCACTGTGCTCGCTGCCCCGTGTCCTAACTCGCACCAAGTCCCATTCACCCATCACCACTGTGCTCGCTGCCCCGTGTCCTAACTCACACCCAGTCCCATTCACCCATCACCCCTGTGCTCGCTGCCCCGTGTCCTAACTCACACCCAGTCCCATTCACCCATCACCCCCTGTGCTCACTGCCCCGTGTCCTAACTCGCACCAAGTCCCGTTCACCCATCACCACTGTGCTCACTGCCCCGTGTCCTAACTCGCACCAAGTCCCATTCACCCATCACCACTGTGCTCACTGCCCCGTGTCCTAACTCGCACAAAGTCCCATTCACCCATCACCCCCTGTGCTCACTGCCCCGTGTCCTTACTCGCACCAAGTCCCATTCACCCATCACCACTGTGCTCACTGCCCCGTGTCCTAACTCGCACCAAGTCCCATTCACCCATCACCCCCTGTGCTCGCTGCCCCGTGTCCTAACTCGCACCCAGTCCCATTCACCCATCACCCCGTGCTCACTGCCCCGTGTCCTAACTCGCACCCAGTCCCGTTCACCCATCACCCCCTGTGCTCGCTGCCCCGTGTCCTAACTCGCACCCAGTCCCGTTCACCCATCACCCCCTGTGCTCACTGCCCCGTGTCCTAACTCACACCAAGTCCCATTCACCCATCACCACTGTGCTCCCTGCCCCGTGTCCTAACTCACACCCAGTCCCATTCACCCATCACCACTGTGCTCACTGCCCCGTGTCGTAACTCACACCAAGTCCCATTCACCCATCACCCCCTGTGCTCACTGCCCCGTGTCCTAACTCACACCCAGTCCCGTTCACCCATCACCACTGTGCTCGCTGCCCCGTGTCCTAACTCACACCCAGTCCCATTCACCCATCACCACTGTGCTCACTGCCCCGTGTCCTAACTCACACCCAGTCCCGTTCACCCATCACCCCCTGTGCTCACTGCCCCGTGTCCTAACTCGCACCAAGTCCCATTCACCCATCACCACTGTGCTCCCTGCCCCGTGTCCTAACTCACACCCAGTCCCATTCACCCATCACCACTGTGCTCCCTGCCCCGTGTCCTAACTCGCACCAAGTCCCCTTCACCCATCACTCCCTGTGCTCACTGCCCCATGTCCTAACTTGCACCCAGTCCCATTCACCCATCACCCCCTGTGCTCACTGCCCCGTGTCCTAACTCACACCCAGTCCCATTCACCCATCACCACTGTGCTCACTGCCCCGTGTCCTAACTCGCACCAAGTCCCCTTCACCCATCACCACTGTGCTCGCTGCCCCGTGTCCTAACTCACACCCAGTCCCGTTCACCCATCACTCCCTGTGCTCACTGCCCCGTGTCCTAACTCGCACCAAGTCCCATTCACCCATCACCACTGTGCTCACTGCCCCGTGTCCTAACTCACACCAAGTCCCCTTCACCCATCACCCCCTGTGCTCACTGCCCCGTGTCCTAACTCACACCCAGTCCCGTTCACCCATCACCCCCTGTGCTCACTGCCCCGTGTCCTAACTCGCACCAAGTCCCATTCACTCTTCACCCCCTGTGCTCACTGCCCCGTGTCCTAACTCGCACCAAGTCCCCTTCACCCATCACCACTGTGCTCACTGCCCCGTGTCCTAACTCGCACCAAGTCCCCTTCACGCATCACCCCGTGTGCTCACTGCCCCGTGTCCTAACTCACACCCAGTCCCATTCACCCATCACCCCTGTGCTCGCTGCCCCGTGTCCTAACTCACACCCAGTCCCATTCACCCATCACCCCCTGTGCTCACTGCCCCGTGTCCTAACTCGCACCAAGTCCCATTCACCCATCACCACTGTGCTCACTGCCCCGTGTCCTAACTCACACCCAGTCCCGTTCACCCATCACCCACTGTGCTCACTGCCCCGTGTCCTTACTCGCACCCAGTCCCATTCACCCATCACCCCGTGCTCACTGCCCCGTGTCCTAACTCGCACCCAGTCCCGTTCACCCATCACCCCCTGTGCTCACTGCCCCGTGTCCTAACTCGCACCCAGTCCCGTTCACCCATCACCCCCTGTGCTCACTGCCCCGTGTCCTAACTCACACCCAGTTCCGTTCACCCATCACCCCCTGTGCTCACTGCCCCGTGTCCTAACTCGCACCCAGTCCCGTTCACCCATCACCCACTGTGCTCACTGCCCCGTGTCCTAACTCACACCCAGTTCCGTTCACCCATCACCCCCTGTGCTCACTGCCCCGAGTCCTAACTCACACCCAGTCCCGTTCACCCATCACCACTGTGCTCACTGCCCCGTGTCCTAACTCACACCCAGTCCCATTCACCCATCACCCCCTGTGCTCACTGCCCCGTGTCCTAACTCACACCCAGTCCCGTTCACCCATCACCACTGTGCTCACTGCCCCGTGTCCTAACTCACACCCAGTCCCGTTCACCCATCACCCACTGTGCTCACTGCCCCGTGTCCTTACTCGCACCCAGTCCCATTCACCCATCACCCCGTGCTCACTGCCCCGTGTCCTAACTCGCACCCAGTCCCGTTCACCCATCACCCCCTGTGCTCACTGCCCCGTGTCCTAACTCGCACCCAGTCCCGTTCACCCATCACCCCCTGTGCTCACTGCCCCGTGTCCTAACTCACACCCAGTTCCGTTCACCCATCACCCCCTGTGCTCACTGCCCCGTGTCCTAACTCGCACCCAGTCCCGTTCACCCATCACCCACTGTGCTCACTGCCCCGTGTCCTAACTCACACCCAGTTCCGTTCACCCATCACCCCCTGTGCTCACTGCCCCGAGTCCTAACTCACACCCAGTCCCGTTCACCCATCACCACTGTGCTCACTGCCCCGTGTCCTAACTCACACCCAGTCCCATTCACCCATCACCCCCTGTGCTCACTGCCCCGTGTCCTAACTCACACCCAGTCCCGTTCACCCATCACCACTGTGCTCACTGCCCCGTGTCCTAACTCACACCCAGTCCCGTTCACCCATCACCACTGTGCTCACTGCCCCGTGTGCTAACTCACACCCAGTCCCATTCACCCATCACCCACTGTGCTCACTGCCCCCGTGTCCTAACTCACACCCAGTCCCATTCACCCATCACCCCCTGTGCTCACTGCCCCGTGTCCTAACTCGCACAAAGTCCCATTCACCCATCACCCCCTGTGCTCACTGCCCCGTGTCCTTACTCGCACCAAGTCCCATTCACCCATCACCACTGTGCTCACTGCCCCGTGTCCTAACTCGCACCAAGTCCCATTCACCCATCACCCCCTGTGCTCGCTGCCCCGTGTCCTAACTCGCACCCAGTCCCATTCACCCATCACCCCGTGCTCACTGCCCCGTGTCCTAACTCGCACCCAGTCCCGTTCACCCATCACCCCCTGTGCTCGCTGCCCCGTGTCCTAACTCGCACCCAGTCCCGTTCACCCATCACCCCCTGTGCTCACTGCCCCGTGTCCTAACTCACACCAAGTCCCATTCACCCATCACCACTGTGCTCCCTGCCCCGTGTCCTAACTCACACCCAGTCCCATTCACCCATCACCACTGTGCTCGCTGCCCCGTGTCGTAACTCACACCAAGTCCCATTCACCCATCACCCCCTGTGCTCACTGCCCCGTGTCCTAACTCACACCCAGTCCCGTTCACCCATCACCACTGTGCTCGCTGCCCCGTGTCCTAACTCACACCCAGTCCCGTTCACCCATCACCCCCTGTGCTCACTGCCCCGTGTCCTAACTCGCACCAAGTCCCATTCACCCATCACCACTGTGCTCCCTGCCCCGTGTCCTAACTCACACCCAGTCCCATTCACCCATCACCACTGTGCTCCCTGCCCCGTGTCCTAACTCACACCCAGTCCCATTCACCCATCACCACTGTGCTCGCTGCCCCGTGTCCTAACTCACACCCAGTCCCGTTCACCCATCACCACTGTGCTCACTGCCCCGTGTCCTAACTCACACCAAGTCCCATTCACCCATCACCACTGTGCTCTCTGCCCCGTGTCCTAACTCACACCAAGTTCCGTTCACCCATCACCCCCTGTGCTCGCTGCCCCGTGTCCTAACTCGCACCAAGTCCCCTTCACCCATCACCCCCTGTGCTCACTGCCCCGTGTCCTAACTCACACCAAGTCCCCTTCACCCATCACCCCCTGTGCTCACTGCCCCGTGTCCTAACTCAAACCAAGTCCCCTTCACCCATCACCCACTGTGCTCGCTGCCCCGTGTCCTAACTCGCACCAAGTCCCGTTCACCCATCACCACTGTGCTCGCTGCCCCGTGTCCTAACTCGCGCCAAGTCCCATTCACCCATCACCACTGTGCTCGCTGCCCCGTGTCCTAACTCGCACCAAGTCCCGTTCACCCATCACCACTGTGCTCGCTGCCCCGTGTCCTAACTCGCACCAAGTCCCCTTCACCCATCACCACTGTGCTCGCTGCCCCGTGTCCTAACTCGCACCAAGTCCCGTTCACCCATCACCCCTGTGCTCGCTGCCCCGTGTCCTAACTCGCACCAAGTCCCGTTCACCCATCACCACTGTGCTCGCTGCCCCGTGTCCTAACTCGCACCAAGTCCCATTCACCCATCACCACTGTGCTCGCTGCCGTGTCCTAACTCGCACCAAGTCCCGTTCACCCATCACCACTGTGCTCACTGCCCCGTGTCCTAACTCGCACCAAGTCCCATTCACCCATCACCACTGTGCTCGCTGCCCCGTGTCCTAACTCGCACCAAGTCCCGTTCACCCATCACCACTGTGCTCGCTGCCCCGTGTCCTAACTCGCACCAAGTCCCATTCACCCATCACCCCCTGTGCTCACTGCCCCGTGTCCTAACTCCCACCCAGTCCCATTCACCCATCACCACTGTGCTCACTGCCCCGTGTCCTAACTCGCACCAAGTCCCGTTCACCCATCACCACTGTGCTCAGTGCCCCGTGTCCTAACTCGCACCAAGTCCCGTTCACCCATCACCACTGTGCTCACTGCCCCGTGTCCTAACTCGCACCAAGTCCCATTCACCCATCACCACTGTGCTCGCTGCCCCGTGTCCTAACTCGCACCAAGTCCCGTTCACCCATCACCACTGTGCTCGCTGCCCCGTGTCCTAACTCGCACCAAGTCCCATTCACCCATCACCCCCTGTGCTCACTGCCCCGTGTCCTAACTCCCACCCAGTCCCATTCACCCATCACCACTGTGCTCGCTGCCCCGTGTCGTAACTCGCACCAAGTCCCATTCACCCATCACCACTGTGCTCGCTGCCCCGTGTCCTAACTCGCACCCAGTCCCGTTCACCCATCACCACTGCGCTCACTGCCCCGTGTCCTAACTCGCACCAAGTCCCATTCACCCATCACCACTGTGCTCGCTGACCCGTGTCCTAACTCGCACCAAGTCCCATTCACCCATCACCACTGTGCTCGCTGCCCCGTGTCCTAACTCACACCCAGTCCCGTTCACCCATCACCACTGTGCTCACTGCCCCGTCTCCTAACTCACACCCAGTCCCGTTCACCCATCGCCACTGTGCTCGCTGCCCCGTGTCCTAACTCGCACCAAGTCCCATTCACCCATCACCACTGTGCTCGCTGACCCGTGTCCTAACTCGCACCAAGTCCCATTCACCCATCACCACTGTGCTCGCTGCCCCGTGTCCTAACTCACACCCAGTCCCGTTCACCCATCACCACTGTGCTCACTGCCCCGTCTCCTAACTGACACCCAGTCCCGTTCACCCATCGCCACTGTGCTCGCTGCCCCGTGTCCTAACTCGCACCAAGTCCCATTCACCCATCACCACTGTGCTCGCTGACCCGTGTCCTAACTCGCACCAAGTCCCGTTCACCCATCACCCCCTGTGCTCGCTGCCCCGTGTCCTAACTCACACCCAGTCCCGTTCACCCATCACCCCTGTGCTCGCTGCCCCGTGTCCTAACTCACACCAAGTCCCATTCACCCATCACCCCCTGTGCTCGCTGCCCCGTGTCCTAACTCACACCCAGTCCCGTTCACCCATCACCCCTGTGCTCGCTGCCCCGTGTCCTAACTCACACCAAGTCCCATTCACCCATCACCCCCTGTGCTCACTGCCCCGTGTCCTAACTCGCACCAAGTCCCATTCACCCATCACCACTGTGCTCGCAGCCCCGTGTCCTAACTCGCACGAAGTCCCCTTCACCCATCACCCCCTGTGCTCGCTGCCCCGTGTCCTAACTCGCACCAAGTCCCATTCACCCATCGCCCACTGTGCTCGCTGCCCCGTGTCCTAACTCGCACCAAGTCCCATTCACCCATCACCACTGTGCTCGCTGCCCCGTGTCCTAAATCACACCCAGTCCCGTTCACCCATCACCACTGCGCTCACTGCCCCGTGTCCTAACTCGCACCAAGTCCCATTTACCCATCACCACTGTGCTCGCTGCCCCGTGTCCTCACTCGCACCAAGTCCCATTTACCCATCACCACTGTGCTCGCTACCCCGTGTCCTAACTCGCACCAAGTCCCATTCACCCATCACCCCCTGTGCTCACTGCCCCGTGTCCTAACTCGCACCAAGTCCCATTTACCCATCACCACTGTGCTCGCTACCCCGTGTCCTAACTCGCACCAAGTCCCATTCACCCATCACCCCCTGTGCTCACTGCCCCGTGTCCTAACTCACACCAAGTCCCCTTCACCCATCACCCACTGTGCTCGCTGCCCCGTGTCCTAACTCGCACCAAGTCCCATTCACCCATCACCACTGTGCTCACTGCCCCGTGTCCTAACTCACACCCAGTCCCGTTCACCCATCACCACTGTGCTCACTGCCCCGTGTCCTAACTCACACCAAGTCCCGTTCACCCATCACCCCCTGTGCTCACTGCCCCGTGTCCTAACTCGCACCAAGTCCCGTTCACCCATCACCCCGTGCTCACTGCCCCGTGTCCTAACTCACACCAAGTCCCGTTCACCCATCACCCCCTGTGCTCACTGCCCCGTGTCCTAACTCACACCCAGTCCCGTTCACCCATCACCACTGTGCTCACTGCCCCGTGTCCTAACTCGCACCAAGTCCCATTCACCCATCACCACTGTGCTCACTGCCCCGTGTCCTAACTCACACCAAGTCCCATTCACCCATCACCCCCTGTGCTCACTGCCCCGTGTCCTAACTCGCACCAAGTCCCGTTCACCCATCACCACTGTGCTCACTGCCCCGTGTCCTAACTCGCACCAAGTCCCATTCACCCATCACCACTGTGCTCACTGCCCCGTGTCCTAACTCACACCAAGTCCCGTTCACCCATCACCCCCTGTGCTCACTGCCCCGTGTCCTAACTCACACCAAGTCCCGTTCACCCATCACCCCGTGCTCACAGCCCCGTGTCCTAACTCGCACCAAGTCCCGTTCACCCATCACCACTGTGCTCACTGCCCCGTGTCCTAACTCGCACCAAGTCCCGTTCACCCATCACCACTGTGCTCACTGCCCCGTGTCCTAACTCGCACCAAGTCCCGTTCACCCATCACCCCCTGTGCTCACTGCCCCGTGTCCTAACTCACACCAAGTCCCCTTCACCCATCACCCACTGTGCTCACTGCCCCGTGTCCTAACTCGCACCAAGTCCCATTCACCCATCACCCCCTGTGCTCACTGCCCCGTGTCCTAACTCACACCCAGTCCCGTTCACCCATCACCCACTGTGCTCACTGCCCCGTGTCCTAACTCGCACCAAGTCCCGTTCACCCATCACCACTGTGCTCACTGCCCCGTGTCCTAACTCACACCAAGTCCCGTTCACCCATCACCCCCTGTGCTCACTGCCCCGTGTCCTAACTCACACCAAGTCCCCTTCACCCATCACCCCCTGTGCCCACTGCCCCGTGTCCTAACTCACACCAAGTCCCCTTCACCCATCACCCCCTGTGCTCGCTGCCCCGTGTCCTAACTCGCACCAAGTCCCGTTCACCCATCACCACTGTGCTCACTGCCCCGTGTCCTAACTCGCACCCAGTCCCATTCCCCCATCACCCCGTGCTCACTGCCCCGTGTCCTAACTCACACCCAGTCCCGTTCACCCATCACCCACTGTGCTCACTGCCCCGTGTCCTAACTCACACCCAGTCCCGTTCACCCATCACCCACTGTGCTCGCTGCCCCGTGTCCTAACTCACACCCAGTCCCATTCACCCATCACCCCGTGCTCACTGCCCCGTGTCCTAACTCGCACCAAGTCCCATTCACCCATCACCCCCTGTGCTCACTGCCCCGTGTCCTAACTCGCACCAAGTCCCCTTCACCCATCACCCCCTGTGCTCGCTGCCCCGTGTCCTAACTCGCACCAAGTCCCATTCACCCATCACCCCCTGTGCTCACTGCCCCGTGTCCTAACTCACACCCAGTCCCATTCACCCATCACCACTGTGCTCACTGCCCCGTGTCCTAACTCACACCCAGTCCCATTCACCCATCACCCCCTGTGCTCACTGCCCCGTGTCCTAACTCCCACCCAGTCCCATTCACCCATCACCACTGTGCTCACTGCCCCGTGTCCTAACTCGCACCAAGTCCCGTTCACCCATCACCACTGTGCTCGCTGCCCCGTGTCCTAACTCGCACCAAGTCCCATTCACCCATCACCACTGTGCTCGCTGCCCCGTGTCGTAACTCGCACCAAGTCCCATTCACCCATCACCACTGTGCTCGCTGCCCCGTGTCCTAACTCGCACCCAGTCCCGTTCACCCATCACCACTGCGCTCACTGCCCCGTGTCCTAACTCGCACCAAGTCCCATTCACCCATCACCACTGTGCTCGCTGACCCGTGTCCTAACTCGCACCAAGTCCCGTTCACCCATCACCCCCTGTGCTCGCTGCCCCATGTCCTAACTCACACCCAGTCCCGTTCACCCATCACCCCTGTGCTCGCTGCCCCGTGTCCTAACTCACACCAAGTCCCATTCACCCATCACCCCCAATGCTCGCTGCCCCGTGTCCTAACTCACACCCAGTCCCGTTCACCCATCACCCCTGTGCTCGCTGCCCCGTGTCCTAACTCACACCAAGTCCCATTCACCCATCACCCCCTGTGCTCACTGCCCCGTGTCCTAACTCGCACCAAGTCCCATTCACCCATCACCACTGTGCTCGCAGCCCCGTGTCCTAACTCGCACGAAGTCCCGTTCACCCATCACCCCCTGTGCTCGCTGCCCCGTGTCCTAACTCGCACCAAGTCCCATTCACCCATCGCCCACTGTGCTCGCTGCCCCGTGTCCTAACTCGCACCAAGTCCCATTCACCCATCACCACTGTGCTCGCTGCCCCGTGTCCTAACTCACACCCAGTCCCGTTCACCCATCACCACTGCGCTCACTGCCCCGTGTCCTAACTCGCACCAAGTCCCATTTACCCATCACCACTGTGCTCGCTACCCCGTGTCCTAACTCGCACCAAGTCCCATTCACCCATCACCCCCTGTGCTCACTGCCCCGTGTCCTAACTCACACCAAGTCCCCTTCACCCATCACCCACTGTGCTCGCTGCCCCGTGTCCTAACTCGCACCAAGTCCCATTCACCCATCACCACTGTGCTCACTGCCCCGTGTCCTAACTCACACCCAGTCCCGTTCACCCATCACCACTGTGCTCACTGCCCCGTGTCCTAACTCACACCAAGTCCCGTTCACCCATCACCCCCTGTGCTCACTGCCCCGTGTCCTAACTCGCACCAAGTCCCGTTCACCCATCACCACCTGTGCTCACTGCCCCGTGTCCTAACTCACACCCAGTCCCGTTCACCCATCACCCCCTGTGCTCACTGCCCCGTGTCCTAACTCGCACCAAGTCCCATTCACCCATCACCACTGTGCTCACTGCCCCGTGTCCTAACTCACACCAAGTCCCATTCACCCATCACCCCCTGTGCTCACTGCCCCGTGTCCTAACTCGCACCAAGTCCCGTTCACCCATCACCACTGTGCTCACTGCCCCGTGTCCTAACTCGCACCAAGTCCCATTCACCCATCACCACTGTGCTCACTGCCCCGTGTCCTAACTCACACCAAGTCCCGTTCACCCATCACCCCCTGTGCTCACTGCCCCGTGTCCTAACTCGCACCAAGTCCCGTTCACCCATCACCACTGTGCTCACTGCCCCGTGTCCTAACTCGCACCAAGTCCCGTTCACCCATCACCACTGTGCTCACTGCCCCGTGTCCTAACTCGCACCAAGTCCCGTTCACCCATCACCCCCTGTGCTCACTGCCCCGTGTCCTAACTCACACCAAGTCCCCTTCACCCATCACCCACTGTGCTCACTGCCCCGTGTCCTAACTCGCACCAAGTCCCATTCACCCATCACCCCCTGTGCTCACTGCCCCGTGTCCTAACTCACACCCAGTCCCGTTCACCCATCACCCACTGTGCTCACTGCCCCGTGTCCTAACTCACACCCAGTCCCGTTCACCCATCACCCCCTGTGCTCACTGCCCCGTGTCCTAACTCGCACCAAGTCCCGTTCACCCATCACCACTCTGCTCGCTGCCCCGTGTCCTAACTCGCACCAAGTCCCGTTCACCCATCACCCCCTGTGCTCGCTGCCCCGTGTCCTAACTCGCACCAAGTCCCCTTCACCCATCACCCCTGTGCTCACTGCCCCGTGTCCTAACTCGCACCAAGTCCCCTTCACCCATCACCCCCTGTGCTCGCTGCCCCGTGTCCTAACTCACACCAAGTCCCCTTCACCCATCACCCCCTGTGCCCACTGCCCCGTGTCCTTACTCGCACCAAGTCCCCTTCACCCATCACCCACTGTGCTCACTGCCCCGTGTCCTAACTCACACCCAGTACCGTTCACCCATCACCCCCTGTGCCCACTGCCCCGTGTCCTAACTCACACCCAGTCCCGTTCACCCATCACCCACTGTGCTCGCTGCCCCGTGTCCTAACTCACACCCAGTCCCATTCACCCATCACCCCGTGCTCACTGCCCCGTGTCCTAACTCGCACCAAGTCCCATTCACCCATCACCCCCTGTGCTCACTGCCCCGTGTCCTAACTCGCACCAAGTCCCCTTCACCCATCACCCCCTGTGCTCGCTGCCCCGTGTCCTAACTCGCACCAAGTCCCATTCACCCATCACCCCCTGTGCTCACTGCCCCGTGTCCTAACTCACACCCAGTCCCATTCACCCATCACCACTGTGCTCACTGCCCCGTGTCCTAACTCACACCAAGTCCCGTTCACCCATCACCCCCTGTGCTCACTGCCCCGTGTCCTAACTCACACCCAGTCCCGTTCACCCATCACCCCTGTGCTCGCTGCCCCGTGTCCTAACTCACACCAAGTCCCATTCACCCATCACCCCCTGTGCTCACTGCCCCGTGTCCTAACTCGCACCAAGTCCCATTCACCCATCACCACTGTGCTCGCTGCCCCGTGTCCTAACTCGCACGAAGTCCCGTTCACCCATCACCCCCTGTGCTCGCTGCCCCGTGTCCTAACTCGCACCAAGTCCCATTCACCCATCGCCCACTGTGCTCGCTGCCCCGTGTCCTAACTCGCACCAAGTCCCATTCACCCATCACCCTCTGTGCTCACTGCCCCGTGTCCTAACTCACACCAAGTCCCCTTCACCCATCAGCCACTGTGCTCGCTGCCCCGTGTCCTAACTCGCACCAAGTCCCATTCACCCATCACCACTGTGCTCACTGCCCCGTGTCCTAACTCACACCCAGTCCCGTTCACCCATCACCCCCTGTGCTCACTGCCCCGTGTCCTAACTCACACCCAGTCCCGTTCACCCATCACCACTGTGCTCACTGCCCCGTGTCCTAACTCACACCAAGTCCCGTTCACCCATCACCCCCTGTGCTCACTGCCCCGTGTCCTAACTCGCACCAAGTCCCGTTCACCCATCACCACTGTGCTCACTGCCCCGTGTCCTAACTCGCACCAAGTCCCGTTCACCCATCACCCCCTGTGCTAACTGCCCCGTGTCGTAACTCACACCAAGTCCCATTCACCCATCACCCCCTGTGCTCACTGCCCCGTGTCCTAACTCACACCAAGTCCCCTTCACCCATCACCCCCTGTGCTCACTTCCCCGTGTCCTAACTCGCACCAAGTCCCATTCACCCATCACCCCGTGCTCACTGCCCCGTGTCCTAACTCGCACCAAGTCCCGTTCACCCATCACCACTGTGCTCGCTGCCCCGTGTCCTAACTCGCACCAAGTCCCGTTCACCCATCACCCCCTGTGCTCGCTGCCCCGTGTCCTAACTCGCACCAAGTCCCCTTCACCCATCACCCCTGTGCTCACTGCCCCGTGTCCTAGCTCGCACCAAGTCCCCTTCACCCATCACCCCTGTGCCCACTGCCCCGTGTCCTAACTCACACCCAGTCCCGTTCACCCATCACCCACTGTGCTCGCTGCCCCGTGTCCTAACTCACACCCAGTCCCCTTCACCCATCACCCCCTGTGCTCGCTGCCCCGTGTCCTAACTCACACCCAGTCCCCTTCACCCATCACCCCCTGTGCTCACTGCCCCGTGTCCTAACTCGCACCAAGTCCCCTTCACCCATCACCCCTGTGCTCACTGCCCCGTGTCCTAACTCACACCCAGTCCCGTTCACCCATCACCCACTGTGCTCGCTGCCCCGTGTCCTAACTCACACCCAGTCCCATTCACCCATCACCACTGTGCTCACTGCCCCGTGTCCTAACTCACACCCAGTCCCATTCACCCATCACCCCCTGTGCTCACTGCCCCGTGTCCTAACTCGCACCAAGTCCCGTTCACCCATCACCCCCTGTGCTCACTGCCCCGTGTCCTAACTCACACCAAGTCCCCTTCACCCATCACCCCCTGTGCTCGCTGCCCCGTGTCCTAACTCGCACCAAGTCCCCTTCACCCATCACCCCCTGTGCTCGCTGCCCCGTGTCCTAACTCACACCCAGTCCCTTTCACCCATCACCCCCTGTGCTCACTGCCCCGTGTCCTAACTCGCACCAAGTCCCATTCACCCATCACCCGCTGTGCTCACTGCCCCGTGTCCTAACTCACACCAAGTCCCATTCACCCATCACCCCCTGTGCTCGCTGCCCCGTGTCCTAACTCGCACCAAGTCCCATTCACCCATCACCCCCTGTGCTCGCTGCCCCGTGTCCTAACTCACACCCAGTCCCGTTCACCCATCACCCCCTGTGCTCACTGCCCCGTGTCCTAGCTCACACCCAGTCCCATTCACCCATCACCCCCTGTGCTCACTGCCCCGTGTCCTAACTCACACCAAGTCCCATTCACCCATCACCACTGTGCTCACTGCCCCGTGTCCTAACTCACACCAAGTCCCATTCACCCATCACCCCGTGCTCACTGCCCCGTGTCCTAACTCACACCCAGTCCCGTTCACCCATCAACACTGTGCTCGCTGCCCCGTGTCCTAACTCACACCCAGTCCCATTCACCCATCACCACTGTGCTCGCTGCCCCGTGTCCTAACTCACACCAAGTCCCATTCCCCCATCACCACTGTGCTCACTGCCCCGTGTCCTAACTCACACCAAGTCCCATTCACCCATCACCACTGTGCTCGCTGACCCGTGTCCTAACTCACACCAAGTTCCGTTCACCCATCACCCACTGTGCTCACTGCCCCGTGTCCTAACTCGCACCAAGTCCCGTTCACCCATCACCCACTGTGCTCACTGCCCCGTGTCCCAACTCGCACCAAGTCCCATTCACCCATCACCACTGTGCTCGCTGCCCCGTGTCCCAACTCGCACCAAGTCCCATTCACCCATCACCACTGTGCTCACTGCCCCGTGTCCCAACTCGCACCAAGTCCCATTCACCCATCACCACTGTGCTCACTGCCCCGTGTCCCAACTCGCACCAAGTCCCATTCACCCATCACCACTGTGCTCGCTGCCCCGTGTCCTAACTCACAACAAGTCCCATTCACCCATCACCACTGTGCTCACTGCCCCGTGTCCTAACTCGCACCCAGTCCCATTCACCCATCACCCCCTGTGCTCGCTGCCCCGTGTCCTAACTCACACCCAGTCCCGTTCACCCATCACCCGCTGTGCTCGCTTCCCCGTGTCCTAACTCGCACCAAGTCCCATTCACCCATCACCACTGTGCTCGCTGCCCCGTGTCCTAACTCACACCCAGTCCCGTTCACCCATCACCCCCTGTGCTCACTGCCCCGTGTCCTAACTCGCACCAAGTCCCATTCACCCATCACCACTGTGCTCGCTGCCCCGTGTCCAAACTCACACCAAGTCCCATTCACCCATCACCACTGTGCTCGCTGCCCCGTGTCCTAACTCGCACTGAGTCCCGTTCACCCATCACCCCCTGTGCTCACTGCCCCGTGTCCTAACTCGCACCAAGTCCCATTCACCCATCACCCCCTGTGCTCACTGCCCCGTGTCCTAACTCACACCCAGTCCCGTTCACCCATCAACACTGTGCTCGCTGCCCCGTGTCCTAACTCACACCCAGTCCCATTCACCCATCACCACTGTGCTCGCTGCCCCGTGTCCTAACTCACACCAAGTCCCATTCCCCCATCACCACTGTGCTCACTGCCCCGTGTCCTAACTCACACCAAGTCCCATTCACCCATCACCACTGTGCTCGCTGACCCGTGTCCTAACTCACACCAAGTTCCGTTCACCCATCACCCACTGTGCTCACTGCCCCGTGTCCCAACTCGCACCAAGTCCCATTCACCCATCACCACTGTGCTCGCTGCCCCGTGTCCTAACTCACACCAAGTCCCATTCACCCATCACCACTGTGCTCGCTTCCCCGTGTCCTAACTCGCACCAAGTCCCATTCACCCATCACCACTGTGCTCGCTGCCCCGTGTCCTAACTCACACCCAGTCCCGTTCACCCATCACCCCCTGTGCTCACTGCCCCGTGTCCTAACTCGCACCAAGTCCCATTCACCCATCACCACTGTGCTCGCTGCCCCGTGTCCTAACTCACACCAAGTCCCATTCACCCATCACCACTGTGCTCGCTGCCCCCTGTCCTAACTCGCACTGAGTCCCGTTCACCCATCACCCCCTGTGCTCACTGCCCCGTGTCCTAACTCGCACCAAGTCCCGTTCACCCATCACCCCCTGTGCTCACTGCCCCGTGTCCTAACTCGCACCAAGTCCCGTTCACCCATCACCCCCTGTGCTCACTGCCCCGTGTCCTAACTCGCACCAAGTCCCCTTCACCCATCACCCCGTGCTCACTGCCCCGTGTCCTAACTCACACCCAGTCCCGTTCACCCATCACCACTGTGCTCACTGCCCCGTGTCCTAACTCACACCAAGTCCCATTCACCCATCACCACTGTGCTCGCTGCCCCGTGTCCTAACTCGCACCAAGTCCCGTTCACCCATCACCACTGTTCTCACTGCCCCGTGTCCTAACTCGCACCAAGTCCCGTTCACCCATCACCACTGTGCTCGCTGCCCCGTGTCCTAACTCGCACCAAGTCCCATTCACCCATCACCACTGTGCTCGCTGCCCCGTGTCCTAACTCGCACCAAGTCCCGTTCACCCATCACCACTGTGCTCGCTGCCCCGTGTCCTAACTCGCACCAAGTCCCGTTCACCCATCACCACTGTGCTCGCTGCCCCGTGTCCTAACTCGCACCAAGTCCCATTCACCCATCACCACTGTGCTCGCTGCCCCGTGTCCTAACTCGCACCAAGTCCCATTCACCCATCACCACTGTGCTCACTGCCCCGCGTCCTAACTCGCACCAAGTCCCGTTCACCCATCACCAATGTGCTCACTGCCCCGTGTCCTAACTCACACCCAGTCCCATTCACCCATCACCACTGTGCTCGCTGCCCCGTGTCCTAACTCACACCAAGTCCCGTTCACCCATCACCACTGTGCTCGCTGCCCCGTGTCCTAACTCGCACCAAGTCCCGTTCACCCATCACCCCCTGTGCTCACTGCCCCGTGTCCTAACTCACACCAAGTCCCATTCACCCATCACCACTGTGCTCACTGACCCGTGTCCTAACTCGCACCCAGTCCCGTT
Organism: Somniosus microcephalus; assembly: GCF_052327205.1. NCBI lineage: Eukaryota > Metazoa > Chordata > Chondrichthyes > Squaliformes > Somniosidae > Somniosus > Somniosus microcephalus. Next base: position 74,685,822 of record NC_141004.1, read on the forward strand.
CACCCATCACCCCCTGTGCTCACTGCCCCGTGTCCTAACTCACACCAAGTCCCATTCACCCATCACCACTGTGCTCACTGCCCCGTGTCCTAACTCGCACCAAGTCCCATTCACCCATCACCACTGTGCTCACTGCCCCGTGTCCTAACTCACACCAGTCCCGTTCACCCATCACCCCCTGTGCTCACTGCCCCGTGTCCTAACTCGCACCCAGTCCCGTTCACCCATCACCCCCTGTGCTCACTGTCCCGTGTCCGAACTCACACCAAGTCCCATTCACCCATCACCCCCTGTGCTCACTGCCCCGTGTCCTAACTCACACCAAGTCCCATTCACCCATCACCCCCTGTGCTCACTGCCCCGTGTCCTAACTCGCACCAAGTCCCATTCACCCATCACCACTGTGCTCGCTGCCCCGTGTCCTAACTCGCACCAAGTCCCATTCACCCATCACCCCCTGTGCTCACTGACCCGTGTCCTAACTCACACCCAGTCCCGTTCACCCATCACCCCCTGTGCTCACTGCCCCGTGTCCTAACTCGCACCAAGTCCCATTCACCCATCACCCCCTGTGCTCGCTGCCCCGTGTCCTAACTCGCACCAAGTCCCCTTCACCCATCACCCCTGTGCTCACTGCCCCGTGTCCTAACTCGCACCAAGTCCCGTTCACCCATCACCACTGTGCTCACTGCCCCGTGTCCTAACTCGCACCAAGTCCCATTCACCCATCACCCACTGTGCTCACTGCCCCGTGTCCTAACTCACACCAAGTCCCATTCACCCATCACCACTGTGCTCACTGCCCCGTGTCCTAACTCGCACCCAGTCCCATTCACCCATCACCCCCTGTGCTCGCTGCCCCGTGTCCTAACTCGCACCAAGTCCCATTCACCCATCACCACTGTGCTCACTGCCCCGTGTCCTAACTCCCACCCAGTCCCGTTCACCCATCACCCCCTGTGCTCACTGCCCCGTGTCCTAACTCACACCAAGTCCCCTTCACCCATCACCACTGTGCTCACTGCCCCGTGTCCTAACTCACACCAAGTCCCATTCACCCATCACCCCCTGTGCTCGCTGCCCCGTGTCCTAACTCGCACCAAGTCCCGTTCACCCATCACCACTGTGCTCACTGCCCCGTGTCCGAACTCCCACCCAGTCCCGTTCACCCATCACCCCGTGCTCACTGCCCCGTGTCCTAACTTGCACCAAGTCCCATTCACCCATCACCACTGTGCTCGCTGCCCCGTGTCCGAACTCGCACCAAGTCCCATTCACCCATCACCCCCTGTGCTCACTGCCCCGTGTCCTAACTCGCACCAAGTCCCGTTCACCCATCACCCCCTGTGCTCACTGCCCCGTGTCCTAACTCGCACCAAGTCCCATTCACCCATTACCACTGTGCTCACTGCCCCGTGTCCTAACTCGCACCAAGTCCCATTCACCCATCACCACTGTGCTCGCTGCCCCGTGTCCTAACTCGCACCAAGTCCCATTCACCCATTACCACTGTGCTCACTGCCCCGTGTCCTAACTCGCACCAAGTCCCATTCACCCATCACCACTGTGCTCACTGCCCCGTGTCCTAACTCACACCAAGTCCCGTTCACCCATCACCCCCTGTGCTCACTGCCCCGTGTCCGAACTCACACCAAGTCCCATTCACCCATCACCACTGTGCTCACTGCCCCGTGTCCTAACTCACACCCAGTCCCATTCACCCATCACCACTGTGCTCACTGCCCCGTGTCCTAACTCACACCCAGTCCCGTTCACCCATCACCACTGTGCTCACTGCCCCGTGTCCTAACTCACACCCAGTCCCGTTCACCCATCACCCCGTGCTCACTGCCCCGTGTCCTAACTCGCACCAAGTCCCGTTCACCCATCACCCCGTGCTCACTGCCCCGTGTCCTAACTCGCACCAAGTCCCATTCACCCATCACCACTGTGCTCACTGCCCCGTATCCTAACTCACACCAAGTCCCATTCACCCATCACCACTGTGCTCGCTGCCCCGTGTCCTAACTCGCACTGAGTCCCGTTCACCCATCACCCCCTGTGCTCACGGACCCGTGTCCTAACTCGCACCAAGTCCCGTTCACCAATCACCCCCCTGTGCTCACTGCCCCGTGTCCGAACTCGCAGCAAGTCCCGTTCACCCATCACCCCCTGTGCTCACTGCCCCGTGTCCTAACTCGCACCAAGTCCCATTCCCCCATCACCACTGTGCTCGCTGCCCCGTGTCCTAACTCGCACCAAGTCCCATTCACCCATCACCACTGTGCTCACTGCCCCGTGTCCTAACTCGCACCAAGTCCCATTCACCCATCACCCACTGTGCTCACTGCCCCGTGTCCTAACTCACACCAAGTCCCCTTCACCCATCACCACTGTGCTCACTGCCCCGTGTCCTAACTCGCACCAAGTCCCATTCACCCATCACCCGCTGTGCTCACTGCCCCGTGTCCTAACTCACACCAAGTCCCATTCACCCATCACCCCCTGTGCTCGCTGCCCCGTGTCCTAACTCGCACCAAGTCCCATTCACCCATCACCCCCTGTGCTCGCTGCCCCGTGTCCTAACTCACACCCAGTCCCGTTCACCCATCACCCCCTGTGCTCACTGCCCCGTGTCCTAGCTCACACCCAGTCCCATTCACCCATCACCCCCTGTGCTCACTGCCCCGTGTCCTAACTCACACCAAGTCCCATTCACCCATCACCACTGTGCTCACTGCCCCGTGTCCTAACTCACACCAAGTCCCATTCACCCATCACCCCGTGCTCACTGCCCCGTGTCCTAACTCACACCCAGTCCCGTTCACCCATCAACACTGTGCTCGCTGCCCCGTGTCCTAACTCACACCCAGTCCCATTCACCCATCACCACTGTGCTCGCTGCCCCGTGTCCTAACTCACACCAAGTCCCATTCCCCCATCACCACTGTGCTCACTGCCCCGTGTCCTAACTCACACCAAGTCCCATTCACCCATCACCACTGTGCTCGCTGACCCGTGTCCTAACTCACACCAAGTTCCGTTCACCCATCACCCACTGTGCTCACTGCCCCGTGTCCTAACTCGCACCAAGTCCCGTTCACCCATCACCCACTGTGCTCACTGCCCCGTGTCCCAACTCGCACCAAGTCCCATTCACCCATCACCACTGTGCTCGCTGCCCCGTGTCCCAACTCGCACCAAGTCCCATTCACCCATCACCACTGTGCTCACTGCCCCGTGTCCCAACTCGCACCAAGTCCCATTCACCCATCACCACTGTGCTCACTGCCCCGTGTCCCAACTCGCACCAAGTCCCATTCACCCATCACCACTGTGCTCGCTGCCCCGTGTCCTAACTCACAACAAGTCCCATTCACCCATCACCACTGTGCTCACTGCCCCGTGTCCTAACTCGCACCCAGTCCCATTCACCCATCACCCCCTGTGCTCGCTGCCCCGTGTCCTAACTCACACCCAGTCCCGTTCACCCATCACCCGCTGTGCTCGCTTCCCCGTGTCCTAACTCGCACCAAGTCCCATTCACCCATCACCACTGTGCTCGCTGCCCCGTGTCCTAACTCACACCCAGTCCCGTTCACCCATCACCCCCTGTGCTCACTGCCCCGTGTCCTAACTCGCACCAAGTCCCATTCACCCATCACCACTGTGCTCGCTGCCCCGTGTCCAAACTCACACCAAGTCCCATTCACCCATCACCACTGTGCTCGCTGCCCCGTGTCCTAACTCGCACTGAGTCCCGTTCACCCATCACCCCCTGTGCTCACTGCCCCGTGTCCTAACTCGCACCAAGTCCCATTCACCCATCACCCCCTGTGCTCACTGCCCCGTGTCCTAACTCACACCCAGTCCCGTTCACCCATCAACACTGTGCTCGCTGCCCCGTGTCCTAACTCACACCCAGTCCCATTCACCCATCACCACTGTGCTCGCTGCCCCGTGTCCTAACTCACACCAAGTCCCATTCCCCCATCACCACTGTGCTCACTGCCCCGTGTCCTAACTCACACCAAGTCCCATTCACCCATCACCACTGTGCTCGCTGACCCGTGTCCTAACTCACACCAAGTTCCGTTCACCCATCACCCACTGTGCTCACTGCCCCGTGTCCCAACTCGCACCAAGTCCCATTCACCCATCACCACTGTGCTCGCTGCCCCGTGTCCTAACTCACACCAAGTCCCATTCACCCATCACCACTGTGCTCGCTTCCCCGTGTCCTAACTCGCACCAAGTCCCATTCACCCATCACCACTGTGCTCGCTGCCCCGTGTCCTAACTCACACCCAGTCCCGTTCACCCATCACCCCCTGTGCTCACTGCCCCGTGTCCTAACTCGCACCAAGTCCCATTCACCCATCACCACTGTGCTCGCTGCCCCGTGTCCTAACTCACACCAAGTCCCATTCACCCATCACCACTGTGCTCGCTGCCCCCTGTCCTAACTCGCACTGAGTCCCGTTCACCCATCACCCCCTGTGCTCACTGCCCCGTGTCCTAACTCGCACCAAGTCCCGTTCACCCATCACCCCCTGTGCTCACTGCCCCGTGTCCTAACTCGCACCAAGTCCCGTTCACCCATCACCCCCTGTGCTCACTGCCCCGTGTCCTAACTCGCACCAAGTCCCCTTCACCCATCACCCCGTGCTCACTGCCCCGTGTCCTAACTCACACCCAGTCCCGTTCACCCATCACCACTGTGCTCACTGCCCCGTGTCCTAACTCACACCAAGTCCCATTCACCCATCACCACTGTGCTCGCTGCCCCGTGTCCTAACTCGCACCAAGTCCCGTTCACCCATCACCACTGTTCTCACTGCCCCGTGTCCTAACTCGCACCAAGTCCCGTTCACCCATCACCACTGTGCTCGCTGCCCCGTGTCCTAACTCGCACCAAGTCCCATTCACCCATCACCACTGTGCTCGCTGCCCCGTGTCCTAACTCGCACCAAGTCCCGTTCACCCATCACCACTGTGCTCGCTGCCCCGTGTCCTAACTCGCACCAAGTCCCGTTCACCCATCACCACTGTGCTCGCTGCCCCGTGTCCTAACTCGCACCAAGTCCCATTCACCCATCACCACTGTGCTCGCTGCCCCGTGTCCTAACTCGCACCAAGTCCCATTCACCCATCACCACTGTGCTCACTGCCCCGCGTCCTAACTCGCACCAAGTCCCGTTCACCCATCACCAATGTGCTCACTGCCCCGTGTCCTAACTCACACCCAGTCCCATTCACCCATCACCACTGTGCTCGCTGCCCCGTGTCCTAACTCACACCAAGTCCCGTTCACCCATCACCACTGTGCTCGCTGCCCCGTGTCCTAACTCGCACCAAGTCCCGTTCACCCATCACCCCCTGTGCTCACTGCCCCGTGTCCTAACTCACACCAAGTCCCATTCACCCATCACCACTGTGCTCACTGACCCGTGTCCTAACTCGCACCCAGTCCCGTTCACCCATCACCCCCTGTGCTCACTGCCCCGTGTCCTAACTCACACCAAGTCCCATTCACCCATCACCACTGTGCTCACTGCCCCGTGTCCTAACTCGCACCAAGTCCCATTCACCCATCACCACTGTGCTCACTGCCCCGTGTCCTAACTCACACCAGTCCCGTTCACCCATCACCCCCTGTGCTCACTGCCCCGTGTCCTAACTCGCACCCAGTCCCGTTCACCCATCACCCCCTGTGCTCACTGTCCCGTGTCCGAACTCACACCAAGTCCCATTCACCCATCACCCCCTGTGCTCACTGCCCCGTGTCCTAACTCACACCAAGTCCCATTCACCCATCACCCCCTGTGCTCACTGCCCCGTGTCCTAACTCGCACCAAGTCCCATTCACCCATCACCACTGTGCTCGCTGCCCCGTGTCCTAACTCGCACCAAGTCCCATTCACCCATCACCCCCTGTGCTCACTGACCCGTGTCCTAACTCACACCCAGTCCCGTTCACCCATCACCCCCTGTGCTCACTGCCCCGTGTCCTAACTCGCACCAAGTCCCATTCACCCATCACCCCCTGTGCTCGCTGCCCCGTGTCCTAACTCGCACCAAGTCCCCTTCACCCATCACCCCTGTGCTCACTGCCCCGTGTCCTAACTCGCACCAAGTCCCGTTCACCCATCACCACTGTGCTCACTGCCCCGTGTCCTAACTCGCACCAAGTCCCATTCACCCATCACCCACTGTGCTCACTGCCCCGTGTCCTAACTCACACCAAGTCCCATTCACCCATCACCACTGTGCTCACTGCCCCGTGTCCTAACTCGCACCCAGTCCCATTCACCCATCACCCCCTGTGCTCGCTGCCCCGTGTCCTAACTCGCACCAAGTCCCATTCACCCATCACCACTGTGCTCACTGCCCCGTGTCCTAACTCCCACCCAGTCCCGTTCACCCATCACCCCCTGTGCTCACTGCCCCGTGTCCTAACTCACACCAAGTCCCCTTCACCCATCACCACTGTGCTCACTGCCCCGTGTCCTAACTCACACCAAGTCCCATTCACCCATCACCCCCTGTGCTCGCTGCCCCGTGTCCTAACTCGCACCAAGTCCCGTTCACCCATCACCACTGTGCTCACTGCCCCGTGTCCGAACTCCCACCCAGTCCCGTTCACCCATCACCCCGTGCTCACTGCCCCGTGTCCTAACTTGCACCAAGTCCCATTCACCCATCACCACTGTGCTCGCTGCCCCGTGTCCGAACTCGCACCAAGTCCCATTCACCCATCACCCCCTGTGCTCACTGCCCCGTGTCCTAACTCGCACCAAGTCCCGTTCACCCATCACCCCCTGTGCTCACTGCCCCGTGTCCTAACTCGCACCAAGTCCCATTCACCCATTACCACTGTGCTCACTGCCCCGTGTCCTAACTCGCACCAAGTCCCATTCACCCATCACCACTGTGCTCGCTGCCCCGTGTCCTAACTCGCACCAAGTCCCATTCACCCATTACCACTGTGCTCACTGCCCCGTGTCCTAACTCGCACCAAGTCCCATTCACCCATCACCACTGTGCTCACTGCCCCGTGTCCTAACTCACACCAAGTCCCGTTCACCCATCACCCCCTGTGCTCACTGCCCCGTGTCCGAACTCACACCAAGTCCCATTCACCCATCACCACTGTGCTCACTGCCCCGTGTCCTAACTCACACCCAGTCCCATTCACCCATCACCACTGTGCTCACTGCCCCGTGTCCTAACTCACACCCAGTCCCGTTCACCCATCACCACTGTGCTCACTGCCCCGTGTCCTAACTCACACCCAGTCCCGTTCACCCATCACCCCGTGCTCACTGCCCCGTGTCCTAACTCGCACCAAGTCCCGTTCACCCATCACCCCGTGCTCACTGCCCCGTGTCCTAACTCGCACCAAGTCCCATTCACCCATCACCACTGTGCTCACTGCCCCGTATCCTAACTCACACCAAGTCCCATTCACCCATCACCACTGTGCTCGCTGCCCCGTGTCCTAACTCGCACCAAGTCCCGTTCACCAATCACCCCCCTGTGCTCACTGCCCCGTGTCCGAACTCGCAGCAAGTCCCGTTCACCCATCACCCCCTGTGCTCACTGCCCCGTGTCCTAACTCGCACCAAGTCCCATTCCCCCATCACCACTGTGCTCGCTGCCCCGTGTCCTAACTCGCACCAAGTCCCATTCACCCATCACCACTGTGCTCACTGCCCCGTGTCCTAACTCGCACCAAGTCCCATTCACCCATCACCCACTGTGCTCACTGCCCCGTGTCCTAACTCACACCAAGTCCCCTTCACCCATCACCACTGTGCTCACTGCCCCGTGTCCTAACTCGAACCCAGTCCCGTTCACCCATCACCACTGTGCTCGCTGCCCCGTGTCCTAACTCGCACCAAGTCCCATTCACCCATCACCACTGTGCTCACTGCCCCGTGTCCTAACTCGCACCAAGTCCCCTTCACCCATCACCCCTGTGCTCGCTGCCCCGTGTCCTAACTCGCACCAAGTCCCGTTCACCCATCACCACTGTGCTCACTGCCCCGTGTCCTAACTCGCACCAAGTCCCGTTCACCCATCACCACTGTGCTCACTGCCCCGTGTCCTAACTCGCACCAAGTCCCGTTCACCCATCACCACTGTGCTCACTGCCCCGTGTCCTAACTCACACCCAGTCCCGTTCACCCATCACCCACTGTGCTCACTGCCCCGTGTCCTAACTCACACCCAGTCCCATTCACCCATCACCACTGTGCTCACTGCCCCGTGTCCTAACTCACACCAAGTCCCCTTCACCCATCACCACTGTGCTCGCTGCCCCGTGTCCTAACTCACACCCAGTCCCGTTCACCCATCACCCACTGTGCTCACTGCCCCGTGTCCTAACTCGCACCAAGTCCCGTTCACCCATCACCCACTGTGCTCACTGCCCCGTGTCCTAACTCACACCCAGTCCCGTTCACCCATCACCACTGTGCTCGCTGCCCCGTGTCCTAACTCACACCCAGTCCCGTTCACCCATCACCCACTGTGCTCACTGCCCCGTGTCCTAACTCACACCAAGTCCCGTTCACCCATCACCCACTGTGCTCACTGCCCCGTGTCCTAACTCACACCCAGTCCCGTTCACCCATCACCACTGTGCTCGCTGCCCCGTGTCCTAACTCACACCCAGTCCCGTTCACCCATCACCCACTGTGCTCACTGCCCCGTGTCCTAACTCGCACCCAGTCCCGTTCACCCATCACCCACTGTGCTCACTGCCCCGTGTCCTAACTCGCACCCAGTCCCGTTCACCCATCACCCCCTGTGCTCACTGCCCCGTGTCCTAACTCACACCCAGTCCCATTCACCCATCACCACTGTGCTCACTGCCCCGTGTCCTAACTCACACCCAGTCCCATTCACCCATCACCCCCTGTGCTCACTGTCCCGTGTCCTAACTCGCACCCAGTCCCATTCACCCATCACCCACTGTGCTCACTGCCCCGTGTCCTAACTCACACCCAGTCCCATTCACCCATCACCCACTGTGCTCACTGCCCCGTGTCCTAACTCACACCAAGTCCCATTCACCCATCACCACTGTGCTCGCTGCCCCGTGTCCTAACTCGCACCCAGTCCCGTTCACCCATCACCCCCTGTGCTCACTGCCCCGTGTCCTAACTCGCACCCAGTCCCGTTCACCCATCACCCACTGTGCTCACTGCCCCGTGTCCTAACTCGCACCCAGTCCCGTTCACCCATCACCCCCTGTGCTCACTGCCCCGTGTCCTAACTCACACCCAGTCCCATTCACCCATCACCACTGTGCTCACTGCCCCGTGTCCTAACTCACACCCAGTCCCATTCACCCATCACCACTGTGCTCGCTGCCCCGTGTCCTAACTCACACCCAGTCCCGTTCACCCATCACCCCCTGTGCTCACTGCCCCGTGTCCTAACTCGCACCAAGTCCCCTTCACCCATCACCACTGTGCTCACTGCCCCGTGTCCTAACTCGCACCAAGTCCCATTCACCCATCACCACTGTGCTCACTGCCCCGTGTCCTAACTCACACCCAGTCCCGTTCACCCATCACCCACTGTGCTCACTGCCCCGTGTCCTAACTCACACCCAGTCCCGTTCACCCATCACCCACTGTGCTCACTGCCCCGTGTCCTAACTCGCACCAAGTCCCGTTCACCCATCACCCCGTGCTCACTGCCCCGTGTCCTAACTCGCACCAAGTCCCCTTCACCCATCACCACTGTGCTCACTGCCCCGTGTCCTAACTCGCACCCAGTCCCGTTCACCCATCACCCCCTGTGCTCACTGCCCCGTGTCCTAACTCACACCAAGTCCCGTTCACCCATCACCCCCTGTGCTCACTGCCCCGTGTCCTAACTCACACCAAGTCCCGTTCACCCATCACCCCCTGTGCTCACTGCCCCGTGTCCTAACTCACACCAAGTCCCATTCACCCATCACCACTGTGCTCACTGCCCCGTGTCCTAACTCGCACCAAGTCCCATTCACCCATCACCACTGTGCTCACTGCCCCGTGTCCTAACTCGCACCAAGTCCCATTCACCCATCACCCACTGTGCTCACTGCCCCGTGTCCTAACTCGCACCAAGTCCCGTTCACCCATCACCACTGTGCTCACTGCCCCGTGTCCTAACTCGCACCCAGTCCCATTCACCCATCACCCCCTGTGCTCACTGCCCCGTGTCCTAACTCGCACCAAGTCCCATTCACCCATCACCACTGTGCTCGCTGCCCCGTGTCCTAACTCGCACCAAGTCCCATTCACCCATCACCCCCTGTGCTCACTGCCCCGTGTCCTAACTCGCACCCAGTCCAATTCACCCATCACCCCCTGTGCTCACTGCCCCGTGTCCTAACTCACACCAAGTCCCGTTCACCCATCACCCGCTGTGCTCACTGCCCCGTGTCCTAACTCACACCCAGTCCCATTCACCCATCACCCCGTGCTCACTGCCCCGTGTCCTAACTCACACCAAGTCCCGTTCACCCATCACCCGCTGTGCTCACTGCCCCGTGTCCTAACTCACACCCAGTCCCATTCACCCATCACCCCCTGTGCTCACTGCCCCGTGACCTAACTCACACCCAGTCCCGTTCACCCATCACCCCCTGTGCTCACTGCCCCGTGTCCTAACTCGCACCAAGTCCCGTTCACCCATCACCCCCTGTGCTCACTGCCCCGTGTCCTAACTCACACCAAGTCCCATTCACCCATCACCACTGTGCTCACTGCCCCGTGTCCTAACTCACACCCAGTCCCGTTCACCCATCACCACTGTGCTCACTGCCCCGTGTCCTAACTCACACCAAGTCCCATTCACCCATCACCACTGTGCTCACTGCCCCGTGTCCTAACTCACACCCAGTCCCTTTCACCCATCACCACTGTGCTCACTGCCCCGTGTCCTAACTCACACCAAGTCCCGTTCACCCATCACCCCCTGTGCTCACTGCCCCGTGTCCTAACTCACACCAAGTCCCATTCACCCATCACCCCCTGTGCTCACTGCCCCGTGTCCGAACTCGCACTGAGTCCCGTTCACCCATCACTCCCTGTGCTCACTGCCCCGTGTCCTAGCTCGCACCAAGTCCCGTTCACCCATCACCCCCCTGTGCTCACTGCACCGTGTCCGAACTCGCAGCAAGTCCCGTTCACCCATCACCCCCTGTGCTCACTGCCCCGTGTCCTAACTCGCACCAAGTCCCATTCACCCATCACCCCCTGTGCTCACTGCCCCGTGTCCTAACTCGCACCCAGTCCCATTCACCCATCACCCCCTGTGCTCACTGCCCCGTGTCCTAACTCACACCCAGTCCCGTTCACCCATCACCACTGTGCTCACTGCCCCGTGTCCTAACTCGCACCCAGTCCCGTTCACCCATCACCCCCTGTGCTCACTGCCCCGTGTCCTAACTCACACCCAGTCCCGTTCACCCATCACCACTGTGCTCACTGCCCCGTGTCCTAACTCGCACCAAGTCCCATTCACCCATCACCACTGTGCTCACTGCCCCGTGTCCTAACTCACACCCAGTCCCATTCACCCATCACCACTGTGCTCACTGCCCCGTGTCCTAACTCACACCCAGTCCCGTTCACCCATCACCACTGTGCTCACTGCCCCGTGTCCAAACTCACAACCAGTCCCGTTCACCCATCACCACTGTGCTCGCTGACCCGTGTCCTAACTCACACCCAGTCCCATTCACCCATCACCCCCTGTGCTCACTGCCCCGTGTCCTAACTCGCACCAAGTCCCATTCACCCATCACCGCTGTGCTCACTGCCCCGTGTCCTAACTCGCACCAAGTCCCGTTCACCCATCACCCCCTGTGCTCACTGCCCCGTGTCCTAACTCGCACCAAGTCCCATTCACCCATCACCACTGTGCTCACTGCCCCGTGTCCTAACTCACACCAAGTCCCATTCACCCATCACCACTGTGCTCACTGCCCCGTGTCCTAACTCACACCAAGTCCCATTCACCCATCACCCCTGTGCTCGCTGCCCCGTGTCCTAACTCGCACTGAGTCCCGTTCACCCATCACCCCCTGTGCTCACTGCCCCGTGTCCTAACTCACACCCAGTCCCATTCACCCATCACCAATGTGCTCGCTGCCCCGTGTCCTAACTCGCACCAAGTCCCATTCACCCATCACCACTGTGCTCACTGCCCCGTGTCCTAACTCGCACCCAGTCCCATTCACCCATCACCCCCTGTGCTCACTGCCCCGTGTCCTAACTCACACCCAGTCCCGTTCACCCATCACCCACTGTGCTCACTGCCCCGTGTCCTAACTCGCACCAAGTCCCGTTCACCCATCACCACTGTTCTCGCTGCCCCGTGTCCTAACTCGCACCAAGTCCCGTTCACCCATCACCCCGTGCTCGCTGCCCCGTGTCCTAACTCGCACCAAGTCCCCTTCACCCATCACCCCCTGTGCTCACTGCCCCGTGTCCTAACTCACACCCAGTCCCGTTCACCCATCACCCCCTGTGCTCACTGCCCCCTGTCCTAGCTCGCACCAAGTCCCCTTCACCCATCACCCCTGTGCCCACTGCCCCGTGTCCTAACTCACACCCAGTCCCGTTCACCCATCACCCACTGTGCTCGCTGCCCCGTGTCCTAACTCACACCCAGTCCCATTCACCCATCACCCCGTGCTCACTGCCCCGTGTCCTAACTCACACCAAGTCCCCTTCACCCATCACCCCCTGTGCTCGCTGCCCCGTGTCCGAACTCGCACCAAGTCCCTTTCACCCATCACCCCGTGCTCACTGCCCCGTGTCCTAACTCACACCCAGTCCCATTCACCCATCACCCCGTGCTCACTGCCCCGTGTCCTAACTCACACCCAGTCCCATTCACCCATCACCACTGTGCTCACTGCCCCGTGTCCTAACTCACACCAAGTCCCCTTCACCCATCACCCCCTGTGCTCGCTGCCCCGTGTCCTAACTCACACCCAGTCCCTTTCACCCATCACCCCCTGTGCTCACTGCCCCGTGTCCTAACTCACACCCAGTCCCGTTCACCCATCACCCCCTGTGCTCACTGCCCCGTGTCCTAACTCGCACCAAGTCCCGTTCACCCATCACCCCCTGTGCTCACTGCCCCGTGTCCTAACTCGCACCAAGTCCCGTTCACCCATCACCCCCTGTGCTCACTGCCCCGTGTCCTAACTCACACCAAGTCCCATTCACCCATCACCCGCTGTGCTCACTGCCCCGTGTCCTAACTCACACCAAGTCCCATTCACCCATCACCCCCTGTGCTCGCTGCCCCGTGTCCTAACTCGCACCAAGTCCCATTCACCCATCACCCCCTGTGCTCACTGCCCCGTGTCCTAACTCACACCCAGTCCCATTCACCCATCACCCCCTGTGCTCACTGCCCCGTGTCCAAACTCACACCAAGTCCCATTCACCCATCGCCACTGTGCTCACTGCCCCGTGTCCTAACTCACACCAAGTCCCATTCACCCATCACCCCCTGTGCTCGCTGCCCCGTGTCGAACTCGCACCAAGTCCCATTCACCCATCAACACTGTGCTCACTGCCCCGTGTCCTAACTCACACCAAGTCCCATTCACCCATCGCCACTGTGCTCACTGCCCCGTGTCCTAACTCACACCAAGTCCCATTCACCCATCACCCCCTGTGCTCGCTGCCCCGTGTCGAACTCGCACCAAGTCCCATTCACCCATCACCCCCTGTGCTCACTGCCCCGTGTCCTAACTCACACCCAGTCCCATTCACCCATCACCACTGTGCTCACTGCCCCGTGTCCTAACTCGCACCAAGTCCCATTCACCCATCACCACTGTGCTCCCTGCCCCGTGTCCTAACTCACACCCAGTCCCATTCACCCATCACCACTGTGCTCGCTGCCCCGTGTCCTAACTCACACCAAGTCCCATTCCCCCATCACCACTGTGCTCACTGCCCCGTGTCCTAACTCACACCAAGTCCCATTCACCCATCACCACTGTGCTCGCTGACCCGTGTCCTAACTCACACCAAGTTCCGTTCACCCATCACCCACTGTGCTCACTGCCCCGTGTCCCAACTCGCACCAAGTCCCATTCACCCATCACCACTGTGCTCGCTGCCCCGTGTCCTAACTCACACCAAGTCCCATTCACCCATCACCACTGTGCTCGCTTCCCCGTGTCCTAACTCGCACCAAGTCCCATTCACCCATCACCACTGTGCTCGCTGCCCCGTGTCCTAACTCACACCCAGTCCCGTTCACCCATCACCCCCTGTGCTCACTGCCCCGTGTCCTAACTCGCACCAAGTCCCATTCACCCATCACCACTGTGCTCGCTGCCCCGTGTCCTAACTCACACCAAGTCCCATTCACCCATCACCACTGTGCTCGCTGCCCCGTGTCCTAACTCGCACTGAGTCCCGTTCACCCATCACCCCCTGTGCTCACTGCCCCGTGTCCTAACTCACACCCAGTCCCGTTCACCCATCACCACTGTGCTCACTGCCCCGTGTCCTAACTCGCACCAAGTCCCATTCACCCATCACCACTGTGCTCGCTGCCCCGTGTCCGAACTCGCACCAAGTCCCGTTCACCCATCACCACTGTGCTCACTGCCCCGTGTCCTAACTCGCACCAAGTCCCGTTCACCCATCACCACTGTGCTCGCTGCCCCGTGTCCTAACTCGCACCAAGTCCCGTTCACCCATCACCACTGTGCTCGCTGCCCCGTGTCCTAACTCGCACCAAGTCCCATTCACCCATCACCCCCTGTGCTCACTGCCCCGTGTCCTAACTCGCACTGAGTCCCGTTCACCCATCACCCCCTGTGCTCACTGCCCCGTGTCCTAGCTCGCACCAAGTCCCGTTCACCCATCACCCCCCTGTGCTCACTGCCCCGTGTCCGAACTCGCAGCAAGTCCCGTTCACCCATCACCCCCTGTGCTCACTGCCCCGTGTCCTAACTCGCACCAAGTCCCATTCACCCATCACCACTGTGCTCACTGCCCCGTGTCCTAACTCACACCCAGTCCCGTTCACCCATCACCACTGTGCTCACTGCCCCGTGTCCTAACTCGCACCAAGTCCCATTCACCCATCACCACTGTGCTCACTGCCCCGTGTCCTAACTCACACCCAGTCCCATTCACCCATCACCACTGTGCTCACTGCCCCGTGTCCTAACTCACACCCAGTCCCGTTCACCCATCACCACTGTGCTCACTGCCCCGTGTCCAAACTCACAACCAGTCCCGTTCACCCATCACCACTGTGCTCGCTGACCCGTGTCCTAACTCACACCCAGTCCCATTCACCCATCACCCCCTGTGCTCACTGCCCCGTGTCCTAACTCGCACCAAGTCCCATTCACCCATCACCGCTGTGCTCACTGCCCCGTGTCCTAACTCGCACCAAGTCCCGTTCACCCATCACCCCCTGTGCTCACTGCCCCGTGTCCTAACTCGCACCAAGTCCCATTCACCCATCACCACTGTGCTCACTGCCCCGTGTCCTAACTCACACCAAGTCCCATTCACCCATCACCACTGTGCTCACTGCCCCGTGTCCTAACTCACACCAAGTCCCATTCACCCATCACCCCTGTGCTCGCTGCCCCGTGTCCTAACTCGCACTGAGTCCCGTTCACCCATCACCCCCTGTGCTCACGGACCCGTGTCCTAACTCGCACCAAGTCCCGTTCACCCATCACCCCCCTGTGCTCACTGCCCCGTGTCCGAACTCGCAGCAAGTCCCGTTCACCCATCACCCCCTGTGCTCACTGCCCCGTGTCCTAACTCGCACCAAGTCCCATTCCCCCATCACCACTGTGCTCGCTGCCCCGTGTCCTAACTCACACCCAGTCCCGTTCACCCATCACCACTGTGCTCGCTGCCCCGTGTCCTAACTCGCACCCAGTCCCGTTCACCCATCACCACTGTGCTCGCTGCCCCGTGTCCTAACTCGCACCAAGTCCCATTCACCCATCACCACTGTGCTCACTGCCCCGTGTCCTAACTCACACCCAGTCCCATTCACCCATCACCACTGTGCTCACTGCCCCGTGTCCTAACTCACACCCAGTCCCGTTCACCCATCACCACTGTGCTCACTGCCCCGTGTCCAAACTCACAACCAGTCCCGTTCACCCATCACCACTGTGCTCGCTGACCCGTGTCCTAACTCACACCAAGTCCCATTCACCCATCACCCCCTGTGCTCACTGCCCCGTATCCTAACTCACACCCAGTCCCATTCACCCATCACCCCCTGTGCTCACTGCCCCGTGTCCTAACTCGCACCAAGTCCCATTCACCCATCACCCGCTGTGCTCACTGCCCCGTGTCCTAACTCACACCCAGTCCCGTTCACCCATCACCCCCTGTGCTCACTGCCCCGTGTCCTAACTCACACCCAGTCCCGTTCACCCATCACCCCCTGTGCTCACTGCCCCGTGTCCTAACTCACACCCAGTCCCATTCACCCATCACCCCCTGTGCTCACTGCCCCGTGTCCTAACTCACACCAAGTCCCATTCACCCATCACCACTGTGCTCACTGCCCCGTGTCCTAACTCACACCAAGTCCCATTCACCCATCACCCCCTGTGCTCGCTGCCCCGTGTCGAACTCGCACCAAGTCCCATTCACCCATCAACACTGTGCTCGCTGCCCCGTGTCCTAACTCACGCCCAGTCCCATTCACCCATCACCACTGTGCTCACTGCCCCGTGTCCTAACTCGCACCAAGTCCCATTCACCCATCACCACTGTGCTCCCTGCCCCGTGTCCTAACTCACACCCAGTCCCATTCACCCATCACCACTGTGCTCGCTGCCCCGTGTCCTAACTCACACCAAGTCCCATTCCCCCATCACCACTGTGCTCACTGCCCCGTGTCCTAACTCACACCAAGTCCCATTCACCCATCACCCGCTGTGCTCACTGCCCCGTGTCCTAACTCGCACCAAGTCCCATTCACCCATCACCCCCTGTGCTCACTGCCCCGTGTCCTAACTCACACCCAGTCCCGTTCACCCATCACCCACTGTGCTCACTGCCCCGTGTCCTAACTCGCACCAAGTCCCGTTCACCCATCACCACTGTGCTCGCTGCCCCGTGTCCTAACTCGCACCAAGTCCCGTTCACCCATCACCCCCTGTGCTCACTGCCCCGTGTCCTAACTCGCACCAAGTCCCCTTCACCCATCACCCCTGTGCTCACTGCCCCGTGTCCTAGCTCGCACCAAGTCCCCTTCACCCATCACCCCTGTGCTCGCTGCCCCGTGTCCTAACTCGCACCAAGTCCCCTTCACCCATCACCCCTGTGCTCACTGCCCCGTGTCCTAGCTCGCACCAAGTCCCCTTCACCCATCACCCCTGTGCCCACTGCCCCGTGTCCTTACTCACACCCAGTCCGATTCACCCATCACCCCGTGCTCACTGCCCCATGTCCTAACTCACACCAAGTCCCGTTCACCCATCACCCCCTGTGCTCACTGCCCCGTGTCCTAACTCGCACCAAGTCCCATTCACCCATCACCACTGTGCTCACTGCCCCGTGTCCTAACTCACACCAAGTCCCGTTCACCCATCACCCCCTGTGCTCACTGCCCCGTGTCCTAACTCGCACCAAGTCCCGTTCACCCATCACCACTGTGCTCACTGCCCCGTGTCCTAACTCGCACCCAGTCCCGTTCACCCATCACCACTGTGCTCACTGCCCCGTGTCCTAACTCACACCAAGTCCCCTTCACCCATCACCCCGTGCTCGCTGCCCCGTGTCCTAACTCACACCCAGTCCCTTTCACCCATCACCCACTGTGCTCACTGCCCCGTGTCCTAACTCGCACCAAGTCCCATTCACCCATCACCCGCTGTGCTCACTGCCCCGTGTCCTAACTCGCACCAAGTCCCATTCACCCATCACCCACTGTGCTCACTGCCCCGTGTCCTAACTCGCACCAAGTCCCATTCACCCATCACCCCCTGTGCTCACTGCCCCGTGTCCTAACTCACACCAAGTCCCATTCACCCATCACCCCCTGTGCTCGCTGCCCCGTGTCCTAACTCGCACCAAGTCCCATTCACCCATCACCCCCTGTGCTCACTGCCCCGTGTCCTAACTCACACCAAGTCCCATTCACCCATCACCACTGTGCTCACTGCCCCGTGTCCTAACTCACACCCAGTCCCATTCACCCATCACCCCCTGTGCTCACTGCCCCGTGTCCTAACTCACACCAAGTACCATTCACCCATCACCCCCTGTGCTCACTGCCCCGTGTCCTAACTCACACCAAGTACCATTCACCCATCACCCCCTGTGCTCGCTGCCCCGTGTCCTAACTCGCACCAAGTCCCATTCACCCATCACCCCCTGTGCTCACTGCCCCGTGTCCTAACTCACACCAAGTCCCATTCACCCATCACCACTGTGCTCACTGCCCCGTGTCCTAACTCACACCCAGTCCCATTCACCCATCACCCCCTGTGCTCACTGCCCCGTGTCCTAACTCACACCAAGTCCCGTTCACCCATCACCCCCTGTGCTCGCTGCCCCGTGTCGAACTCGCACCAAGTCCCATTCACCCATCAACACTGTGCTCGCTGCCCCGTGTCCTAACTCACACCCAGTCCCATTCACCCATCACCACTGTGCTCACTGCCCCGTGTCCTAACTCGCACCAAGTCCCATTCACCCATCACCACTGTGCTCCCTGCCCCGTGTCCTAACTCACACCCAGTCCCATTCACCCATCACCACTGTGCTCGCTGCCCCGTGTCCTAACTCACACCAAGTCCCATTCCCCCATCACCACTGTGCTCACTGCCCCGTGTCCTAACTCACACCAAGTCCCATTCACCCATCACCACTGTGCTCGCTTCCCCGTGTCCTAACTCACACCCAGTCCCGTTCACCCATCACCACTGTGCTCGCTGCCCCGTGTCCTAACTCACACCAAGTCCCATTCACCCATCACCACTGTGCTCGCTGCCCCGTGTCCTAACTCGCACTGAGTCCCGTTCACCCATCACCCCCTGTGCTCACTGCCCCGTGTCCTAACTCACACCCAGTCCCGTTCACCCATCACCACTGTGCTCACTGCCCCGTGTCCTAACTCGCACCAAGTCCCATTCACCCATCACCACTGTGCTCGCTGCCCCGTGTCCTAACTCGCACCAAGTCCCGTTCACCCATCACCACTGTGCTCACTGCCCCGTGTCCTAACTCACACCCAGTCCCGTTCACCCATCACCACTGTGCTCACTGCCCCGTGTCCAAACTCACAACCAGTCCCGTTCACCCATCACCACTGTGCTCGCTGACCCGTGTCCGAACTCACACCCAGTCCCATTCACCCATCACCCCCTGTGCTCACTGCCCCGTGTCCTAACTCGCACCAAGTCCCATTCACCCATCACCGCTGTGCTCACTGCCCCGTGTCCTAACTCGCACCAAGTCCCATTCACCCATCACCACTGTGCTCACTGCCCCGTGTCCTAACTCACACCAAGTCCCATTCACCCATCACCACTGTGCTCACTGCCCCGTGTCCTAACTCACACCAAGTCCCATTCACCCATCACCCCTGTGCTCGCTGCCCCGTGTCCTAACTCGCACTGAGTCCCGTTCACCCATCACCCCCTGTGCTCATGGACCCGTGTCCTAACTCGCACCAAGTCCCGTTCACCCATCACCCCCCTGTGCTCACTGCCCCGTGTCCGAACTCGCAGCAAGTCCCGTTCACCCATCACCCCCTGTGCTCACTGCCCCGTGTCCTAACTCGCACCAAGTCCCATTCCCCCATCACCACTGTGCTCGCTGCCCCGTGTCCTAACTCACACCCAGTCCCGTTCACCCATCACCACTGTGCTCGCTGCCCCGTGTCCTAACTCGCACCCAGTCCCGTTCACCCATCACCACTGTGCTCGCTGCCCCGTGTCCTAACTCGCACCAAGTCCCATTCACCCATCACCCACTGTGCTCACTGCCCCGTGTCCTAACTCGCACCAAGTCCCATTCACCCATCACCACTGTGCTCACTGCCCCGTGTCCTAACTCGCACCAAGTCCCATTCACCCATCACCACTGTGCTCACTGCCCCGTGTCCTAACTCGCACCGTCCCCTTCACCCATCACCCCTGTGCTCGCTGCCCCGTGTCCTAACTCGCACCAAGTCCCATTCACCCATCACCACTGTGCTCACTGCCCCGTGTCCTAACTCGCACCAAGTCCCATTCACCCATCACCACTGTGCTCACTGCCCCGTGTCCTAACTCACACCAAGTCCCATTCACCCATCACCCCTGTGCTCACTGCCCCCTGTCCTAACTCGCACCAAGTCCCCTTCACCCATCACCACTGTGCTCACTGCCCCGTGTCCTAACTCGCACCGTCCCCTTCACCCATCACCCCTGTGCTCACTGCCCCGTGTCCTAACTCGCACCAAGTCCCATTCACCCATCACCACTGTGCTCACTGCCCCGTGTCCTAACTCACACCAAGTCCCGTTCATCCATCACCACTGTGCTCACTGCCCCGTGTCCTAACTCACACCCAGTCCCATTCACCCATCACCACTGTGCTCACTGCCCCGTGTCCTAACTCACACCAAGTCCCGTTCACCCATCACCCCCTCTGCTCACTGCCCCGTGTCCGAACTCACACCAAGTCCCGTTCACCCATCACCCACTGTGCTCACTGCCCCGTGTCCTAACTCACACCCAGTCCCATTCACCCATCACCACTGTGCTCACTGCCCCGTGTCCAAACTCACAACCAGTCCCGTTCACCCATCACCACTGTGCTCGCTGACCCGTGTCCTAACTCACACCAAGTCCCATTCACCCATCACCCCCTGTGCTCACTGCCCCGTATCCTAACTCACACCCAGTCCCATTCACCCATCACCCCCTGTGCTCACTGCCCCGTGTCCTAACTCGCACCAAGTCCCATTCACCCATCACCCGCTGTGCTCACTGCCCCGTGTCCTAACTCACACCCAGTCCCGTTCACCCATCACCCCCTGTGCTCACTGCCCCGTGTCCTAACTCACACCCAGTCCCGTTCACCCATCACCCCCTGTGCTCACTGCCCCGTGTCCTAACTCACACCCAGTCCCATTCACCCATCACCCCCTGTGCTCACTGCCCCGTGTCCTAACTCACACCAAGTCCCATTCACCCATCACCAGTGCTCACTGCCCCGTGTCCTAACTCACACCAAGTCCCATTCACCCATCACCCCCTGTGCTCGCTGCCCCGTGTCGAACTCGCACCAAGTCCCATTCACCCATCAACACTGTGCTCGCTGCCCCGTGTCCTAACTCACGCCCAGTCCCATTCACCCATCACCACTGTGCTCACTGCCCCGTGTCCTAACTCGCACCAAGTCCCATTCACCCATCACCACTGTGCTCCCTGCCCCGTGTCCGAACTCGCACCCAGTCCCCTTCACCCATCACCACTGTGCTCACTGCCCCGTGTCCTAACTCACACCCAGTCCCATTCACCCATCACCACTGTGCTCGCTGCCCCGTGTCCTAACTCACACCAAGTCCCATTCCCCCATCACCACTGTGCTCACTGCCCCGTGTCCTAACTCACACCAAGTCCCATTCACCCATCACCCGCTGTGCTCACTGCCCCGTGTCCTAACTCGCACCAAGTCCCATTCACCCATCACCCCCTGTGCTCACTGCCCCGTGTCCTAACTCACACCCAGTCCCGTTCACCCATCACCCACTGTGCTCACTGCCCCGTGTCCTAACTCGCACCAAGTCCCGTTCACCCATCACCACTGTGCTCGCTGCCCCGTGTCCTAACTCGCACCAAGTCCCGTTCACCCATCACCCCCTGTGCTCACTGCCCCGTGTCCTAACTCGCACCAAGTCCCCTTCACCCATCACCCCTGTGCTCACTGCCCCGTGTCCTAGCTCGCACCAAGTCCCCTTCACCCATCACCCCTGTGCTCGCTGCCCCGTGTCCTAACTCGCACCAAGTCCCCTTCACCCATCACCCCTGTGCTCACTGCCCCGTGTCCTAGCTCGCACCAAGTCCCCTTCACCCATCACCCCTGTGCCCACTGCCCCGTGTCCTTACTCACACCCAGTCCCGTTCACCCATCACCCACTGTGCTCGCTGCCCCGTGTCCTAACTCACACCCAGTCCCATTCACCCATCACCCCGTGCTCACTGCCCCGTGTCCTAACTCACACCAAGTCCCCTTCACCCATCACCCCCTGTGCTCGCTGCCCCGTGTCCTAACTCACACCCAGTCCCATTCACCCATCACCCCGTGCTCACTGCCCCGTGTCCTAACTCACACCAAGTCCCGTTCACCCATCACCCCCTGTGCTCACTGCCCCGTGTCCTAACTCGCACCAAGTCCCGTTCACCCATCACCACTGTGCTCACTGCCCCGTGTCCTAACTCGCACCCAGTCCCGTTCACCCATCACCACTGTGCTCACTGCCCCGTGTCCTAACTCACACCAAGTCCCCTTCACCCATCACCCCCTGTGCTCGCTGCCCCGTGTCCTAACTCACACCCAGTCCCTTTCACCCATCACCCACTGTGCTCACTGCCCCGTGTCCTAACTCGCACCAAGTCCCATTCACCCATCACCCGCTGTGCTCACTGCCCCGTGTCCTAACTCACACCAAGTCCCATTCACCCATCACCCCCTGTGCTCGCTGCCCCGTGTCCTAACTCGCACCAAGTCCCATTCACCCATCACCCCCTGTGCTCACTGCCCCGTGTCCTAACTCACACCAAGTCCCATTCACCCATCACCACTGTGCTCACTGCCCCGTGTCCTAACTCACACCAAGTACCATTCACCCATCACCCCCTGTGCTCACTGCCCCGTGTCCTAACTCACACCAAGTACCATTCACCCATCACCCCCTGTGCTCGCTGCCCCGTGTCCTAACTCGCACCAAGTCCCATTCACCCATCACCCCCTGTGCTCACTGCCCCGTGTCCTAACTCACACCAAGTCCCATTCACCCATCACCACTGTGCTCACTGCCCCGTGTCCTAACTCACACCAAGTACCATTCACCCATCACCCCCTGTGCTCGCTGCCCCGTGTCGAACTCGCACCAAGTCCCATTCACCCATCAACACTGTGCTCGCTGCCCCGTGTCCTAACTCACACCCAGTCCCATTCACCCATCACCACTGTGCTCACTGCCCCGTGTCCTAACTCGCACCAAGTCCCATTCACCCATCACCACTGTGCTCCCTGCCCCGTGTCCTAACTCACACCCAGTCCCATTCACCCATCACCACTGTGCTCGCTGCCCCGTGTCCTAACTCACACCAAGTCCCATTCCCCCATCACCACTGTGCTCACTGCCCCGTGTCCTAACTCACACCAAGTCCCATTCACCCATCACCACTGTGCTCGCTTCCCCGTGTCCTAACTCACACCCAGTCCCGTTCACCCATCACCACTGTGCTCGCTGCCCCGTGTCCTAACTCACACCAAGTCCCATTCACCCATCACCACTGTGCTCGCTGCCCCGTGTCCTAACTCGCACTGAGTCCCGTTCACCCATCACCCCCTGTGCTCACTGCCCCGTGTCCTAACTCACACCCAGTCCCGTTCACCCATCACCACTGTGCTCACTGCCCCGTGTCCTAACTCGCACCAAGTCCCATTCACCCATCACCACTGTGCTCGCTGCCCCGTGTCCTAACTCGCACCAAGTCCCGTTCACCCATCACCACTGTGCTCACTGCCCCGTGTCCTAACTCACACCCAGTCCCGTTCACCCATCACCACTGTGCTCACTGCCCCGTGTCCAAACTCACAACCAGTCCCGTTCACCCATCACCACTGTGCTCGCTGACCCGTGTCCTAACTCACACCCAGTCCCATTCACCCATCACCCCCTGTGCTCACTGCCCCGTGTCCTAACTCGCACCAAGACCCATCACCGCTGTGCTCACTGCCCCGTGTCCTAACTCGCACCAAGTCCCATTCACCCATCACCACTGTGCTCACTGCCCCGTGTCCTAACTCACACCAAGTCCCATTCACCCATCACCACTGTGCTCACTGCCCCGTGTCCTAACTCACACCAAGTCCCATTCACCCATCACCCCTGTGCTCGCTGCCCCGTGTCCTAACTCGCACTGAGTCCCGTTCACCCATCACCCCCTGTGCTCATGGACCCGTGTCCTAACTCGCACCAAGTCCCGTTCACCCATCACCCCCCTGTGCTCACTGCCCCGTGTCCGAACTCGCAGCAAGTCCCGTTCACCCATCACCCCCTGTGCTCACTGCCCCGTGTCCTAACTCGCACCAAGTCCCATTCCCCCATCACCACTGTGCTCGCTGCCCCGTGTCCTAACTCACACCCAGTCCAGTTCACCCATCACCACTGTGCTCGCTGCCCCGTGTCCTAACTCGCACCCAGTCCCGTTCACCCATCACCACTGTGCTCGCTGCCCCGTGTCCTAACTCGCACCAAGTCCCATTCACCCATCACCACTGTGCTCACTGCCCCGTGTCCTAACTCGCACCAAGTCCCATTCACCCATCACCACTGTGCTCACTGCCCCGTGTCCTAACTCGCACCAAGTCCCATTCACCCATCACCACTGTGCTCACTGCCCCGTGTCCTAACTCGCACCGTCCCCTTCACCCATCACCCCTGTGCTCGCTGCCCCGTGTCCTAACTCGCACCAAGTCCCATTCACCCATCACCACTGTGCTCACTGCCCCGTGTCCTAACTCGCACCAAGTCCCATTCACCCATCACCACTGTGCTCACTGCCCCGTGTCCTAACTCACACCAAGTCCCATTCACCCATCACCCCTGTGCTCACTGCCCCCTGTCCTAACTCGCACCAAGTCCCCTTCACCCATCACCACTGTGCTCACTGCCCCGTGTCCTAACTCGCACCGTCCCCTTCACCCATCACCCCTGTGCTCACTGCCCCGTGTCCTAACTCGCACCAAGTCCCATTCACCCATCACCACTGTGCTCACTGCCCCGTGTCCTAACTCACACCAAGTCCCGTTCATCCATCACCACTGTGCTCACTGCCCCGTGTCCTAACTCACACCCAGTCCCATTCACCCATCACCACTGTGCTCACTGCCCCGTGTCCTAACTCACACCAAGTCCCGTTCACCCATCACCCACTGTGCTCACTGCCCCGTGTCCGAACTCACACCAAGTCCCGTTCACCCATCACCCACTGTGCTCACTGCCCCGTGTCCGAACTCACACCAAGTCCCGTTCACCCATCACCCACTGTGCTCACTGCCCCGTGTCCTAACTCGCACCAAGTCCCCTTCACCCATCACCCCTGTGCTCGCTGCCCCGTGTCCTAACTCGCACCAAGTCCCGTTCACCCATCACCCCCTGTGCTCACTGCCCCGTGTCCTAACTCACACCAAGTCCCATTCACCCATCACCCCCTGTGCTCACTGCCCCGTGTCCTAACTCGCACCCAGTCCCGTTCACCCATCACCCCCTGTGCTCACTGCCCCGTGTCCTAACTCGCACCAAGTCCCATTCACCCATCACCCCCTGTGCTCACTGCCCCGTGTCCTAACTCACACCAAGTCCCATTCACCCATCACCCCTGTGCTCGCTGCCCCGTGTCCTAACTCGCACCAAGTCCCATTCACCCATCACCCCCTGTGCTCACTGCCCCGTGTCCTAACTCACACCAAGTCCCATTCACCCATCACCCCCTGTGCTCACTGCCCCGTGTCCTAACTCACACCAAGTCCCATTCCCCCATCACCACTGTGCTCGCTGCCCCGTGTCCTAACTCGCACCAAGTCCCATTCACCCATCACCACTGTGCTCGCTGCCCCGTGTCCTAACTCACACCAAGTCCCGTTCACCCATCACCACTGTGCTCACTGCCCCGTGTCCTAACTCACACCCAGTCCCGTTCACCCATCACCCCCTGTGCTCACTGCCCCGTGTCCTAACTCGCACCAAGTCCCATTCACCCATCACCACTGTGCTCACTGCCCCGTGTCCTAACTCACACCAAGTCCCATTCACCCATCACCACTGTGCTCACTGCCCCGTGTCCTAACTCACACCAAGTCCCATTCACCCATCACCCCCTGTGCTCACTGCCCCGTGTCCTAACTCGCACCAAGTCCCATTCACCCATCACCACTGTGCTCGCTGCCCCGTGTCCTAACTCGCACCAAGTCCCATTCACCCATCACCACTGTGCTCACTGCCCCGTGTCCTAACTCACACCAAGTCCCATTCACCCATCACCACTGTGCTCACTGCCCCGTGTCCTAACTCACACCAAGTCCCATTCACCCATCACCACTGTGCTCGCTGCCCCGTGTCCTAACTCACACCAAGTCCCATTCACCCATCACCCCCTGTGCTCACTGCCCCGTGTCCTAA
This sequence comes from Somniosus microcephalus, assembly GCF_052327205.1. Classification (NCBI taxonomy): domain Eukaryota; kingdom Metazoa; phylum Chordata; class Chondrichthyes; order Squaliformes; family Somniosidae; genus Somniosus; species Somniosus microcephalus. The sequence goes on from NC_141004.1 coordinate 74,712,255, forward strand.
CTCGCACCAAGTCCCGTTCACCCATCACCCCCTGTGCTCACTGCCCCGTGTCCTAACTCACACCCAGTCCCGTTCACCCATCACCCCCTGTGCTCACTGCCCCGTGTCCTAACTCACACCAAGTCCCATTCACCCATCACCACTGTGCTCGCTGCCCCGTGTCCTAACTCACACCAAGTCCCATTCACCCATCACCCCCTGTGCTCACTGCCCCGTGTCCTAACTCGCACCAAGTCCCCTTCACCCATCACCCCCTGTGCTCACTGCCCCGTGTCCTAGCTCGCACCAAGTCCCGTTCACCCATCACCCCCGTGCTCACTGCCCCGTGTCCGAACTCGCAGCAAGTCCCGTTCACCCATCACCCCCTGTGCTCACTGCCCCGTGTCCTAACTCACACCAAGTCCCATTCACCCATCACCCGTGCTCACTGCCCCGTGTCCTAACTCGCACCAAGTCCCATTCACCCATCACCCCGTGCTCACTGCCCCGTGTCCTAACTCGCACCAAGTCCCATTCACCCATCACCCCTGTGCTCACTGCCCCGTGTCCTAACTCGCACCAAGTCCCATTCACCCATCACCACTGTGCTCGCTGCCCCGTGTCCTAACTCACACCCAGTCCCATTCACCCATCACCCCGTGCTCACTGCCCCGTGTCCTAACTCGCACCAAGTCCCATTCACCCATCACCCACTGTGCTCGCTGCCCCGTGTCCTAACTCGCACCAAGTCCCGTTCACCCATCACCACTGTGCTCACTGACCCGTGTCCTAACTCACACCCAGTCCCGTTCACCCATCACCACTGTGCTCACTGCCCCGTGTCCTAACTCGCACCAAGTCCCATTCACCCATCACCCGCTGTGCTCACTGCCCCGTGTCCTAACTCGCACCAAGTCCCATTCACCCATCACCACTGTGCTCACTGCCCCGTGTCCTAACTCACACCCAGTCCCATTCACCCATCACCACTGTGCTCACTGCCCCGTGTCCTAACTCGCACCCAGTCCCGTTCACCCATCACCCCCTGTGCTCACTGCCCCGTGTCCGAACTCACACCAAGTCCCGTTCACCCATCACCCCCTGTGCTCACTGCCCCGTGTCCTAACTCACACCCAGTCCCGTTCACCCATCACCCCCTGTGCTCACTGCCCCGTGTCCTAACTCACACCCAGTCCCATTCACCCATCACCCCTGTGCTCACTGCCCCGTGTCCTAACTCGCACCAAGTCCCCTTCACCCATCACCACTGTGCTCACTGCCCCGTGTCCTAACTCACACCCAGTCCTGTTCACCCATCACCACTGTGCTCACTGCCCCGTGTCCTAACTCACACCCAGTCCCGTTCACCCATCACCCCCTGTGCTCACTGCCCCGTGTCCTAACTCGCACCAAGTCCCATTCACCCATCACCCGCTGTGCTCACTGCCCCGTGTCCTAACTCGCACCAAGTCCCCTTCACCCATCACCACTGTGCTCACTGCCCCGTGTCCTAACTCACACCCAGTCCCATTCACCCATCACCCCCTGTGCTCACTGCCCCGTGTCCTAACTCACACCCAGTCCCGTTCACCCATCACCCCCTGTGCTCGCTTCCCCGTGTCCTAACTCGCACCAAGTCCCATTCACCCATCACCACTGTGCTCACTGCCCCGTGTCCTAACTCACACCCAGTCCCGTTCACCCATCACCACTGTGCTCACTGCCCCGTGTCCTAACTCGCACCAAGTCCCATTCACCCATCACCCCTGTGCTCACTGCCCCGTGTCCTAACTCACACCCAGTCCCGTTCACCCATCACCACTGTGCTCACTGCCCCGTGTCCTAACTCACACCCAGTCCCATTCACCAATCACCACTGTGCTCACTGCCCCGTGTCCTAACTCGCACCAAGTCCCATTCACCCATCACCCCTGTGCTCACTGCCCCGTGTCCTAACTCACACCCAGTCCCGTTCACCCATCACCACTGTGCTCACTGCCCCGTGTCCTAACTCGCACCAAGTCCCATTCACCCATCACCCCCTGTGCTCACTGCCCCGTGTCCTAACTCGCACCAAGTCCCATTCACCCATCACCACTGTGCTCACTGCCCCGTGTCCTAACTCGCACCAAGTCCCATTCACCCATCACCCCTGTGCTCACTGCCCTGTGTCCTAACTCACACACAGTCCCATTCACCCATCACCACTGTGCTCACTGCCCCGTGTCCTAACTCGCACCAAGTCCCATTCACCCATCACCCCCTGTGCTCACTGCCCCGTGTCCTAACTCACACCCAGTCCCGTTCACCCATCACCCCCTGTGCTCACTGCCCCGTGTCCTAACTCGCACCAAGTCCCGTTCACCCATCACCCCCTGTGCTCACTGCCCCGTGTCCTAACTCACACCCAGTCCCGTTCACCCATCACCCCCTGTGCTCACTGCCCCGTGTCCTAACTCACACCAAGTCCCATTCACCCATCACCACTGTGCTCGCTGCCCCGTGTCCTAACTCACACCAAGTCCCATTCACCCATCACCCCCTGTGCTCACTGCCCCGTGTCCTAACTCGCACCAAGTCCCCTTCACCCATCACCCCCTGTGCTCACTGCCCCGTGTCCTAGCTCGCACCAAGTCCCGTTCACCCATCACCCCCGTGCTCACTGCCCCGTGTCCGAACTCGCAGCAAGTCCCGTTCACCCATCACCCCCTGTGCTCACTGCCCCGTGTCCTAACTCACACCAAGTCCCATTCACCCATCACCCGTGCTCACTGCCCCGTGTCCTAACTCGCACCAAGTCCCATTCACCCATCACCCCCTGTGCTCACTGCCCCGTGTCCTAACTCGCACCAAGTCCCATTCACCCATCACCCCTGTGCTCACTGCCCCGTGTCCTAACTCGCACCAAGTCCCATTCACCCATCACCACTGTGCTCACTGCCCCGTGTCCTAACTCACACCAAGTCCCATTCACCCATCACCACTGTGCTCACTGCCCCGTGTCCTAACTCGCACCAAGTCCCATTCACCCATCACCCACTGTGCTCGCTGCCCCGTGTCCTAACTCGCACCAAGTCCCGTTCACCCATCACCCACTGTGCTCACTGCCCCGTGTCCTAACTCGCACCAAGTCCCATTCACCCATCACCCGCTGTGCTCACTGCCCCGTGTCCTAACTCGCACCAAGTCCCATTCACCCATCACCACTGTGCTCACTGCCCCGTGTCCTAACTCACACCCAGTCCCATTCACCCATCACCCCCTGTGCTCGCTTCCCCGTGTCCTAACTCGCACCAAGTCCCATTCACCCATCACCACTGTGCTCACTGCCCCGTGTCCTAACTCACACCCAGTCCCGTTCACCCATCACCACTGTGCTCACTGCCCCGTGTCCTAACTCGCACCAAGTCCCATTCACCCATCACCCCTGTGCTCACTGCCCCGTGTCCTAACTCACACCCAGTCCCGTTCACCCATCACCACTGTGCTCACTGCCCCGTGTCCTAACTCGCACCAAGTCCCATTCACCCATCACCCCCTGTGCTCACTGCCCCGTGTCCTAACTCGCACCAAGTCCCATTCACCCATCACCACTGTGCTCACTGCCCCGTGTCCTAACTCACACCCAGTCCCATTCACCCATCACCACTGTGCTCACTGCCCCGTGTCCTAACTCGCACCAAGTCCCATTCACCCATCACCACTGTGCTCACTGCCCCGTGTCCTAACTCACACCCAGTCCCATTCACCCATCACCCCCTGTGCTCACTGCCCCGTGTCCTAACTCGCACCAAGTCCCATTCACCCATCACCACTGTGCTCACTGCCCCGTGTCCTAACTCGCACCAAGTCCCCTTCACCCATCACCACTGTGCTCACTGCCCCGTGTCCTAACTCACACCCAGTCCCGTTCACCCATCACCACTGTGCTCACTGCCCCGTGTCCTAACTCGCACCAAGTCCCATTCACCCATCACCCCTGTGCTCACTGCCCCGTGTCCTAACTCACACCCAGTCCCGTTCACCCATCACCACTGTGCTCACTGCCCCGTGTCCTAACTCGCACCAAGTCCCATTCACCCATCACCCCGTGCTCACTGCCCCGTGTCCAAACTCACACCAAGTCCCATTCACCCATCACCACTGTGCTCGCTGACCCGTGTCCTAACTCACACCCAGTCCCATTCACCCATCACCCCCTGTGCTCACTGCCCCGTGTCCTAACTCGCACCAAGTCCCATTCACCCATCACCGCTGTGCTCACTGCCCCGTGTCCTAACTCGCACCAAGTCCCGTTCACCCATCACCCCCTGTGCTCACTGCCCCGTGTCCTAACTCGCACCAAGTCCCATTCACCCATCACCCCCTGTGCTCACTGCCCCGTGTCCTAACTCACACCAAGTCCCGTTCACCCATCACCACTGTGCTCACTGCCCCGTGTCCTAACTCACACCAAGTCCCATTCACCCATCACCACTGTGCTCACTGCCCCGTGTCCTAACTCACACCAAGTCCCATTCACCCATCACCACTGTGCTCGCTGCCCCGTGTCCTAACTCGCACTGAGTCCCGTTCACCCATCACCCCGTGCTCACGGACCCGTGTCCTAACTCGCACCAAGTCCCGTTCACCTATCACCCCCCTGTGCTCACTGCCCCGTGTCCGAACTCGCACCAAGTCCCATTCACCCATCACCACTGTGCTCACTGCCCCGTGTCCTAACTCACACCAAGTCCCATTCACCCATCACCACTGTGCTCACTGCCCCGTGTCCTAACTCACACCCAGTCCCATTCACCCATCACCACTGTGCTCACTGCCCCGTGTCCTAACTGACACCAAGTCCCATTCACCCATCACCCCCTGTGCTCACTGCCCCGTGTCCTAACTCGCACCAAGTCCCATTCACCCATCACCACTGTGCTCACTGCCCCGTGTCCTAACTCACACCCAGTCCCGTTCACCCATCACCCCCTGTGCTCACTGCCCCGTGTCCTAACTCACACCAAGTCCCATTCACCCATCACCCCCTGTGCTCACTGCCCCGTGTCCTAACTCGCACCAAGTCCCATTCACCCATCACCACTGTGCTCACTGCCCCGTGTCCTAACTCGCACCCAGTCCCGTTCACCCATCACCACTGTGCTCACTGCCCCGTGTCCTAACTCACACCCAGTCCCATTCACCCATCACCCCGTGTGCTCACTGCCCCGTGTCCTAACTCGCACCAAGTCCCCTTCACCCATCACCCCTGTGCTCGCTGCCCCGTGTCCTAACTCACACCCAGTCCCGTTCACCCATCACCCCGTGCTCACTGCCCCGTGTCCTAACTCGCACCAAGTCCCGTTCACCCATCACCACTGTGCTCGCTGCCCCGTTTCCTAACTCGCACCAAGTCCCATTCACCCATCACCACTGTGCTCGCTGCCCCGTGTCCTAACTCGCACCAAGTCCCATTCACCCATCACCCCGTGCTCACTGCCCCGTGTCCTAACTCGCACCAAGTCCCATTCACCCATCACCACTGTGCTCGCTGCCCCGTGTCGTAACTCACACCAAGTCCCATTCACCCATCACCCCCTGTGCTCACTGCCCCGTGTCCAAACTCGCACCCAGTCCCGTTCACCCATCACCCCCTGTGCTCGCTGCCCCGTGTCCTAACTCACACCAAGTCCCGTTCACCCATCACCACTGTGCTCACTGCCCCGTGTCCTAACTCACACCCAGTCCCGTTCACCCATCACCCCCTGTGCTCACTGCCCCGTGTCCTAACTCGCACCAAGTCCCATTCACCCATCACCACTGTGCTCACTGCCCCGTGTCCTAACTCACACCAAGTCCCATTCACCCATCACCACTGTGCTCACTGCCCCGTGTCCTAACTCACACCAAGTCCCATTCACCCATCACCCCCTGTGCTCACTGCCCCGTGTCCTAACTCGCACCAAGTCCCATTCACCCATCACCACTGTGCTCGCTGCCCCGTGTCCTAACTCGCACCAAGTCCCATTCACCCATCACCACTGTGCTCGCTGCCCCGTGTCCGAACTCGCACCAAGTCCCATTCACCCATCACCCCCTGTGCTCACTGCCCCGTGTCCTAACTCACACCAAGTCCCGTTCACCCATCACCCACTGTGCTCACTGCCCCGTGTCCTAACTCACACCAAGTCCCATTCACCCATCACCACTGTGCTCACTGCCCCGTGTCCTAACTCACACCAAGTCCCATTCACCCATCACCCCCTGTGCTCACTGCCCCGTGTCCTAACTCGCACCAAGTCCCGTTCACCCATCACCCCCTGTGCTCACTGCCCCGTGTCCTAACTCACACCCAGTCCCGTTCACCCATCACCCCCTGTGCTCACTGCCCCGTGTCCTAACTCACACCAAGTCCCATTCACCCATCACCACTGTGCTCGCTGCCCCGTGTCCTAACTCACACCAAGTCCCATTCACCCATCACCCCCTGTGCTCACTGCCCCGTGTCCTAACTCGCACCAAGTCCCCTTCACCCATCACCCCCTGTGCTCACTGCCCCGTGTCCTAGCTCGCACCAAGTCCCGTTCACCCATCACCCCCGTGCTCACTGCCCCGTGTCCGAACTCGCAGCAAGTCCCGTTCACCCATCACCCCCTGTGCTCACTGCCCCGTGTCCTAACTCACACCAAGTCCCATTCACCCATCACCCGTGCTCACTGCCCCGTGTCCTAACTCGCACCAAGTCCCATTCACCCATCACCCCCTGTGCTCACTGCCCCGTGTCCTAACTCGCACCAAGTCCCATTCACCCATCACCCCTGTGCTCACTGCCCCGTGTCCTAACTCGCACCAAGTCCCATTCACCCATCACCACTGTGCTCACTGCCCCGTGTCCTAACTCACACCAAGTCCCATTCACCCATCACCCCCTGTGCTCACTGCCCCGTGTCCTAACTCGCACCAAGTCCCGTTCACCCATCACCCACTGTCCTCACTGCCCCGTGTCCTAACTCGCACCAAGTCCCATTCACCCATCACCCGCTGTGCTCACTGCCCCGTGTCCTAACTCGCACCAAGTCCCATTCACCCATCACCACTGTGCTCACTGCCCCGTGTCCTAACTCACACCCAGTCCCATTCACCCATCACCACTGTGCTCACTGCCCCGTGTCCTAACTCGCACCAAGTCCCCTTCACCCATCACCACTGTGCTCACTGCCCCGTGTCCTAACTCGCACCAAGTCCCATTCACCCATCACCCCCTGTGCTCACTGCCCCGTGTCCTAACTCACACCCAGTCCCGTTCACCCATCACCCCCTGTGCTCGCTTCCCCGTGTCCTAACTCGCACCAAGTCCCATTCACCCATCACCACTGTGCTCACTGCCCCGTGTCCTAACTCACACCCAGTCCCGTTCACCCATCACCACTGTGCTCACTGCCCCGTGTCCTAACTCGCACCAAGTCCCATTCACCCATCACCCCTGTGCTCACTGCCCCGTGTCCTAACTCACACCCAGTCCCGTTCACCCATCACCACTGTGCTCACTGCCCCGTGTCCTAACTCGCACCAAGTCCCATTCACCCATCACCCCCTGTACTCACTGCCGCGTGTCCTAACTCGCACCAAGTCCCATTCACCCATCACCACTGTGCTCACTGCCCCGTGTCCTAACTCGCACCAAGTCCCATTCACCCATCACCACTGTGCTCACTGCCCCGTGTCCTAACTCACACCCAGTCCCATTCACCCATCACCCCCTGTGCTCACTGCCCCGTGTCCTAACTCGCACCAAGTCCCATTCACCCATCACCCCCTGTGCTCACTGCCCCGTGTCCTAACTCACACCCAGTCCCATTCACCCATCACCCCCTGTGCTCACTGCCCCGTGTCCTAACTCACACCCAGTCCCATTCACCCATCACCCCCTGTGCTCACTGCCCCGTGTCCTAACTCGCACCAAGTCCCATTCACCCATCACCACTGTGCTCACTGCCCCGTGTCCTAACTCGCACCAAGTCCCATTCACCCATCACCCCTGTGCTCACTGCCCCGTGTCCTAACTCACACCCAGTCCCGTTCACCCATCACCACTGTGCTCACTGCCCCGTGTCCTAACTCGCACCAAGTCCCATTCACCCATCACCCCGTGCTCACTGCCCCGTGTCCAAACTCACACCAAGTCCCATTCACCCATCACCACTGTGCTCGCTGACCCGTGTCCTAACTCACACCCAGTCCCATTCACCCATCACCCCCTGTGCTCACTGCCCCGTGTCCTAACTCGCACCAAGTCCCATTCACCCATCACCGCTGTGCTCACTGCCCCGTGTCCTAACTCGCACCAAGTCCCGTTCACCCATCACCCCCTGTGCTCACTGCCCCGTGTCCTAACTCGCACCAAGTCCCATTCACCCATCACCCCCTGTGCTCACTGCCCAGTGTCCTAACTCACACCAAGTCCCGTTCACCCATCACCACTGTGCTCACTGCCCCGTGTCCTAACTCACACCAAGTCCCATTCACCCATCACCACTGTGCTCGCTGCCCCGTGTCCTAACTCGCACTGAGTCCCGTTCACCCATCACCCCCTGTGCTCACGGACCCGTGTCCTAACTCGCACCAAGTCCCGTTCACCCATCACCCCCCTGTGCTCACTGCCCCGTGTCCGAACTCGCACCAAGTCCCATTCACCCATCACCACTGTGCTCACTGCCCCGTGTCCTAACTCACACCCAGTCCCATTCACCCATCACCACTGTGCTCGCTGCCCCGTGTCCTAACTCACACCAAGTCCCATTCACCCATCACCCGCTGTGCTCACTGCCCCGTGTCCTAACTCGCACCAAGTCCCATTCACCCATCACCACTGTGCTCACTGCCCCGTGTCCTAACTCACACCCAGTCCCATTCACCCATCACCACTGTGCTCACTGCCCCGTGTCCTAACTCGCACCAAGTCCCCTTCACCCATCACCACTGTGCTCACTGCCCCGTGTCCTAACTCACACCCAGTCCCGTTCACCCATCACCACTGTGCTCACTGCCCCGTGTCCTAACTCGCACCAAGTCCCATTCACCCATCACCACTGTGCTCACTGCCCCGTGTCCTAACTCACACCAAGTCCCATTCACCCATCACCACTGTGCTCACTGCCCCGTGTCCTAACTCGCACCAAGTCCCATTCACCCATCACCACTGTGCTCACTGCCCCGTGTCCTAACTCACACCCAGTCCCGTTCACCCATCACCCCCTGTGCTCACTGCCCCGTGTCCGAACTCGCACCAAGTCCCATTCACCCATCACCCCCTGTGCTCACTGCCCCGTGTCCTAACTCACACCCAGTCCCGTTCACCCATCACCCACTGTGCTCACTGCCCCGTGTCCTAACTCGCACCAAGTCCCCTTCACCCATCACCACTGTACTCGCTGCCCCGTGTCCTAACTCACACCCAGTCCCGTTCACCCATTACCACTGTGCTCACTGCCCCGTGTCCTAACTCGCACCAAGTCCCGTTCACCCATCACCACTGTGCTCGCTGCCCCGTGTCCTAACTCGCACCAAGTCCCATTCACCCATCACCCCCTGTGCTCACTGCCCCGTGTCCTAACTCACACCCAGTCCCGTTCACCCATCACCCACTGTGCTCACTGCCCCGTGTCCTAACTCGCACCAAGTCCCATTCACCCATCACCCCCTGTGCTCACTGCCCCGTGTCCTAACTCACACCCAGTCCCGTTCACCCATCACCCACTGTGCTCACTGCCCCGTGTCCTAACTCGCACCAAGTCCCCTTCACCCATCACCACTGTGCTCACTGCCCCGTGTCCTAACTCACACCCAGTCCCGTTCACCCATTACCACTGTGCTCACTGCCCCGTGTCCTAACTCGCACCAAGTCCCGTTCACCCATCACCACTGTGCTCGCTGCCCCGTGTCCTAACTCGCACCAAGTCCCATTCACCCATCACCCCCTGTGCTCACTGCCCCGTGTCCTAACTCGCACCAAGTCCCGTTCACCCATCACCCCCTGTGCTCACTGCCCCGTGTCCGAACTCACACCCAGTCCCGTTCACCCATCACCCCCTGTGCTCACTGCCCCGTGTCCTAACTCGCACCAAGTCCCATTCACCCATCACCCCCTGTGCTCACTGCCCCGTGTCCTAACTCACACCCAGTCCCCTTCACCCATCACCCCCTGTGCTCACTGCCCCGTGTCCTAACTCACACCCAGTCCCCTTCACCCATCACCCCCTGTGCTCACTGCCCCGTGTCCTAACTCGCACGCAGTTCCGTTCACCCATCACCCCCTGTGCTCACTGCCCCGTGTCCTAACTCGCACCAAGCCCCGTTCACCCATCACCACTGTGCTCACTGCCCCGTGTCCAAACTCACACCCAGTCCCGTTCACCCATCACCACTGTGCTCGCTGACCCGTGTCCTAACTCGCACCAAGTCCCATTCACCCATCACCCCCTGTGCTCACTGCCCCGTGTCCTAACTCGCACCAAGTCCCGTTCACCCATCACCCCCTGTGCTCACTGCCCCGTGTCCTAACTCACACCCAGTCCAGTTCACCCATCACCCCCTGTGCTCACTGCCCCGTGTCCTAACTCGCACCAAGTCCCGTTCACCCATCACCCCCTGTGCTCGCTGCCCCGTGTCCTAACTCATACCCAGTCCCGTTCACCCATCACCCCCTGTGCTCGCTGCCCCGTGTCCTAACTCACACCCAGTACCGTTCACCCATCACCCCCTGTGCTCACTGCCCCGTGTCCGAACTCGCACCAAGTCCCGTTCACCCATCACCCCCTGTGCTCACTGCCCCGTGTCCTAACTCACACCCAGTCCCGTTCACCCATCACCCCCTGTGCTCACTGCCCCGTGTCCTAACTCACACCCAGTCCCGTTCACCCATCACCCCGTGTGCTCGCTGCCCCGTGTCCTAACTCACACCAAGTCCCGTTCACCCATCACCCCGTGCTCACTGCCCCGTGTCCTAACTCGCACCAAGTCCCATTCACCCATCACCCCTGTGCTCACTGCCCCGTGTCCTAACTCGCACCAAGTCCCATTCACCCATCACCACTGTGCTCACTGCCCCGTGTCCTAACTCACACCCAGTCCCGTTCACCCATCACCCCCTGTGCTCACTGCCCCGTGTCCTAACTCGCACCAAGTCCCGTTCACCCATCTCCCCGTGCTCACTGCCCCGTGTCCTAACTCACACCAAGTCCCATTCACCCATCACCACTGTGCTCACTGCCCCGTGTCCTAACTCACACCCAGTCCCGTTCACCCATCACCCCCTGTGCTCACTGCCCCGTGTCCTAACTCGCACCAAGTCCCGTTCACCCATCTCCCCGTGCTCACTGCCCCGTGTCCTAACTCACACCAAGTCCCATTCACCCATCACCCCCTGTGCTCACTGCCCCGTGTCCTAACTCGCACCAAGGCCCATTCACCCATCACCCCCTGTGCTCGCTGCGCCGTATCCTAACTCGCACCAAGTCCCATTCACCCATCACCACTGTGCTCGCTGCGCCGTGTCCTAACTCGCACCCAGTCCCGTTCACCCATCACCCCCTGTGCTCACTGCCCCGTGTCCTAACTCGCACCAAGTCCCATTCACCCATCACCACTGTGCTCACTGCCCCGTGTCGTAACTCACACCCAGTCCCGTTCACCCATCACCCCCTGTGCTCACTGCCCCGTGTCCTAACTCGCACCAAGTCCCGTTCACCCATCACCCCCTGTGCTCACTGCCCCGTGTCCTAACTCACACCAAGTCCCATTCACCCATCACCACTGTGCTCCCTGACCCGTGTCCTAACTCACACCAAGTCCCGTTCACCCATCACCACTGTGCTCACTGCCCCGTGTCCTAACTCACACCAAGTCCCATTCACCCATCACCCCCTGTGCTCACTGCCCCGTGTCCTAACTCGCACCAAGTCCCATTCACCCATCACCACTGTGCTCGCTGCCCGTGTCCTAACTCACACCAAGTCCCATTCACCCATCACCACTGTGCTCACTGCCCCGTGTCCTAACTCGCACCAAGTCCCATTCACCCATCACCACTGTGCTCACTGCCCCGTGTCCTAACTCACACCAAGTCCCATTCACCCATCACCACTGTGCTCGCTGCCCCGTGTCCTAACTCGCACTGAGTCCCGTTCACCCATCACCCCCTGTGCTCACGGACCCGTGTCCTAACTCGCACCAAGTCCCGTTCACCCATCACCCCGCAGTGCTCACTGCCCCGTGTCCTAACTCGCACCAAGTCCCATTCACCCATCACCACTGTGCTCACTGCCCCGTGTCCTAACTCACACCCAGTCCCGTTCACCCATCACCCCCTGTGCTCACTGCCCCGTGTCCTAACTCACACCCAGTCCCGTTCACCCATCACCACTGTGCTCACTGCCCCGTGTCCTAACTCACACCAAGTCCCGTTCACCCATCACCCCCCTGTGCTCACTGCCCCGTGTCCTAACTCGCACCAAGTCCCATTCACCCATCACCACTGTGCTCACTGCCCCGTGTCCTAACTCACACCCAGTCCCGTTCACCCATCACCCCCTGTGCTCACTGCCCCGTGTCCTAACTCACACCCAGTCCCGTTCACCCATCACCCCCTGTGCTCACTGCCCCGTGTCCTAACTCGCACCAAGTCCCGTTCACCCATCACCCCGTGCTCACTGCCCCGTGTCCTAACTCACACCAAGTCCCATTCACCCATCACCACTGTGCTCACTGCCCCGTGTCCAAACTCACACCAAGTCCCATTCACCCATCACCACTGTGCTCGCTGCGCCGTGTCCTAACTCGCACCCAGTCCCGTTCACCCATCACCACCTGTGCTCACTGCCCCGTGTCCTAACTCGCACCAAGTCCCGTTCACCCATCACCCCGTGCTCACTGCCCCGTGTCCTAACTCACACCAAGTCCCATTCACCCATCACCACTGTGCTCACTGCCCCGTGTCCTAACTCACACCCAGTCCCGTTCACCCATCACCACTGTGCTCACTGCCCCGTGTCCTAACTCGCACCAAGTCCCATTCACCCATCACCCCCTGTGCTCACTGCCCCGTGTCCTAACTCGCACCAAGTCCCATTCACCCATCACCCCCTGTGCTCACTGCCCCGTGTCCTAACTCGCACCAAGTCCCATTCACCCATCACCCCCTGTGCTCACTGCCCCGTGTCCTAACTCACACCCAGTCCCGTTCACCCATCACCCGCTGTGCTCACTGACCCGTGTCCTAACTCGCACCCAGTCCCATTCACCCATCACCCCGTGCTCACTGCCCCGTGTCCTAACTCGCACCAAGTCCCATTCACCCATCACCCCGTGCTCACTGCCCCGTGTCCTAACTCGCACCAAGTCCCGTTCACCCATCACCCGCTGTGCTCACTGACCCGTGTCCTAACTCGCACCCAGTCCCATTCACCCATCACCCCCTGTGCTCACTGCCCCGTGTCCTAACTCGCACCAAGTCCCATTCACCCATCACCCCCTGTGCTCACTGACCCGTGTCCTAACTCACACCAAGTCCCATTCACCCATCACCACTGTGCTCGCTGACCCGTGTCCTAACTCGCACCAAGTCCCCTTCACCCATCACCACTGTGCTCACTGCCCCGTGTCCTAACTCGCACCAAGTCCCATTCACCCATCACCACTGTGCTCACTGCCCCGTGTCCTAACTCGCAACAAGTCCCGTTCACCCATCACCCACTGTGCTCACTGCCCCGTGTCCTAACTCGCACCAAGTCCCATTCACCCATCACCCCTGTGCTCACTGCCCCGTGTCCTAACTCGCACCAAGTCCCATTCACCCATCACCACTGTGCTCGCAGACCCGTGTCCTAACTCGCACCAAGTCCCATTCACCCATCACCACTGTGCTCGCTGCCCCGTGTCCTAACTCGCACCCAGTCCCATTCACCCATCACCACTGTGCTAGCTGCGCCGTGTCCTAACTCGCTCCCAGTCCCGTTCACCCATCACCCCCTGTGCTCACTGCCCCGTGTCCTAACTCGCACCAAGTCCCATTCACCCATCACCACTGTGCTCACTGCCCCGTGTCCTAACTCACACCCAGTCCCGTTCACCCATCACCCCCTGTGCTCACTGCCCCGTGTCCTAACTCGCACCAAGTCCCGTTCACCCATCACCCCGTGCTCACTGCCCCGTGTCCTAACTCACACCAAGTCCCATTCACCCATCACCACTGTGCTCACTGCCCCGTGTCCAAACTCACACCAAGTCCCATTCACCCATCACCACTGTGCTCGCTGCGCCGTGTCCTAACTCGCACCCAGTCCCGTTCACCCATCACCACCTGTGCTCACTGCCCCGTGTCCTAACTCGCACCAAGTCCCGTTCACCCATCACCCCGTGCTCACTGCCCCGTGTCCTAACTCACACCAAGTCCCATTCACCCATCACCACTGTGCTCACTGCCCCGTGTCCTAACTCACACCCAGTCCCGTTCACCCATCACCACTGTGCTCACTGCCCCGTGTCCTAACTCGCACCAAGTCCCATTCACCCATCACCCCGTGCTCACTGCCCCGTGTCCTAACTCGCACCAAGTCCCATTCACCCATCACCCCCTGTGCTCACTGCCCCGTGTCCTAACTCGCACCAAGGCCCATTCACCCATCACCCCCTGTGCTCGCTGCGCCGTGTCCTAACTCGCACCAAGTCCCATTCACCCATCACCACTGTGCTCGCTGCGCCGTGTCCTAACTCGCACCCAGTCCCGTTCACCCATCACCCCCTGTGCTCACTGCCCCGTGTCCTAACTCGCACCAAGTCCCATTCACCCATCACCACTGTGCTCACTGCCCCGTGTCCTAACTCACACCCAGTCCCGTTCACCCATCACCCCCTGTGCTCACTGCCCCGTGTCCTAACTCACACCCAGTCCCGTTCACCCATCACCCCCTGTGCTCACTGCCCCGCGTCCTAACTCGCACCAAGTCCCGTTCACCCATCACCCCGTGCTCACTGCCCCGTGTCCTAACTCACACCAAGTCCCATTCACCCATCACCACTGTGCTCACTGCCCCGTGTCCAAACTCACACCAAGTCCCGTTCACCCATCACCACTGTGCTCGCTGCGCCGTGTCCTAACTCGCACCCAGTCCCGTTCACCCATCACCACCTGTGCTCACTGCCCCGTGTCCTAACTCGCACCAAGTCCCGTTCACCCATCACCCCGTGCTCACTGCCCCGTGTCCTAACTCACACCAAGTCCCATTCACCCATCACCACTGTGCTCACTGCCCCGTGTCCTAACTCACACCCAGTCCCGTTCACCCATCACCACTGTGCTCACTGCCCCGTGTCCTAACTCGCACCAAGTCCCATTCACCCATCACCCCCTGTGCTCACTGCCCCGTGTCCTAACTCGCACCAAGTCCCATTCACCCATCACCCCCTGTGCTCACTGCCCCGTGTCCTAACTCGCACCAAGTCCCATTCACCCATCACCCCCTGTGCTCACTGCCCCGTGTCCTAACTCGCACCAAGTCCCGTTCACCCATCACCCCCTGTGCTCACTGCCCCGTGTCCTAACTCACACCCAGTCCCGTTCACCCATCACCCGCTGTGCTCACTGACCCGTGTCCTAACTCGCACCCAGTCCCATTCACCCATCACCCCCTGTGCTCACTGCCCCGTGTCCTAACTCGCACCAAGTCCCATTCACCCATCACCCCGTGCTCACTGCCCCGTGTCCTAACTCGCACCAAGTCCCGTTCACCCATCACCCGCTGTGCTCACTGACCCGTGTCCTAACTCGCACCCAGTCCCGTTCACCCATCACCCGCTGTGCTCACTGACCCGTGTCCTAACTCGCACCCAGTCCCATTCACCCATCACCCCCTGTGCTCACTGCCCCGTGTCCTAACTCGCACCAAGTCCCATTCACCCATCACCCCCTGTGCTCACTGACCCGTGTCCTAACTCACACCAAGTCCCATTCACCCATCACCACTGTGCTCGCTGACCCGTGTCCTAACTCGCACCAAGTCCCCTTCACCCATCACCACTGTGCTCACTGCCCCGTGTCCTAACTCGCACCAAGTCCCATTCACCCATCACCACTGTGCTCACTGCCCCGTGTCCTAACTCGCAACAAGTCCCGTTCACCCATCACCCACTGTGCTCACTGCCCCGTGTCCTAACTCGCACCAAGTCCCATTCACCCATCACCCCTGTGCTCACTGCCCCGTGTCCTAACTCGCACCAAGTCCCATTCACCCATCACCACTGTGCTCGCAGACCCGTGTCCTAACTCGCACCAAGTCCCATTCACCCATCACCACTGTGCTCGCTGCCCCGTGTCCTAACTCGCACCCAGTCCCATTCACCCATCACCACTGTGCTAGCTGCGCCGTGTCCTAACTCGCTCCCAGTCCCGTTCACCCATCACCCCCTGTGCTCACTGCCCCGTGTCCTAACTCGCACCAAGTCCCATTCACCCATCACCACTGTGCTCACTGCCCCGTGTCCTAACTCACACCCAGTCCCGTTCACCCATCACCCCCTGTGCTCACTGCCCCGTGTCCTAACTCGCACCAAGTCCCGTTCACCCATCACCCCGTGCTCACTGCCCCGTGTCCTAACTCACACCAAGTCCCATTCACCCATCACCACTGTGCTCACTGCCCCGTGTCCAAACTCACACCAAGTCCCATTCACCCATCACCACTGTGCTCGCTGCGCCGTGTCCTAACTCGCACCCAGTCCCGTTCACCCATCACCACCTGTGCTCACTGCCCCGTGTCCTAACTCGCACCAAGTCCCGTTCACCCATCACCCCGTGCTCACTGCCCCGTGTCCTAACTCACACCAAGTCCCATTCACCCATCACCACTGTGCTCACTGCCCCGTGTCCTAACTCACACCAAGTCCCATTCACCCATCACCCCCTGTGCTCACTGCCCCGTGTCCAAACTCACACCAAGTCCCATTCACCCATCACCACTGTGCTCACTGCCCCGTGTCCTAACTCACACCCAGTCCCGTTCACCCATCACCACTGTGCTCACTGCCCCGTGTCCTAACTCGCCCCAAGTCCCATTCACCCATCACCCCCTGTGCTCACTGCCCCGTGTCCTAACTCGCACCAAGTCCCATTCACCCATCACCACTGTGCTCGCTGCCCGTGTCCTAACTCACACCAAGTCCCATTCACCCATCACCACTGTGCTCACTGCCCCGTGTCCTAACTCACACCCAGTCCCTTTCACCCATCACCACTGTGCTCACTGCCCCGTGTCCTAACTCGCACCAAGTCCCATTCACCCATCACCACTGTGCTCACTGCCCCGTGTCCTAACTCACACCAAGTCCCATTCACCCATCACCACTGTGCTCGCTGCCCCGTGTCCTAACTCGCACTGAGTCCCGTTCACCCATCACCCCCTGTGCTCACGGACCCGTGTCCTAACTCGCACCAAGTCCCGTTCACCCATCACCCCGCTGTGCTCACTGCCCCGTGTCCTAACTCGCACCAAGTCCCATTCACCCATCACCACTGTGCTCACTGCCCCGTGTCCTAACTCACACCCAGTCCCGTTCACCCATCACCCCCTGTGCTCACTGCCCCGTGTCCTAACTCACACCCAGTCCCGTTCACCCATCACCACTGTGCTCACTGCCCCGTGTCCTAACTCACACCAAGTCCCGTTCACCCATCACCCCCCTGTGCTCACTGCCCCGTGTCCTAACTCGCACCAAGTCCCATTCACCCATCACCACTGTGCTCACTGCCCCGTGTCCTAACTCACACCCAGTCCCGTTCACCCATCACCCCCTGTGCTCACTGCCCCGTGTCCTAACTCACACCCAGTCCCGTTCACCCATCACCCCCTGTGCTCACTGCCCCGTGTCCTAACTCGCACCAAGTCCCGTTCACCCATCACCCCGTGCTCACTGCCCCGTGTCCTAACTCACACCAAGTCCCATTCACCCATCACCACTGTGCTCACTGCCCCGTGTCCTAACTCACACCCAGTCCCGTTCACCCATCACCACTGTGCTCACTGCCCCGTGTCCTAACTCGCACCAAGTCCCATTCACCCATCACCCCCTGTGCTCACTGCCCCGTGTCCTAACTCGCACCAAGTCCCATTCACCCATCACCCCCTGTGCTCACTGCCCCGTGTCCTAACTCGCACCAAGGCCCATTCACCCATCACCCCCTGTGCTCGCTGCGCCGTGTCCTAACTCGCACCAAGTCCCATTCACCCATCACCACTGTGCTCGCTGCGCCGTATCCTAACTCGCACCCAGTCCCGTTCACCCATCACCCCCTGTGCTCACTGCCCCGTGTCCTAACTCGCACCAAGTCCCATTCACCCATCACCACTGTGCTCACTGCCCCGTGTCCTAACTCACACCCAGTCCCGTTCACCCATCACCCCTGTGCTCACTGCCCCGTGTCCTAACTCGCACCAAGTCCCGTTCACCCATCACCCCCTGTGCTCACTGCCCCGTGTCCTAACTCACACCCAGTCCCGTTCACCCATCACCCGCTGTGCTCACTGACCCGTGTCCTAACTCGCACCCAGTCCCATTCACCCATCACCCCGTGCTCACTGCCCCGTGTCCTAACTCGCACCAAGTCCCATTCACCCATCACCCCCTGTGCTCACTGCCCCGTGTCCTAACTCGCACCAAGTCCCGTTCACCCATCACCCGCTGTGCTCACTGACCCGTGTCCTAACTCGCACCAAGTCCCATTCACCCATCACCACTGTGCTCACTGCCCCGTGTCCTAACTCACACCAAGTCCCCTTCACCCATCACCACTGTGCTCGCTGACCCGTGTCCTAACTCGCACCAAGTCCCCTTCACCCATCACCACTGTGCTCACTGCCCCGTGTCCTAACTCGCACCAAGTCCCATTCACCCATCACCACTGTGCTCACTGCCCCGTGTCCTAACTCGCAACAAGTCCCGTTCACCCATCACCCACTGTGCTCACTGCCCCGTGTCCTAACTCACACCAAGTCCCATTCACCCATCACCACTGTGCTCACTGCCCCGTGTCCTAACTCGCACCAAGTCCCATTCACCCATCACCACTGTGCTCGCAGACCCGTGTCCTAACTCACACCAAGTCCCGTTCACCCATCACCCCCTGTGCTCACTGCCCCGTGTCCTAACTCGCACCAAGTCCCATTCACCCATCACCACTGTGCTCACTGCCCCGTGTCCTAACTCACACCCAGTCCCGTTCACCCATCACCCCCTGTGCTCACTGCCCCGTGTCCTAACTCGCACCAAGTCCCGTTCACCCATCACCCCGTGCTCACTGCCCCGTGTCCTAACTCACACCAAGTCCCATTCACCCATCACCACTGTGCTCACTGCCCCGTGTCCAAACTCACACCAAGTCCCATTCACCCATCACCACTGTGCTCACTGCCCCGTGTCCTAACTCACACCCAGTCCCGTTCACCCATCACCACTGTGCTCACTGCCCCGTGTCCTAACTCACACCCAGTCCCGTTCACCCATCACCACTGTGCTCACTGCCCCGTGTCCTAACTCGCACCAAGTCCCATTCACCCATCACCCCCTGTGCTCACTGCCCCGTGTCCTAACTCGCACCAAGTCCCATTCACCCATCACCCCCTGTGCTCACTGCCCCGTGTCCTAACTCGCACCAAGGCCCATTCACCCATCACCCCCTGTGCTCGCTGCGCCGTGTCCTAACTCGCACCAAGTCCCATTCACCCATCACCACTGTGCTCGCTGCGCCGTGTCCTAACTCGCACCCAGTCCCGTTCACCCATCACCCCCTGTGCTCACTGCCCCGTGTCCTAACTCGCACCAAGTCCCATTCACCCATCACCACTGTGCTCACTGCCCCGTGTCCTAACTCACACCCAGTCCCGTTCACCCATCACCCCCTGTGCTCACTGCCCCGTGTCCTAACTCGCACCAAGTCCCGTTCACCCATCACCCCCTGTGCTCACTGCCCCGTGTCCTAACTCACACCCAGTCCCGTTCACCCATCACCCCCTGTGCTCACTGCCCCGTGTCCTAACTCACACCAAGTCCCATTCACCCATCACCACTGTGCTCACTGCCCCGTGTCCTAACTCACACCCAGTCCCGTTCACCCATCACCCCCTGTGCTCACTGCCCCGTGTCCTAACTCACACCAAGTCCCATTCACCCATCACCACTGTGCTCACTGCCCCGTGTCCTAACTCACACCAAGTCCCGTTCACCCATCACCACTGTGCTCACTGCCCCGTGTCCTAACTCACACCAAGTCCCATTCACCCATCACCACTGTGCTCGCTGCCCCGTGTCCTAACTCGCACTGAGTCCCGTTCACCCATCACCCCCTGTGCTCACGGACCCGTGTCCTAACTCGCACCAAGTCCCGTTCACCCATCACCCCCTGTGCTCACGGACCCGTGTCCTAACTCACACCCAGTCCCCTTCACCCATCACCCCCTGTGCTCACTGCCCCGTGTCCTAACTCACACCCAGTCCCCTTCACCCATCACCCCCTGTGCTCACTGCCCCGTGTCCTAACTCGCACGCAGTTCCGTTCACCCATCACCCCCTGTGCTCACTGCCCCGTGTCCTAACTCGCACCAAGCCCCGTTCACCCATCACCACTGTGCTCACTGCCCCGTGTCCAAACTCACACCCAGTCCCGTTCACCCATCACCACTGTGCTCGCTGACCCGTGTCCTAACTCGCACCAAGTCCCATTCACCCATCACCCCCTGTGCTCACTGCCCCGTGTCCTAACTCGCACCAAGTCCCGTTCACCCATCACCCCCTGTGCTCACTGCCCCGTGTCCTAACTCACACCCAGTCCAGTTCACCCATCACCCCCTGTGCTCACTGCCCCGTGTCCTAACTCGCACCAAGTCCCGTTCACCCATCACCCCCTGTGCTCGCTGCCCCGTGTCCTAACTCATACCCAGTCCCGTTCACCCATCACCCCCTGTGCTCGCTGCCCCGTGTCCTAACTCACACCCAGTACCGTTCACCCATCACCCCCTGTGCTCACTGCCCCGTGTCCGAACTCGCACCAAGTCCCGTTCACCCATCACCCCCTGTGCTCACTGCCCCGTGTCCTAACTCACACCCAGTCCCGTTCACCCATCACCCCCTGTGCTCACTGCCCCGTGTCCTAACTCACACCCAGTCCCGTTCACCCATCACCCCGTGTGCTCGCTGCCCCGTGTCCTAACTCACACCAAGTCCCGTTCACCCATCACCCCGTGCTCACTGCCCCGTGTCCTAACTCGCACCAAGTCCCATTCACCCATCACCCCTGTGCTCACTGCCCCGTGTCCTAACTCGCACCAAGTCCCATTCACCCATCACCACTGTGCTCACTGCCCCGTGTCCTAACTCACACCCAGTCCCGTTCACCCATCACCCCCTGTGCTCACTGCCCCGTGTCCTAACTCGCACCAAGTCCCGTTCACCCATCTCCCCGTGCTCACTGCCCCGTGTCCTAACTCACACCAAGTCCCATTCACCCATCACCACTGTGCTCACTGCCCCGTGTCCTAACTCACACCCAGTCCCGTTCACCCATCACCCCCTGTGCTCACTGCCCCGTGTCCTAACTCGCACCAAGTCCCGTTCACCCATCTCCCCGTGCTCACTGCCCCATGTCCTAACTCACACCAAGTCCCATTCACCCATCACCCCCTGTGCTCACTGCCCCGTGTCCTAACTCGCACCAAGGCCCATTCACCCATCACCCCCTGTGCTCGCTGCGCCGTATCCTAACTCGCACCAAGTCCCATTCACCCATCACCACTGTGCTCGCTGCGCCGTGTCCTAACTCGCACCCAGTCCCGTTCACCCATCACCCCCTGTGCTCACTGCCCCGTGTCCTAACTCGCACCAAGTCCCATTCACCCATCACCACTGTGCTCACTGCCCCGTGTCGTAACTCACACCCAGTCCCGTTCACCCATCACCCCCTGTGCTCACTGCCCCGTGTCCTAACTCGCACCAAGTCCCGTTCACCCATCACCCCCTGTGCTCACTGCCCCGTGTCCTAACTCACACCAAGTCCCATTCACCCATCACCACTGTGCTCCCTGACCCGTGTCCTAACTCACACCAAGTCCCGTTCACCCATCACCACTGTGCTCACTGCCCCGTGTCCTAACTCACACCAAGTCCCATTCACCCATCACCCCCTGTGCTCACTGCCCCGTGTCCTAACTCGCACCAAGTCCCATTCACCCATCACCACTGTGCTCGCTGCCCGTGTCCTAACTCACACCAAGTCCCATTCACCCATCACCACTGTGCTCACTGCCCCGTGTCCTAACTCGCACCAAGTCCCATTCACCCATCACCACTGTGCTCACTGCCCCGTGTCCTAACTCACACCAAGTCCCATTCACCCATCACCACTGTGCTCGCTGCCCCGTGTCCTAACTCGCACTGAGTCCCGTTCACCCATCACCCCCTGTGCTCACGGACCCGTGTCCTAACTCGCACCAAGTCCCGTTCACCCATCACCCCGCAGTGCTCACTGCCCCGTGTCCTAACTCGCACCAAGTCCCATTCACCCATCACCACTGTGCTCACTGCCCCGTGTCCTAACTCACACCCAGTCCCGTTCACCCATCACCCCCTGTGCTCACTGCCCCGTGTCCTAACTCACACCCAGTCCCGTTCACCCATCACCACTGTGCTCACTGCCCCGTGTCCTAACTCACACCAAGTCCCGTTCACCCATCACCCCCCTGTGCTCACTGCCCCGTGTCCTAACTCGCACCAAGTCCCATTCACCCATCACCACTGTGCTCACTGCCCCGTGTCCTAACTCACACCCAGTCCCGTTCACCCATCACCCCCTGTGCTCACTGCCCCGTGTCCTAACTCACACCCAGTCCCGTTCACCCATCACCCCCTGTGCTCACTGCCCCGTGTCCTAACTCGCACCAAGTCCCGTTCACCCATCACCCCGTGCTCACTGCCCCGTGTCCTAACTCACACCAAGTCCCATTCACCCATCACCACTGTGCTCACTGCCCCGTGTCCAAACTCACACCAAGTCCCATTCACCCATCACCACTGTGCTCGCTGCGCCGTGTCCTAACTCGCACCCAGTCCCGTTCACCCATCACCACCTGTGCTCACTGCCCCGTGTCCTAACTCACACCAAGTCCCATTCACCCATCACCACTGTGCTCGCTGACCCGTGTCCTAACTCGCACCAAGTCCCCTTCACCCATCACCACTGTGCTCACTGCCCCGTGTCCTAACTCGCACCAAGTCCCATTCACCCATCACCACTGTGCTCACTGCCCCGTGTCCTAACTCGCAACAAGTCCCGTTCACCCATCACCCACTGTGCTCACTGCCCCGTGTCCTAACTCGCACCAAGTCCCATTCACCCATCACCCCTGTGCTCACTGCCCCGTGTCCTAACTCGCACCAAGTCCCATTCACCCATCACCACTGTGCTCGCAGACCCGTGTCCTAACTCGCACCAAGTCCCATTCACCCATCACCACTGTGCTCGCTGCCCCGTGTCCTAACTCGCACCCAGTCCCATTCACCCATCACCACTGTGCTAGCTGCGCCGTGTCCTAACTCGCTCCCAGTCCCGTTCACCCATCACCCCCTGTGCTCACTGCCCCGTGTCCTAACTCGCACCAAGTCCCATTCACCCATCACCACTGTGCTCACTGCCCCGTGTCCTAACTCACACCCAGTCCCGTTCACCCATCACCCCCTGTGCTCACTGCCCCGTGTCCTAACTCGCACCAAGTCCCGTTCACCCATCACCCCGTGCTCACTGCCCCGTGTCCTAACTCACACCAAGTCCCATTCACCCATCACCACTGTGCTCACTGCCCCGTGTCCAAACTCACACCAAGTCCCATTCACCCATCACCACTGTGCTCGCTGCGCCGTGTCCTAACTCGCACCCAGTCCCGTTCACCCATCACCACCTGTGCTCACTGCCCCGTGTCCTAACTCGCACCAAGTCCCGTTCACCCATCACCCCGTGCTCACTGCCCCGTGTCCTAACTCACACCAAGTCCCATTCACCCATCACCACTGTGCTCACTGCCCCGTGTCCTAACTCACACCAAGTCCCATTCACCCATCACCCCCTGTGCTCACTGCCCCGTGTCCAAACTCACACCAAGTCCCATTCACCCATCACCACTGTGCTCACTGCCCCGTGTCCTAACTCACACCCAGTCCCGTTCACCCATCACCACTGTGCTCACTGCCCCGTGTCCTAACTCGCCCCAAGTCCCATTCACCCATCACCCCCTGTGCTCACTGCCCCGTGTCCTAACTCGCACCAAGTCCCATTCACCCATCACCACTGTGCTCGCTGCCCGTGTCCTAACTCACACCAAGTCCCATTCACCCATCACCACTGTGCTCACTGCCCCGTGTCCTAACTCACACCCAGTCCCTTTCACCCATCACCACTGTGCTCACTGCCCCGTGTCCTAACTCGCACCAAGTCCCATTCACCCATCACCACTGTGCTCACTGCCCCGTGTCCTAACTCACACCAAGTCCCATTCACCCATCACCACTGTGCTCGCTGCCCCGTGTCCTAACTCGCACTGAGTCCCGTTCACCCATCACCCCCTGTGCTCACGGACCCGTGTCCTAACTCGCACCAAGTCCCGTTCACCCATCACCCCGCTGTGCTCACTGCCCCGTGTCCTAACTCGCACCAAGTCCCATTCACCCATCACCACTGTGCTCACTGCCCCGTGTCCTAACTCACACCCAGTCCCGTTCACCCATCACCCCCTGTGCTCACTGCCCCGTGTCCTAACTCACACCCAGTCCCGTTCACCCATCACCACTGTGCTCACTGCCCCGTGTCCTAACTCACACCAAGTCCCGTTCACCCATCACCCCCCTGTGCTCACTGCCCCGTGTCCTAACTCGCACCAAGTCCCATTCACCCATCACCACTGTGCTCACTGCCCCGTGTCCTACCTCACACCCAGTCCCGTTCACCCATCACCCCCTGTGCTCACTGCCCCGTGTCCTAACTCACACCCAGTCCCGTTCACCCATCACCCCCTGTGCTCACTGCCCCGTGTCCTAACTCGCACCAAGTCCCGTTCACCCATCACCCCGTGCTCACTGCCCCGTGTCCTAACTCACACCAAGTCCCATTCACCCATCACCACTGTGCTCACTGCCCCGTGTCCTAACTCACACCCAGTCCCGTTCACCCATCACCACTGTGCTCACTGCCCCGTGTCCTAACTCGCACCAAGTCCCATTCACCCATCACCCCCTGTGCTCACTGCCCCGTGTCCTAACTCGCACCAAGTCCCATTCACCCATCACCCCCTGTGCTCACTGCCCCGTGTCCTAACTCGCACCAAGGCCCATTCACCCATCACCCCCTGTGCTCGCTGCGCCGTGTCCTAACTCGCACCAAGTCCCATTCACCCATCACCACTGTGCTCGCTGCGCCGTATCCTAACTCGCACCCAGTCCCGTTCACCCATCACCCCCTGTGCTCACTGCCCCGTGTCCTAACTCGCACCAAGTCCCATTCACCCATCACCACTGTGCTCACTGCCCCGTGTCCTAACTCACACCCAGTCCCGTTCACCCATCACCCCTGTGCTCACTGCCCCGTGTCCTAACTCGCACCAAGTCCCGTTCACCCATCACCCCCTGTGCTCACTGCCCCGTGTCCTAACTCACACCCAGTCCCGTTCACCCATCACCCGCTGTGCTCACTGACCCGTGTCCTAACTCGCACCCAGTCCCATTCACCCATCACCCCGTGCTCACTGCCCCGTGTCCTAACTCGCACCAAGTCCCATTCACCCATCACCCCCTGTGCTCACTGCCCCGTGTCCTAACTCGCACCAAGTCCCGTTCACCCATCACCCGCTGTGCTCACTGACCCGTGTCCTAACTCGCACCAAGTCCCATTCACCCATCACCACTGTGCTCACTGCCCCGTGTCCTAACTCACACCAAGTCCCCTTCACCCATCACCACTGTGCTCGCTGACCCGTGTCCTAACTCGCACCAAGTCCCCTTCACCCATCACCACTGTGCTCACTGCCCCGTGTCCTAACTCGCACCAAGTCCCATTCACCCATCACCACTGTGCTCACTGCCCCGTGTCCTAACTCGCAACAAGTCCCGTTCACCCATCACCCACTGTGCTCACTGCCCCGTGTCCTAACTCACACCAAGTCCCATTCACCCATCACCACTGTGCTCACTGCCCCGTGTCCTAACTCGCACCAAGTCCCATTCACCCATCACCACTGTGCTCGCAGACCCGTGTCCTAACTCACACCAAGTCCCGTTCACCCATCACCCCCTGTGCTCACTGCCCCGTGTCCTAACTCGCACCAAGTCCCATTCACCCATCACCACTGTGCTCACTGCCCCGTGTCCTAACTCACACCCAGTCCCGTTCACCCATCACCCCCTGTGCTCACTGCCCCGTGTCCTAACTCGCACCAAGTCCCGTTCACCCATCACCCCGTGCTCACTGCCCCGTGTCCTAACTCACACCAAGTCCCATTCACCCATCACCACTGTGCTCACTGCCCCGTGTCCAAACTCACACCAAGTCCCATTCACCCATCACCACTGTGCTCACTGCCCCGTGTCCTAACTCACACCCAGTCCCGTTCACCCATCACCACTGTGCTCACTGCCCCGTGTCCTAACTCACACCCAGTCCCGTTCACCCATCACCACTGTGCTCACTGCCCCGTGTCCTAACTCGCACCAAGTCCCATTCACCCATCACCCCCTGTGCTCACTGCCCCGTGTCCTAACTCGCACCAAGTCCCATTCACCCATCACCCCCTGTGCTCACTGCCCCGTGTCCTAACTCGCACCAAGGCCCATTCACCCATCACCCCCTGTGCTCGCTGCGCCGTGTCCTAACTCGCACCAAGTCCCATTCACCCATCACCACTGTGCTCGCTGCGCCGTGTCCTAACTCGCACCCAGTCCCGTTCACCCATCACCCCCTGTGCTCACTGCCCCGTGTCCTAACTCGCACCAAGTCCCATTCACCCATCACCACTGTGCTCACTGCCCCGTGTCCTAACTCACACCCAGTCCCGTTCACCCATCACCCCCTGTGCTCACTGCCCCGTGTCCTAACTCGCACCAAGTCCCGTTCACCCATCACCCCCTGTGCTCACTGCCCCGTGTCCTAACTCACACCCAGTCCCGTTCACCCATCACCCCCTGTGCTCACTGCCCCGTGTCCTAACTCACACCAAGTCCCATTCACCCATCACCACTGTGCTCACTGCCCCGTGTCCTAACTCACACCCAGTCCCGTTCACCCATCACCCCCTGTGCTCACTGCCCCGTGTCCTAACTCACACCAAGTCCCATTCACCCATCACCACTGTGCTCACTGCCCCGTGTCCTAACTCACACCAAGTCCCGTTCACCCATCACCACTGTGCTCACTGCCCCGTGTCCTAACTCACACCAAGTCCCATTCACCCATCACCCCCTGTGCTCACTGCCCCGTGTCCAAACTCACACCAAGTCCCATTCACCCATCACCACTGTGCTCACTGCCCCGTGTCCTAACTCACACCCAGTCCCGTTCACCCATCACCACTGTGCTCACTGCCCCGTGTCCTAACTCGCACCAAGTCCCATTCACCCATCACCCCCTGTGCTCACTGCCCCGTGTCCTAACTCGCACCAAGTCCCATTCACCCATCACCACTGTGCTCGCTGCCCGTGTCCTAACTCACACCAAGTCCCATTCACCCATCACCACTGTGCTCACTGCCCCGTGTCCTAACTCACACCCAGTCCCTTTCACCCATCACCACTGTGCTCACTGCCCCGTGTCCTAACTCGCACCAAGTCCCATTCACCCATCACCACTGTGCTCGCTGCCCCGTGTCCTAACTCGCACTGAGTCCCGTTCACCCATCACCCCCTGTGCTCACGGACCCGTGTCCTAACTCGCACCAAGTCCCGTTCACCCATCACCCCCTGTGCTCACGGACCCGTGTCCTAACTCACACCCAGTCCCGTTCACCCATCACCCCCTGTGCTCACTGCCCCGTGTCCGAACTCGCACCAAGGCCCGTTCACCCATCACCCCCTGTGCTCACTGCCCCGTGTCCTAACTCACACCAAGTCCCGTTCACCCATCACCCCTTGTGCTCACTGCCCCGTGTCCTAACTCGTACCAAGTCCCATTCACCCATCACCACTGTGCTCACTGCCCCGTGTCCTAATTCGCACCAAGTCCCATTCACCCATCACCACTGTGCTCACTGCCCCGTGTCCTAACTCGCACCAAATCCCATTCACCCATCACCACTGTGCTCGCTGCCCCGTGTCCTAACTCGCACCAAGTCCCATTCACCCATCACCACTGTGCTCGCTGCCCCGTGTCCTAACTCACACCCAGTCCCGTTCACCCATCACCCGCTGTGCTCACTGCCCCGTGTCCTAACTCACACCCAGTCCCGTTCACCCATCACCCCTGTGCTCACTGCCCCGTGTCCTAACTCACACCAAGTCCCATTCACCCATCACCCCCTGTGCTCACTGCCCCGTGTCCTAACTCACACCCAGTCCCGTTCACCCATCACCCGCTGTGCTCACTGCCCCGTGTCCTAACTCACACCCAGTCCCGTTCACCCATCACCCCTGTGCTCACTGCCCCGTGTCCTAACTCGCACCAAGTCCCATTCACCCATCACCCCCTTTGCTCACTGCCCCGTGTCCTAACTCGCACGAAGTCCCATTCACCCATCACCCCCTGTGCTCACTGCCCCGTGTCCTAAATCACACCAAGTCCCATTCACCCATCACCACTGTGCTCACTGCCCCGTGTCCTAACTCACACCCAGTCCCGTTCACCCATCACCCGCTGTGCTCACTGCCCCGTGTCCTAACTCGCACCCAGTCCCATTCACCCATCACCCCCTGTGCTCACTGCCCCGTGTCCTAACTCGCACCAAGTCCCATTCACCCATCACCCCCTGTGCTCACTGCCCCGTGTCCTAACTCGCACCAAGTCCCATTCACCCATCACCCCCTGTGCTCACTGACCCGTGTCCTAACTCACACCAAGTCCCGTTCACCCATCACCACTGTGCTCACTGCCCCGTGTCCTAACTCACACCCAGTCCCGTTCACCCATCACCCCGTGCTCACTGCCCCGTGTCCTAACTCGCACCAAGTCCCATTCACCCATCACCCCCTGTGCTCACTGCCCCGTGTCCTAACTCGCACCAAGTCCCATTCACCCATCACCCCCTGTGCTCACTGACCCGTGTCCGAACTCGCACCAAGTCCCATTCACCCATCACCACTGTGCTCGCTGCCCCGTGTCCTAACTCGCACCAAGTCCCCTTCACCCATCACCACTGTGCTCGCTGCCCCGTGTCCTAACTCGCACCAAGTCCCCTTCACCCATCACCACTGTGCTCGCTGCCCCGTGTCCTAACTCACACCAAGTCCCATTCACCCATCACCACTGTGCTCGCTGCCCCGTGTCCTAACTCGCACCAAGTCCCCTTCACCCATCACCACTGTGCTCACTGCCCCGTGTCCTAACTCGCACCAAGTCCCCTTCACCCATCACCACTGTGCTCACTGCCCCGTGTCCTAACTCACACCCAGTCCCGTTCACCCATCACCCCCTGTGCTCACTGCCCTGTGTCCTAACTCGCACCAAGTCCCATTCACCCATCACCACTGTGCTCACTGCCCCGTGTCCTAACTCACACCCAGTCCCGTTCACCCATCACCCCCTGTGCTCGCTGCCCCGTGTCCTAACTCACACCCAGTCCCGTTCACCCATCACCCCCTGTGCTCACTGCCCCGTGTCCTAACTCGCACCAAGTCCCGTTCACCCATCACCCCGTGCTCACTGCCCCGTGTCCTAACTCGCACCAAGTCCCATTCACCCATCACCCCGTGCTCACTGCCCCGTGTCCAAACTCACATCAAGTCCCATTCACCCATCACCACTGTGCTCACTGCCCCGTGTCCTAACTCGCACCCAGTCCCATTCACCCATCACCACTGTGCTCACTGCCCCGTGTCCTAACTCGCACCAAGTCCCGTTCACCCATCACCCCGTGCTCACTGCCCCGTGTCCTAACTCACACCCAGTCCCGTTCACCCATCACCACTGTGCTCGCTGCCCCGTGTCCTAACTCGCACCCAGTCCCATTCACCCATCACCACTGAGCTCACTGCCCCGTGTCCTAACTCGCACCAAGTCCCGTTCACCCATCACCCCGTGCTCACTGCCCCGTGTCCTAACTCACACCCAGTCCCGTTCACCCATCACCACTGTGCTCGCTGCCCCGTGTCCTAACTCACACCCAGTCCCGTTCACCCATCACCACTGTGCTCACTGCCCCGTGTCCTAACTCGCACCAAGTCCCATTCACCCATCACCCCCTGTGCTCACTGCCCCGTGTCCTAACTCGCACCAAGTCCCATTCACCCATCACCCCCTGTGCTCGCTGCGCCGTGTCCTAACTCGCACCAAGTCCCATTCACCCATCACCACTGTGCTCGCTGCGCCGTGTCCTAACTCGCACCCAGTCCCGCTCACCCATCACCCCCTGTGCTCACTGCCCCGTGTCCTAACTCGCACCAAGTCCCATTCACCCATCACCACTGTGCTCACTGCCCCGTGTCCTAACTCACACCCAGTCCCGTTCACCCATCACCCCCTGTGCTCACTGCCCTGTGTCCTAACTCGCACCAAGTCCCATTCACCCATCACCACTGTGCTCACTGCCCCGTGTCCTAACTCACACCCAGTCCCGTTCACCCATCACCCCCTGTGCTCACTGCCCCGTGTCCTAACTCGCACCAAGTCCCGTTCACCCATCACCCCGTGCTCACTGCCCCGTGTCCTAACTCGCACCAAGTCCCATTCACCCATCACCCCGTGCTCACTGCCCCGTGTCCTAACTCACACCAAGTCCCATTCACCCATCACCACTGTGCTCACTGCCCCGTGTCCAAACTCACACCAAGTCCCATTCACCCATCACCACTGTGCTCACTGCCCCGTGTCCTAACTCGCACCCAGTCCCGTTCACCCATCACCACTGTGCTCACTGCCCCGTGTCCTAACTCGCACCAAGTCCCGTTCACCCATCACCCCGTGCTCACTGCCCCGTGTCCTAACTCACACCCAGTCCCGTTCACCCATCACCACTGTGCTCGCTGCCCCGTGTCCTAACTCGCACCCAGTCCCATTCACCCATCACCACTGTGCTCACTGCCCCGTGTCCTAACTCACACCCAGTCCCGTTCACCCATCACCACTGTGCTCACTGCCCCGTGTCCTAACTCGCACCAAGTCCCATTCACCCATCACCCCCTGTGCTCACTGCCCCGTGTCCTAACTCGCACCAAGTCCCATTCACCCATCACCCCCTGTGCTCACTGCCCCGTGTCCTAACTCGCACCAAGGCCCATTCACCCATCACCCCCTGTGCTCGCTGCGCCGTGTCCTAACTCGCACCAAGTCCCATTCACCCATCACCACTGTGCTCGCTGCGCCGTGTCCTAACTCGCACCCAGTCCCGCTCACCCATCACCCCCTGTGCTCACTGCCCCGTGTCCTAACTCGCACCAAGTCCCATTCACCCATCACCACTGTGCTCACTGCCCCGTGTCCTAACTCACACCCAGTCCCGTTCACCCATCACCCCCTGTGCTCACTGCCCCGTGTCCTAACTCGCACCAAGTCCCGTTCACCCATCACCCCCTGTGCTCACTGCCCCGTGTCCTAACTCACACCAAGTCCCGTTCACCCATCACCCCGTGCTCACTGCCCCGTGTCCAAACTCACACCAAGTCCCATTCACCCATCACCACTGTGCTCACTGCCCCGTGTCCTAACTCACACCCAGTCCCGTTCACCCATCACCCCCTGTGCTCACTGCCCCGTGTCCGAACTCGCACCCAGTCCCATTCACCCATCACCACTGTGCTCACTGCCCCGTGTCCTAACTCACACCCAGTCCCGTTCACCCATCACCCCCTGTGCTCACTGCCCCGTGTCCTAACTCGCACCAAGTCCCATTCACCCATCACCACTGTGCTCGCTGCCCCGTGTCCTAACTCACACCCAGTCCCTTTCACCCATCACCACTGTGCTCACTGCCCCGTGTCCTAACTCGCACCAAGTCCCATTCACCCATCACCACTGTGCTCACTGCCCCGTGTCCTAACTCACACCAAGTCCCGTTCACCCATCACCACTGTGCTCGCTGCCCCGTGTCCTAACTCGCACTGAGTCCCGTTCACCCATCACCCCCTGTGCTCACGGACCCGTGTCCTAACTCGCACCAAGTCCCGTTCACCCATCACCCCCCTGTGCTCACTGCCCCGTGTCCGAACTCGCACCAAGGCCCGTTCACCCATCACCCCCTGTGCTCACTGCCCCGTGTCCTAACTCACACCAAGTCCCGTTCACCCATCACCCCTGTGCTCACAGCCCCGTGTCCTAACTCGTACCAAGTCCCATTCACCCATCACCACTGTGCTCGCTGCCCCGTGTCCTAACTCACACCAAGTCCCGTTCACCCATCACCCCCTGTGCTCACTGCCCCGTGTCCTAACTCACACCCAGTCCCGTTCACCCATCACCCCCTGTGCTCACTGCCCCATGTCCTAACTCGCACCCAGTCCTGTTCACCCATCACCCCCTGTGCTCACTGCCCCGTGTCCTAACTCACACCAAGTCCCATTCACCCATCACCCCCTGTGCTCACTGCCCCGTGTCCTAACTCACACCAAGTCCCATTCACCCATTACCCCCTGTGCTCACTGCCCCGTGTCCTAACTCACACCCAGTCCCGTTCACCCATCACCCACTGTGCTCACTGCCCCGTGTCCTAGCTCGCACCCAGTCCCGTTCACCCATCACCCCCTGTGCTCACTGCCCCGTGTCCTAGCTCGCACCCAGTCCCGTTCACCCATCACCCACTGTGCTCACTGCCCCGTGTCCTAACTCGCACCAAGTCCCATTCACCCATCACCACTGTGCTCACTGCCCCGTGTCCTTACTCGCACCAAGTCCCCTTCACCCATCACCCCTGTGCTCGCTGCCCCGTGTCCTAACTCGCACCAAGTCCCATTCACCCATCACCACTGTGCTCACTGCCCCGTGTCCTAGCTCGCACCCAGTCCCGTTCACCCATCACCCACTGTGCTCACTGCCCCGTGTCCTAACTCGCACCAAGTCCCCTTCACCCATCACCCCCTGTGCTCACTGCCCCGTGTCCTAACTCACACCCAGTCCCGTTCACCCATCACCCACTGTGCTCACTGCCCCGTGTCCTAACTCGCACCAAGTCCCGTTCACCCATCACCCACTGTGCTCACTGCCCCGTGTCCAAACTCGCACCCAGTCCCGTTCACCCATCACCCCCTGTGCTCACTGCCCCGTGTCCTAACTCACACCCAGTCCCGTTCACCCATCACCACTGTGCTCACTGCCCCGTGTCCTAACTCACACCCAGTCCCATTCACCCATCACCACTGTGCTCACTGCCCCGTGTCCTAACTCACACCCAGTCCCGTTCACCCATCACCACTGTGCTCACTGCCCCGTGTCCTAACTCGCACCAAGTCCCATTCACCCATCACCACTGTGCTCACTGCCCCGTGTCCTAACTCGCACCCAGTCCCGTTCACCCATCACCACTGTGCTCACTGCCCCGTGTCCAAACTCACACCCAGTCCCGTTCACCCATCACCACTGTGCTCGCTGACCCGTGTCCTAACTCGCACCAAGTCCCATTCACCCATCACCACTGTGCTCACTGCCCCGTGTCCTAACTCGCACCAAGTCCCGTTCACCCATCACCCCCTGTGCTCACTGCCCCGTGTCCTAACTCGCACCAAGTCCCATTCACCCATCACCACTGTGCTCGCTGCCCCGTGTCCTAACTCGCACCAAGTCCCATTCACCCATCACCCCCTTTGCTCACTGCCCCGTGTCCTAACTCGCACGAAGTCCCATTCACCCATCACCCCCTGTGCTCACTGCCCCGTGTCCTAAATCACACCAAGTCCCATTCACCCATCACCACTGTGCTCACTGCCCCGTGTCCTAACTCACACCCAGTCCCGTTCACCCATCACCCGCTGTGCTCACTGCCCCGTGTCCTAACTCGCACCTAGTCCCATTCACCCATCACCCCCTGTGCTCACTGCCCCGTGTCCTAACTCGCACCAAGTCCCATTCACCCATCACTCCCTGTGCTCACTGCCCCGTGTCCTAACTCACACCCAGTCCCGTTCACCCATCACCCCCTGTGCTCACTGCCCCGTGTCCTAACTCGCACCAAGTCCCATTCACCCATCACTCCCTGTGCTCACTGCCCCGTGTCCTAACTCACACCCAGTCCCGTTCACCCATCACCCCCTGTGCTCACTGCTCCGTGTCCTAACTCGCACCAAGTCCCATTCACCCATCACCACTGTGCTCACTGACCCGTGTCCTAACTCACACCAAGTCCCGTTCACCCATCACCACTGTGCTCACTGCCCCGTGTCCTAACTCACACCCAGTCCCGTTCACCCATCACCCACTGTGCTCACTGCCCCGTGTCCTAACTCGCACCAAGTCCCATTCACCCATCACCCCCTGTGCTCACTGCCCCGTGTCCTAACTCGCACCAAGTCCCATTCACCCATCACCCCCTGTGCTCACTGACCCGTGTCCTAACTCACACCAAGTCCCATTCACCCATCACCACTGTGCTCGCTGCCCCGTGTCCTAACTCGCACCAAGTCCCCTTCACCCATCACCACTGTGCTCACTGCCCCGTGTCCTAACTCGCACCAAGTCCCCTTCACCCATCACCACTGTGCTCACTGCCCCGTGTCCTAACTCGCACCCAGTCCCATTCACCCATCACCACTGTGCTCACTGCCCCGTGTCCTAACTCGCACCAAGTCCCATTCACCCATCACCACTGTGCTCGCTGCGCCGTGTCCTAACTCACACCCAGTCCCATTCACCCATCACCCCGTGCTCACTGCCCCGTGTCCTAACTCGCAACAAGTCCCATTCACCCATCACCACTGTGCTCACTGCCCCGTGTCCTAACTCGCACCAAGTCCCATTCACCCATCACCACTGTGCTCGCTGCGCCGTGTCCTAACTCGCACCAAGTCCCATTCACCCATCACCACTGTGCTAGCTGCGCCGTGTCCTAACTCGCTCCCAGTCCCGTTCACCCATCACCCCCTGTGCTCACTGCCCCGTGTCCTAACTCGCACCAAGTCCCATTCACCCATCACCACTGTGCTCACTGCCCCGTGTCCTAACTCACACCCAGTCCCGTTCACCCATCACCACTGTGCTCGCAGACCCGTGTCCTAACTCGCACCAAGTCCCGTTCACCCATCACCCCGTGCTCACTGCCCCGTGTCCTAACTCACACCAAGTCCCATTCACCCATCACCACTGTGCTACTGCCCCGTGTCCTAACTCGCACCCAGTCCCGTTCA
The DNA here is from genome assembly GCF_052327205.1 of Somniosus microcephalus. Classification (NCBI taxonomy): domain Eukaryota; kingdom Metazoa; phylum Chordata; class Chondrichthyes; order Squaliformes; family Somniosidae; genus Somniosus; species Somniosus microcephalus. Next base: position 74,747,769 of record NC_141004.1, read on the forward strand.
CCCATCACCACTGTGCTCACTGCCCCGTGTCCTAACTCGCACCAAGTCCCGTTCACCCATCACCCCGTGCTCACTGCCCCGTGTCCTAACTCACACCCAGTCCCGTTCACCCATCACCACTGTGCTCGCTGCCCCGTGTCCTAACTCGCACCCAGTCCCATTCACCCATCACCACTGTGCTCACTGCCCCGTGTCCTAACTCACACCCAGTCCCGTTCACCCATCACCACTGTGCTCACTGCCCCGTGTCCTAACTCGCACCAAGTCCCATTCACCCATCACCCCCTGTGCTCACTGCCCCGTGTCCTAACTCGCACCAACTCCCATTCACCCATCACCCCCTGTGCTCACTGCCCCGTGTCCTAACTCGCACCAAGGCCCATTCACCCATCACCCCCTGTGCTCGCTGCGCCGTGTCCTAACTCGCACCAAGTCCCATTCACCCATCACCACTGTGCTCGCTGCGCCGTGTCCTAACTCGCACCCAGTCCCGCTCACCCATCACCCCCTGTGCTCACTGCCCCGTGTCCTAACTCGCACCAAGTCCCATTCACCCATCACCACTGTGCTCACTGCCCCGTGTCCTAACTCACACCCAGTCCCGTTCACCCATCACCCCCTGTGCTCACTGCCCCGTGTCCTAACTCGCACCAAGTCCCGTTCACCCATCACCCCCTGTGCTCACTGCCCCGTGTCCGAACTCGCACCCAGTCCCATTCACCCATCACCCCCTGTGCTCACTGACCCGTGTCCTAACTCACACCCAGTCCCGTTCACCCATCACCCCGTGCTCACTGCCCCGTGTCCGAACTCGCACCAAGTCTCATTCACCCATCACCACTGTGCTCGCTGCCCCGTGTCCTAACTCGCACCAAGTCCCCTTCACCCATCACCACTGTGCTCGCTGCCCCGTGTCCTAACTCGCACCAAGTCCCCTTCACCCATCACCACTGTGCTCGCTGCCCCGTGTCCTAACTCACACCAAGTCCCATTCACCCATCACCACTGTGCTCGCTGCCCCGTGTCCTAACTCGCACCAAGTCCCCTTCACCCATCACCACTGTGCTCACTGCCCCGTGTCCTAACTCGCACCAAGTCCCCTTCACCCATCACCACTGTGCTCACTGCCCCGTGTCCTAACTCGCAACAAGTCCCATTCACCCATCACCACTGTGCTCACTGCCCCGTGTCCTAACTCGCACCAAGTCCCGTTCACCCATCACCACTGTGCTCACTGCCCCGTGTCCTAACTCGCACCAAGTCCCCTTCACCCATCACCACTGTGCTCACTGCCCCGTGTCCTAACTCACACCAAGTCCCCTTCACCCATCACCACTGTGCTCGCTGCCCCGTGTCCTAACTCGCACCAAGTCCCATTCACCCATCACCACTGTGCTCACTGCCCCGTGTCCTAACTCGCACTGAGTCCCGTTCACCCATCACCACTGTGCTCACTGCCCCGTGTCCTAACTCGCACCAAGTCCCATTCACCCATCACCACTGTGCTCACTGCCCTGTGTCCTAACTCGCACCAAGTCCCATTCACCCATCACCACTGTGCTCACTGCCCCGTGTCCTAACTCGCACTGAGTCCCGTTCACCCATCACCCCCGTGCTCACTGCCCCGTGTCCTAACTCGCACCAAGTCCCATTCACCCATCACCACTGTGCTCACTGCCCCGTGTCCTAACTCACACCCAGTCCCATTCACCCATCACCCCGTGCTCACTGCCCCGTGTCCTAACTCGCACCAAGTCCCATTCACCCATCACCCACTGTGCTCGCTGCCCCGTGTCCTAACTCACACCCAGTCCCGTTCACCCATCACCCCCTGTGCTCACTGCCCCGTGTCCTAACTCGCACCAAGTCCCGTTCACCCATCACCCCGTGCTCACTGCCCCGTGTCCTAACTCGCACCAAGTCCCATTCACCCATCACCCCGTGCTCACTGCCCCGTGTCCAAACTCACACCAAGTCCCATTCACCCATCACCACTGTGCTCACTGCCCCGTGTCCTAACTCGCACCCAGTCCCGTTCACCCATCACCACTGTGCTCACTGCCCCGTGTCCTAACTCGCACCAAGTCCCGTTCACCCATCACCCCGTGCTCACTGCCCCGTGTCCTAACTCACACCCAGTCCCGTTCACCCATCACCACTGTGCTCGCTGCCCCGTGTCCTAACTCGCACCCAGTCCCATTCACCCATCACCACTGTGCTCACTGCCCCGTGTCCTAACTCACACCCAGTCCCGTTCACCCATCACCACTGTGCTCACTGCCCCGTGTCCTAACTCGCACCAAGTCCCATTCACCCATCACCCCCTGTGCTCACTGCCCCGTGTCCTAACTCGCACCAAGTCCCATTCACCCATCACCCCCTGTGCTCACTGCCCCGTGTCCTAACTCACACCCAGTCCCGTTCACCCATCACCACTGTGCTCGCTGCCCCGTGTCCTAACTCGCACCCAGTCCCATTCACCCATCACCACTGTGCTCACTGCCCCGTGTCCTAACTCACACCCAGTCCCGTTCACCCATCACCACTGTGCTCACTGCCCCGTGTCCTAACTCGCACCAAGTCCCATTCACCCATCACCCCCTGTGCTCACTGCCCCGTGTCCTAACTCGCACCAAGTCCCATTCACCCATCACCCCCTGTGCTCACTGCCCCGTGTCCTAACTCGCACCAAGGCCCATTCACCCATCACCCCCTGTGCTCGCTGCGCCGTGTCCTAACTCGCACCAAGTCCCATTCACCCATCACCACTGTACTCGCTGCGCCGTGTCCTAACTCGCACCCAGTCCCGCTCACCCATCACCCCCTGTGCTCACTGCCCCGTGTCCTAACTCGCACCAAGTCCCATTCACCCATCACCACTGTGCTCACTGCCCCGTGTCCTAACTCACACCCAGTCCCGTTCACCCATCACCCCCTGTGCTCACTGCCCTGTGTCCTAACTCGCACCAAGTCCCATTCACCCATCACCACTGTGCTCACTGCCCCGTGTCCTAACTCACACCCAGTCCCGTTCACCCATCACCCCCTGTGCTCACTGCCCCGTGTCCTAACTCGCACCAAGTCCCGTTCACCCATCACCCCGTGCTCACTGCCCCGTGTCCTAACTCGCACCAAGTCCCATTCACCCATCACCCCGTGCTCACTGCCCCGTGTCCTAACTCACACCAAGTCCCATTCACCCATCACCACTGTGCTCACTGCCCCGTGTCCAAACTCACACCAAGTCCCATTCACCCATCACCACTGTGCTCACTGCCCCGTGTCCTAACTCGCACCCAGTCCCGTTCACCCATCACCACTGTGCTCACTGCCCCGTGTCCTAACTCGCACCAAGTCCCGTTCACCCATCACCCCGTGCTCACTGCCCCGTGTCCTAACTCACACCCAGTCCCGTTCACCCATCACCACTGTGCTCGCTGCCCCGTGTCCTAACTCGCACCCAGTCCCATTCACCCATCACCACTGTGCTCACTGCCCCGTGTCCTAACTCGCACCAAGTCCCATTCACCCATCACCCCCTGTGCTCACTGCCCCGTGTCCTAACTCGCACCAAGGCCCATTCACCCATCACCCCCTGTGCTCGCTGCGCCGTGTCCTAACTCGCACCAAGTCCCATTCACCCATCACCACTGTGCTCGCTGCGCCGTGTCCTAACTCGCACCCAGTCCCGCTCACCCATCACCCCCTGTGCTCACTGCCCCGTGTCCTAACTCGCACCAAGTCCCATTCACCCATCACCACTGTGCTCACTGCCCCGTGTCCTAACTCACACCCAGTCCCGTTCACCCATCACCCCCTGTGCTCACTGCCCCGTGTCCTAACTCGCACCAAGTCCCGTTCACCCATCACCCCCTGTGCTCACTGCCCCGTGTCCTAACGCACACCAAGTCCCGTTCACCCATCACCCCGTGCTCACTGCCCCGTGTCCAAACTCACACCAAGTCCCATTCACCCATCACCACTGTGCTCACTGCCCCGTGTCCTAACTCACACCCAGTCCCGTTCACCCATCACCCCGTGCTCACTGCCCCGTGTCCGAACTCGCACCCAGTCCCATTCACCCATCACCACTTTGCTCACTGCCCCGTGTCCTAACTCACACCCAGTCCCGTTCACCCATCACCCCCTGTGCTCACTGCCCCGTGTCCTAACTCGCACCAAGTCCCATTCACCCATCACCACTGTGCTCGCTGCCCCGTGTCCTAACTCACACCCAGTCCCTTTCACCCATCACCACTGTGCTCACTGCCCCGTGTCCTAACTCGCACCAAGTCCCATTCACCCATCACCACTGTGCTCACTGCCCCGTGTCCTAACTCACACCAAGTCCCGTTCACCCATCACCACTGTGCTCGCTGCCCCGTGTCCTAACTCGCACTGAGTCCCGTTCACCCATCACCCCCTGTGCTCACGGACCCGTGTCCTAACTCGCACCAAGTCCCGTTCACCCATCACCCCCCTGTGCTCACTGCCCCGTGTCCGAACTCGCACCAAGGCCCGTTCACCCATCACCCCCTGTGCTCACTGCCCCGTGTCCTAACTCACACCAAGTCCCGTTCACCCATCACCCCTGTGCTCACAGCCCCGTGTCCTAACTCGTACCAAGTCCCATTCACCCATCACCACTGTGCTCGCTGCCCCGTGTCCTAACTCACACCAAGTCCCGTTCACCCATCACCCCCTGTGCTCACTGCCCCGTGTCCTAACTCACACCCAGTCCCGTTCACCCATCACCCCCTGTGCTCACTGCCCCATGTCCTAACTCGCACCCAGTCCTGTTCACCCATCACCCCCTGTGCTCACTGCCCCGTGTCCTAACTCACACCAAGTCCCATTCACCCATCACCCCCTGTGCTCACTGCCCCGTGTCCTAACTCACACCAAGTCCCATTCACCCATTACCCCCTGTGCTCACTGCCCCGTGTCCTAACTCACACCCAGTCCCGTTCACCCATCACCCACTGTGCTCACTGCCCCGTGTCCTAGCTCGCACCCAGTCCCGTTCACCCATCACCCCCTGTGCTCACTGCCCCGTGTCCTAGCTCGCACCCAGTCCCGTTCACCCATCACCCACTGTGCTCACTGCCCCGTGTCCTAACTCGCACCAAGTCCCATTCACCCATCACCACTGTGCTCACTGCCCCGTGTCCTTACTCGCACCAAGTCCCCTTCACCCATCACCCCTGTGCTCGCTGCCCCGTGTCCTAACTCGCACCAAGTCCCATTCACCCATCACCACTGTGCTCACTGCCCCGTGTCCTAGCTCGCACCCAGTCCCGTTCACCCATCACCCACTGTGCTCACTGCCCCGTGTCCTAACTCGCACCAAGTCCCCTTCACCCATCACCCCCTGTGCTCACTGCCCCGTGTCCTAACTCACACCCAGTCCCGTTCACCCATCACCCACTGTGCTCACTGCCCCGTGTCCTAACTCGCACCAAGTCCCGTTCACCCATCACCCACTGTGCTCACTGCCCCGTGTCCTAACTCGCACCCAGTCCCGTTCACCCATCACCCCCTGTGCTCACTGCCCCGTGTCCTAACTCACACCCAGTCCCGTTCACCCATCACCACTGTGCTCACTGCCCCGTGTCCTAACTCACACCCAGTCCCATTCACCCATCACCACTGTGCTCACTGCCCCGTGTCCTAACTCACACCCAGTCCCGTTCACCCATCACCACTGTGCTCACTGCCCCGTGTCCTAACTCGCACCAAGTCCCATTCACCCATCACCACTGTGCTCACTGCCCCGTGTCCTAACTCGCACCCAGTCCCGTTCACCCATCACCACTGTGCTCACTGCCCCGTGTCCAAACTCACACCCAGTCCCGTTCACCCATCACCACTGTGCTCGCTGACCCGTGTCCTAACTCGCACCAAGTCCCATTCACCCATCACCACTGTGCTCACTGCCCCGTGTCCTAACTCGCACCAAGTCCCGTTCACCCATCACCCCCTGTGCTCACTGCCCCGTGTCCTAACTCGCACCAAGTCCCATTCACCCATCACCACTGTGCTCGCTGCCCCGTGTCCTAACTCGCACCAAGTCCCATTCACCCATCACCCCCTTTGCTCACTGCCCCGTGTCCTAACTCGCACGAAGTCCCATTCACCCATCACCCCCTGTGCTCACTGCCCCGTGTCCTAAATCACACCAAGTCCCATTCACCCATCACCACTGTGCTCACTGCCCCGTGTCCTAACTCACACCCAGTCCCGTTCACCCATCACCCGCTGTGCTCACTGCCCCGTGTCCTAACTCGCACCCAGTCCCATTCACCCATCACCCCCTGTGCTCACTGCCCCGTGTCCTAACTCGCACCAAGTCCCATTCACCCATCACTCCCTGTGCTCACTGCCCCGTGTCCTAACTCACACCCAGTCCCGTTCACCCATCACCCCCTGTGCTCACTGCTCCGTGTCCTAACTCGCACCAAGTCCCATTCACCCATCACCCCCTGTGCTCACTGACCCGTGTCCTAACTCACACCAAGTCCCGTTCACCCATCACCACTGTGCTCACTGCCCCGTGTCCTAACTCACACCCAGTCCCGTTCACCCATCACCCACTGTGCTCACTGCCCCGTGTCCTAACTCGCACCAAGTCCCATTCACCCATCACCCCCTGTGCTCACTGCCCCGTGTCCTAACTCGCACCAAGTCCCATTCACCCATCACCCCCTGTGCTCACTGACCCGTGTCCTAACTCACACCAAGTCCCATTCACCCATCACCACTGTGCTCGCTGCCCCGTGTCCTAACTCGCACCAAGTCCCCTTCACCCATCACCACTGTGCTCACTGCCCCGTGTCCTAACTCGCACCAAGTCCCCTTCACCCATCACCACTGTGCTCACTGCCCCGTGTCCTAACTCGCACCCAGTCCCATTCACCCATCACCACTGTGCTCACTGCCCCGTGTCCTAACTCGCACCAAGTCCCATTCACCCATCACCACTGTGCTCGCTGCGCCGTGTCCTAACTCACACCCAGTCCCATTCACCCATCACCCCGTGCTCACTGCCCCGTGTCCTAACTCGCACCAAGTCCCATTCACCCATCACCACTGTGCTCACTGCCCCGTGTCCTAACTCGCACCAAGTCCCATTCACCCATCACCACTGTGCTCGCTGCGCCGTGTCCTAACTCGCACCAAGTCCCATTCACCCATCACCACTGTGCTAGCTGCGCCGTGTCCTAACTCGCTCCCAGTCCCGTTCACCCATCACCCCCTGTGCTCACTGCCCCGTGTCCTAACTCGCACCAAGTCCCATTCACCCATCACCACTGTGCTCACTGCCCCGTGTCCTAACTCGCACCAAGTCCCATTCACCCATCACCACTGTGCTCACTGCCCCGTGTCCTAACTCACACCCAGTCCCGTTCACCCATCACCACTGTGCTCGCAGACCCGTGTCCTAACTCGCACCAAGTCCCGTTCACCCATCACCCCGTGCTCACTGCCCCGTGTCCTAACTCACACCAAGTCCCATTCACCCATCACCACTGTGCTCACTGCCCCGTGTCCAAACTCACACCAAGTCCCATTCACCCATCACCACTGTGCTCACTGCCCCGTGTCCTAACTCGCACCCAGTCCCGTTCACCCATCACCACTGTGCTCACTGCCCCGTGTCCTAACTCGCACCAAGTCCCGTTCACCCATCACCCCGTGCTCACTGCCCCGTGTCCTAACTCACACCCAGTCCCGTTCACCCATCACCACTGTGCTCGCTGCCCCGTGTCCTAACTCGCACCCAGTCCCATTCACCCATCACCACTGTGCTCACTGCCCCGTGTCCTAACTCACACCCAGTCCCGTTCACCCATCACCACTGTGCTCACTGCCCCGTGTCCTAACTCGCACCAAGTCCCATTCACCCATCACCCCCTGTGCTCACTGCCCCGTGTCCTAACTCGCACCAAGTCCCATTCACCCATCACCCCCTGTGCTCACTGCCCCGTGTCCTAACTCGCACCAAGGCCCATTCACCCATCACCCCCTGTGCTCGCTGCGCCGTGTCCTAACTCGCACCAAGTCCCATTCACCCATCACCACTGTGCTCGCTGCGCCGTGTCCTAACTCGCACCCAGTCCCGCTCACCCATCACCCCCTGTGCTCACTGCCCCGTGTCCTAACTCGCACCAAGTCCCATTCACCCATCACCACTGTGCTCACTGCCCCGTGTCCTAACTCACACCCAGTCCCGTTCACCCATCACCCCCTGTGCTCACTGCCCCGTGTCCTAACTCGCACCAAGTCCCGTTCACCCATCACCCCCTGTGCTCACTGCCCCGTGTCCTAACTCACACCAAGTCCCATTCACCCATCACCCCCTGTGCTCACTG